>NC_081207.1:6756156-7090799 GCF_902713425.1 Acipenser ruthenus | reverse complement strand
GGTTGCAAACACCATAAAAAGACGGCGGACCGGTAATAAAATCTATAAAATATGTGAGTACCACTGCAGAGAAAATGTGCATTACTAAATGAAAGAAAGCTATGTCTTTTTTATATACTACCAAGTTGTGAGGTGTTCCCAAAATAAATGCCAAGTATCTTTCTGTACATGTCAGAAAAAATGATAGGTAACATAAAAGTGATGTAGAAAATTAAGAAAGATAACATTTCAAACCAGTGATAAATTTAAGAATTGAGGAATTCCGTTGTAAGGGCATGCAAAGGTTTAGGTAAATGCTTTCAGGCTGCTTGACCCTGTCAACCTGGTCTCTGTGAGCTGTCTCTAGCACCCTTTCAATGTGCTTAGACTTTATCAGCACAGAGTTTATTTTGAAGATAAAAAGTACAAATACACACCAGGACCTTAGGTTATGTTACCAACCTAGCCTTGATTTCTTGGTAAATGAAGTACACCGTGAAAAATACAGGAATCATTTTCTTCCCACTGTAGTCGGTTCAGTTAAAAGGTATGTGAACATCACAATTAGAACCAAGCAATCTAATGCAGAAGGACTTTGGATGTTAGCTCGGTTTGGATGTTTTCTTTGAAAAAAATCTGGGAAAAGGAGTCACTTGAAAAAGTAATAATCAATACTTATTTTAAATATAAATGTGATTCATACACAAAGCACCTTATGAAAAACATTATTACAGGACAAATTAGTCTCCACCATTGGCCTGGCTCAAAGCAATACGTTGATTCCACTTAGCTAGGAAAGGGCTATCCAACGGATGGCTCATGAGCCATACACAGTACAGCCCTTAGGAGCTTTTGGTAGAAGCAAGTCGATATATAGCCTGGACACAAAGTATATCCTGGAGCTGTGACATTTTTGTAAACTGTGTGTTCTATTACCAGTTGTAATGGAAACTACCCAGGAAGAACGGACAGAGATGGAAGACTTGACAGTCTATATAGTTGTGTGTTATTAGGACAGCGTTGGGATGTGAGGATTTAAAGGTTGCTTTTATTTAAGAATCAAAGGCGAAAATGTGGATGGATGTTTGTGAATGGTCTTTTAGATATTCCCTGTGACCGCTAACGGTGAGAGAAGATGGTGGCAGTGTGTCATCACACAGATTTTAGAAGTTTGCAGTATGGGTAGCTATTTGTAGTTTTCTGAGTCATTGTGGGAAGAGTGGACACCACCTTGCCTCTCACAATACAGGAAGCAAGACAGGGAAATGTATTTTCAGGTGTGTGCAGCACATTTCAGTTTGTATACTTCCTCCATTTGGAAAACACAGGGGTCATAGCTCCAACTTAAAACAAATATTCAGCGAAAAAAGGCACTTTACAAAGCGTTTAAAAAGGACCAGAAACAAAGTACACAGAAAGAGTACCTGGAACTGCAAACACGAGTCAAAAAGGAAGTTAGAAAGGCCAAGAGAGAGATAGAAATCAATATTGCTAAGGGGGCTAAAACCAATTCCAAAATGTTTTTCCAATATTATAATAGCAAGAGAACATTCAAAGAGGAGGTTAAATTTCTAAGAGACACAAATGGCAAAATCATACACGAGGAAAAAGAAATATCAAATATATTAAATGATTACTTTACACAGGTTTTTACAAAGGAGGACACAGACAACATGCCCCACATGCCGACCTGTTCCTATCAAGTTTTAAATAACTTTAGCATAACAGAGGCAGAAGTGTTAAAGGGACTAGGAGCTCTTAAAATAAACAAATCCCCTGGGCTAGATGAGATCCTCCCAATAGTACTCAAAGAAATGAGAGAAGTTATTTACAAACCGCTAACCAAGATCATGCAACAGTCTCTTGACACAGGAGTTGTACTGACAGACTGAAAAATTGTAAACGTAATACCAATCCACAAAAAGGGAGACAAAACCGAACCAGGTAACTACAGACCAATGAGCCTGACTTCTATTATATGTAAACTTATGGAGACTATAATAAGATCTGAAATGGAAAATTACCTATATGGAAACCATATCTTGGGAGACAGTCAGCATGGTTTTAGGAAAGGGAGATCATGTCTAACTAACCTGCTTGATTTTTTTGAGGATGCAACATCGACAATGGATAATTGCAAAGCATACAACATGGTTTATTTAGATTTCCAGAAAGCTTTTGACAAAGTCCTGCATAAAAGAACAATTCTCAAACTGAATGCAGTAGGGAAACCTCAAAATGGAACGAGGTACCACAGGGATCAGTATTAGGTTCTCTGCTATTCCTAATCTACATTAATGATTTAGATTCTGGTATATTAAGCAAACTTGTTAAATTTGTTAAATTTGCAGATGACACAAAAATAGGAGGAGTGGCAAACACTGTTGCAGTCGCAAAGATCATTCAAAATGATCTAGACAGCATACAGAACTGGGCAGCCGCATGGCAAATGACATTTAATAGAGAAAAGTGTAAAGTACTGCACGCAGGCAATAAAAATGTGCATTATAAATATCATATGCGAGATACTGAAATTGACGAAGGAATCTATGAAAAAGACCTAGGAGTTTATGTTGACTCAGAAATGTCTTCATCTAGACAATGTGGGGAAGCTATAAAAAAGGCCAACAAGATGCTCGGATATATTGTGGGAAGTGTTGAATTTAAATCAAGGGAAGTAATGTTAAAACCTTACAATGCATTAGTAAGACCTCACCTAGAATATTGAGTTCAGTTCTGGTCACCTTATTACAAAAAGGATATTGCTGCTCTAGAAAGAGTGCAAAGAAGAGCAACCAGAATTATCCCGGGTTTAAAAGGCATGTCGTATGCAGACAGGCTAAAATAATTGAATCTATTCAGTCTTGAACAAAGAAGACTACGCAGTGATCTGATTTAAACATTCAAAATCCTAAAAGGTATAGACAATGTCGACCCAGGGGACTTTTTTGATCTGAAAAAAGAAACAAGGACCAGGGGTCACAAATGGAGATTCGATAAAGGGGCATTCAGAACAGAAAATAGGAGGCACTTTTTTACACAGAGAATTGTGAGGGTCTGGAACCAACTCCCCAGTAATGTTGTTGAAGGTGACACCCTGGAATCATTCAAGAAGCTGCTTGATGAGATTGTAGGATCAATAAGCTACTAACAACCAAACGAGCAAGATGGGCTGAATGGCCTCCTCTCGTTTGTAAACTTTCTTATGTTCTTATGTTCTTATGTTCTTACTCCAACAGTACTTCCAGTTGCTAGGTCTCCACCCCCCACCTAAAGATAACTCTAACCTAACCCCAACCCTCATCCTAACCCCCCACCCCCACCTACTTCTGTGATTTAAATACTAGTTAGTTGTAAAAATGTAAGCTTGTGCTTTCTGCATTCTGGGGTGGTTTCTCGTACCTCGATTAGCACTAATCTTGGACTACCTTATTTAAGGTAACATTTAGCAGTCGATCATTAGTAATAATCAGGGTTTGTGAAGATTTAGGCAAGTGTTACATTAGATAATTATGCAGAGGGGACAGAAATTACTGTTGTATAACCCTTGTGATCACTTCAGAAATCCAGTTTAAGGAGTCTTTTCAGAAGCAGCAAGCCTGGTAAATGATGAGCAGAAACAACATTATTCAGTTGAAACTTGTCTGTTTTTAAATAATATAATCCAGCAAATCATGGACATGTTCCCCCATCTGCTTGTTATGCCTATTTAATTTGTCCTTTAACACTTAGGTTTGCCAACTCTTTGGCAGAAGCAGAGTTTGACACTAGAATTTCAGTAGAAAAGTATAGTCACAAGCAAACAAGTTACATTGGAAGAGGCTCCCGTGTTCATCAGTTTATAAGAAACATGACTCACGCCTGCTTTCTGACTGCCAGGTCTTTTAAAAGGTGATTGATCATCTCAGGTTCTCAGCTGAAGCTTCTTGATCATATATAACAAGGACAGTGACAGACTGAAGGCGGCCTTCAGGTTTGAAGTGGTATTAAAGGGCTGGACTTATTTTGATCAAATAACTTATTCAGAAATGCCCATGGCTCTCCCTTAGTATATGCTGTGAGAGGTAAGAGTTTGTGCAATGTAAAAACTCTTTTCATGAGCAATGAATCATTGCACAACATCTTCACTTAAATAATGAAAATCATGTATAGGTCACCAGTGGTTCTTTTTACTAAAGTGTGGAGCGCAGGGTGTCACATGACTGAGAGCTCTCTGGTTTGCTGATGATATCTGATGGAGTGATGTATTAACCTTGGTCCACCTAGCAAACCGTAGTGGTCAGGCCCCCTAGGAGTCCATAATTGGTCTTGTCTCTAGAGTTCAGTAGCTTATTAACATTCACTTTTTACATTCAGGGGGTTTAAATAAGCAATTGGCTTGACAGAAGGTATACTTGACTGAAGTTATGGATGAAGCCATAGTCAAAGTATAGAAATGCAAATATAGAGAAAAGGGGAGAAAGGAAGTCACTTTCAGTAACATTGCTGTTTTCTTAAGAATGGCGCTGTGTTTTGTATTGACCATGAGAAATTCTTCTGCGAACTGTTAAGGAAAGACAAACAAGAGTGAAATATTGCAGTCTTTATGGTCCGATTCATCTAGTGTTTTCATCTAATTAACCTGCAGTCAATGTGAATATTATCTCCCTTTGCATGAGGCATTGTGAACACAGTCTGTCTATTGTGGTATATTTGCTGCCTTTAGCTGAATATTTCAAGCCGTCTCCGTAAAACTGATTTCCATTCTTCACTTTGTGTGTCCTGTGTAAATGTGTAAATGCCATACGGTTTTGATCACTGTATGAATTTACATAACAATCTGGAAGCAGGCACACACAGGCCCCAAGAATTACAATTACGACAAACTGTTTGGTGTTTTCTGTTGAATGAATTGCTTTTGCATATGTACTCAGTTAATTACCCAATGAATCATATGCAAATATATCCCTTTTGGCATAAAATGTGGTTAATGAAAACAGTTAGTTGAGAAAGAAACATATGCATTATTTAGTAACAACTGAGTGTGCATTCATTTTTCAGAATTATCTGTAGGTAATTGTTTACATATTAGTATTTCAACAAAATGCATGCAGGGTTTATCATAGCTGCAAAGAAACACAGTATTTTGATAAAACTCCAGGAGGCTTGGTATGTGGGTCTGGAATCATGATCAGCGACTGGAGAATATCAAAGCACATGTTGTCCTCATGCCAAGGCAGAGACTTAATAAAGCAGTTAATGGGATAATTAAACCAACTGTATTGTCTATTGAAAATCTGGAACATTTTAAAACAGCATTCAAAGAGAATTCTGTTTGTTTTATATCAATTTAATGCATATAGACACAGTCACCGGTTTGCAGTGTGTAACCATTAATTTGTCCTGCTGCAACACTCCACTGGAGAAATATCACTGATCTTCAATGTCCTCCGAAGCGTGTGCCGTCAGCGACCGCTTTTTTTCACACTGCGGACTCACCATGCAGCCACCCAAGAGCTACAGCGTCGAAGGACAACGCAGCTCCTGAGCAGCTTCCAGGCAAGCCCGCAGGCGCCCGGCCAGACCACAGGGGTCACTGGTGCGCGTGAGCCGAGGACACCCTTGCCAACCTAGCCCTCCCTCCCCCCGGACGGCGCTCGGCCAATTGAGTGCCGCCCCCTGGAAGCTCCCGTCCTCGGTCGGCAAAGGAATAGCCTGGACTCAAACTCGCGACGTCCACTGGACGCCTTTACTGGATGCGCCACTCGGGAGCCCATGATAGTTCATTACTACACAAGATAAGCAATGACCAGTGGAAACTTCTGCATTCATAAATATGCAATACTGACGAAAACAAAGTGCATAAGAGAGGATTTTATTTTAAAAAATGTACAATGGAATAGAACAGAATAGAATAGAACGTAACAACGCTGAAACCTGAACTCCAGCTAAAAATCATTCACATTCTACCCATGGGAGGGAATTCCAAAGCTGATGAGCAGCAACAAGACGCCGTGCTCTAAAAGACAAGACTGATTATATCTCGAGGAAAAAGCAATCCAGATCAGCCATGTAATAGGAAATCACAGAGGTTTGCAGATGGGTATCGGAGGTAATAGAATAGCTGTGATATGCATTGTTTCCACTGTTGAACTCTGGCCTCCTAAATAGTACAGTTAAGTTATTACAGGAGAGATGTATGAACACTGAATGGCAGACTTTGATACAATTGATTGAAACTGGTTTCAGTGGGGTGCTGGTAAGTAGGGCAGTGCTATACAGTATAAGTATACTTAAAAGGGGTATTTATTATTATTATTATTATTATTATTATTATTATTATTATTATTATTATTATTATTTATTTATTAGCATCTTGTGCATTACTGATTACACATAATGGCATGCTTTACTGGATGAAGTGGCTTTGATTACAATGCACGTGGCCACTGTCTATACTTAGTCTGGGGATTGATTTGGAGACACCCCATAGTTTGGCTAGTGTAGTCAGTGTAGTTATTTTACAGATTATTTTAGGAGCAGTTGCATATTTTCAGCATAATTTCTTCATCAACTGATCAATAAGCAAGTGTACTTCACCTATAAAATGACTAAGGATCTAAAACAATAGCGGTTTCTAAAATGTCACATGAAGTAAACCATCAAACAGCTGGCCAACATAGAGATGCAGTTTCATAATCTGCAGCTGCAGAAGGATATTAAATTTAGCGAAAGAAATCTGCTGAAAAGTTCAGAATTGCCCATGGTTTCTACTTCAAATGTAATGAATGAACTTCCAAGGGGAGTGCATTACCTCATATTGCCTGCATATCATAAGGAGAAGCATCTGTTAGGCTGAGGGTAAAAACGAATTTCATCTTCTTTGCAATAAAGCTAATTGAAGCCGTTGGAGCGATTAGTCTGGCGTATGTGGAAATGACCGATTCTATCTTTTAAAGTGTTGCTCAGTTTTTATTTTCAACTTGTATCTCAAGGCAGTTCTACTTGACTGCACACATCTTCACTGGAAACTCCTAAGGGAGCCCATATGTATTATTCTTCCAAGCATCCAGGCATCCTTATGGACTAGATGGGTTCTGATATCTGCAGTTTTAGCATAAATGACCAGGAGGGCTGGTGTTAACAGCACACCACAGGGACCCACGACCAAAAAGGGTCATGTGAAGCTGAGGACATAGGGAAGATTATAGTTAAGATACATTCATCGTGTCGGCAGGGATACCAAGGCACCTTTTTCCTACCTGGTTTAAGTCTGCAGTTTTGTAGTATTAAAAAAAATAATAATTGTAGTATAATAGCAATAATGGCATTGCTGTAGCATGTTCCTCTGTAATAATGGAACTCCATTGTTCATTAATTGACTTGGGAGTTCTATTATTACCTTGTAACCATAGCAATGCCATTATCTCTGAAATATAAAATCTTAATTTTGCTCTGTGCTGGTGGAAAGCTGCTTCCTATACCAAGAGTATAAGAGAGGTCAACTGCTCTGTGGGAGGAAGATTACTATACAATACAGAACAGTGAGTATTACAGTCTCCAGTATTAAAGTATCCAGCACAGTACAGTGGTAAAAAATCTAACAGGGGTGGTCTTATTCAAGTAAGAAAAAAGCCTCTTGTATTCATTTTTGTATTTAACAGCCTTTGTTTCTATAGCATATAAATACACTGCCTTCCAGCACAACCTAAAAGACCATTTCTGACCCATCGTCCCACCAACCTTTTACTCTTATTGTTCACCAACTCGGGAGTCTCTTTTTCTTACATTGAAAGTTATTTTCTTGGCAACCCAAACCTAAACTAGTCACACAATGATTAAACCGAAGTGTCATGTTGGGTATTAGAAGAGTGGAACCTGCAATTTGTCCGACCAAAGCCCAAGAACGACCGTGCAGCCGTTTGGCACAAACAGAGACAGATAGCTTGCTTACACTAAAGAAGGCACAGAAGCTAAGTGGGAGGCCCACAGGGAACATGACGATATAAAGTGATATAAAGTGAATAACAGGACAATACTAGTGAACATGAAACATGTATGAAATACAAGCTCTGTTTCTTATCATATGAATATCATGGAATTTATGTAATTTTTAGTCCAGAAAAACCTTCAAAACATGAGTGTAGTTTAATTGTCAAATGTAATTGTACATAAAGTAACACATGATTTTCTACTGCAAGGATTATTCATGACAATTCTTGCCAAAGAAGAACTTGCGACTAGAGGTGTCCATGAACTGAGAGCCCCAAACCATATTGATTTTGTATTAATGTTTTCCTTGCCAAAGCCATTGTTCCATAACGAGAACATTTACCTTAAAATAATCTAAACATTGGACAGCATTCTGAAATCTAATGACTACCAACTCTACATACATATACAAAAATACTCAATTACTTTCAGGGCAATACAGTTTCTGTTCACTTTAAAAGTACCAACATATATTCAATAACAAACGTTTTGACTATAAGACTATCACTATCTTCAATGTTTATTTTACTATTCCTTAGAGTTAAATGGACAAGAAACATAGTTATTAAATTGCTAGTTACTAGTGCAATATCAACAGATTTTTTTTTTTTAACATATAACTTTTTTTAGTGTACTATTTCTATTACTGCTAGATAAATGATTGTTATTCCTCGTGCCTTGCAGTGACTTGGGTCACGAGTAAGTGTGGTGCTCTCTGGTACTCTGCAATGTATCTCCTCCTGAGAGCCAACCTTTCACCCAATCCCTAAGATTAAGATTTACTCACAGCTCACATAATACAGGAAAGCTGTTTTTTCTCACAACTCTAAACCTCACTTCTCTTGTTTTCTTTTTGTTTTTTGTTTTGTTTAGTTTTTTTGGGGGGGGGGGTCACGTTGATTAATGAAAAGCTTCCAGGATGTTTTGAACTATAAACTTTTGAACCACACACAAAGTGTTTCTGAGGCTGTGTCCTGCTGTGATGTAAGTAACGTTTGCAATTCCTTTTCACTGTAAAACTCCAGACATCACAGCAAGCAATACAAGACAGACAACAAATGTGTTTAATATTTGATACCAGACTTCTATATGACTTCTATATGACTAGAAACACATTGTTGCATTGCATTGTTCTTTCTTTCTTTTTTTTCTACTATTTTTACTATTAGGCTTGCTTTCTGAATCTCTAATAAAACACTCATGATAAACAAAGAACAGATGATTAGCACAGGCAATGCAATGCAGTGCTTGAACCTAAGCATGGCATAGATGCAACCATCGTGTAACACAACTATCCTCTCAAGATAAGTATCCTTCAGCTCAATTTAGCCTACACATAGAATCCACTTCAGTACAATGCCCACAGCTGCATACAAGCCTCTCTGGCCACTTTGAAAATGCTTTCTGTATGCACAGCAAACATGCTGATGAAAACAAAATTCCACAGTCTCTCTGCTCAAAGTGAGAGCATCTACTGTTTTTTTCTGTTCACGCATGTTGACAATTCATCCAGAATCAAAGACTCCAGGAGCATCCATGCTTCAAGGAGTATCTACACACTTCATGATTTTACATCAAACCCTAATCCTAATCTTAAATTCACTATCAGATACCAGTATTGTTATTCAGTCCCCCAGCGAGACAACTGAAGTATTATTGTAATTGATATTCAAAGTATATGTTCCCAGAGCATTTATTACAAGGCAAATCAAGAAACTGTTGCTTTGATAGGGTTGCAACAGTTGTAAGCTTACTTGTAAGCTTACTAGTAAACAGTAATAATAGCAATTGGGAGACATAACATTTTTGATTTTCATTATGAATCAATCACCCAGCCATTAGTGGAGGCTTATGTGTTCTTGAAATGTTCCTACACTGTGCCAATAGTGTGTTTTGTTAAATAAACAGCTGTTGCTCAGGTGTAAATGTAAGCTCTGTTGATGCCCTCTGGCATCTTGCCATGCAGTCTGCTGCTTCAAAATGCTAGTTCACATTTCCAATGTTTTCTTAACAGTATGTCAGTGACTCAACTACGGTGCTCAGATAGTTATGAAAAGCAACACAAGCCTTCCCCGTGAGATCACACACTTCAGTAATGCTAAAGAAGGTAGATTTACATGCATAAAAGAACGTTAGTACAAATAACCGCTTTTCCTGTGATATCAAGGTGCCCATGAACTGTTGCTTAGCAGCTGGAGCACTTCTCATTGTTCTGGTGTAGTGATGCCTTTCTTTGAATCATGAGGCTACTTAAATTGGTTGCTCATATTAAACTGATTTCCTGATTGTGTAGGTTTGACAGAAAGGATATGGGCGATTGCAAAAAAAATTACTTTTGTACAAATGTATTATCACTTAGCTAAATGCATTACGAAAGAGGATGGATGCAATGATGTTTGAATATACTGAGGGGCCATGCATCTTGCAAAAGGGGTAAATGGCCCAGAATGACCTCTCCTTTAGAACTATAACCTTTCAAATACAATGAAGGCCCTTTGAATAACACAGACTATAAAAAGGCTTCAAATATGAGTCTTCAGCGTTTGAAGAAAATAAGCTATTTGACTGATCTGATCTATTGCACATGTTCACTAGTTTTTACTGTTATATCAAAGCAAAAAGCCATACAAAAAATCTTTATTTCAGTCAGGAAATCAAAAATAAGCATGAAAGATTGTGTGGCTTTTTCTGTTACAATACAATAAATGTAATTGCTGCAATAAGTTGGTCCATTGGTCTCACCTGTTGGTGCCTTCAGCACAGCCAGCTATTGCAAAGATTCCCTTGAGATGAAACCAAACTCCCTTGAGATGAAACTGGCTGCAAAGTGGAGAAATGGGATGAAAACAACAAGGCTGTGTCAGGTAAGAATAAATAGTACGTGTTGTGTTCTGACTGGCTGTAAGATATTTAAGTTTCCTTTCGGAAATAGCAATATACATTTTTTTTTTTTACTGAAGCAAATAACCTTACATAGAGGCTTTACCAGCCGGCAGTTGACTGCGCCTAGCCTGCAAGTTGCTTTGTATTGTTCTTTTAAACATTTCAAACAATTTAAACAATGTACAGATTTTTTTAACTTTTCAGTGTTTCGTTTCCCTTCTGCTTCCATTTTTTAAGCTAAACATTCTATTTTAATTTTGCCTCAGCCATCTAGCGTGTGGCAGTGCCTTCCTGATAGGCTCCTGACTGGTGAGGCTTTTTAATCTGCTTTACAGAACCCTTGTACATTGTAATAAAGAATTGTTTCATACTCTGTAGCAGTTCCTCAAAAATCAATAATCTTGAAACTGATCCCATTGCTGCTCAGTGTCCAGTATATCTGACTATCAGAGAATGGGCATTAAATAGGTATGGGAACATACCCAGGGCAGTAAAGGGTTCAAAGTGCATCAGAAATAGGACATTATACTTTCATTGTATTGTATTACTTTTGCAAGAGGGTGTGGCATTTTAGTTGGCGTCTTCTGAGCACACTATTTAAGACAGGACATTGCATACTAACAGAAAAGAGCTATAGTACATAATGCTCCTTGTACTGAAGCCATCATTTATAAATCTAAAAACATCTGAGGACCAGAACACTTGTTTGGGATTTCAAGTGGTTTGGAGAGTGTTTTACATGACTGGCATCTGCACTATTGAAGTAGTGGATTACAACCACTTCATTGCATAAGCTGCACCTGCCATCAAACTGTTTAGTGTAAACTTGCTGTGTTTATTTAATTAAATTGTATTTTACATGTTTACTGTAATAATGTTTTGTAGATGGAAAGTTGTGTTATGTCTAAGTTAATGAGTTTAGTGTACAATGTCTCTTACTGTAAAAAGGGGATATATACCATACAAGACAAATGACCTTAGTAGTAACCAGAAACTAAACATAAAACAGTGTAGTTGTTTTTTAAATTTGGAATTGAAGAAGTTCTGTGGTTGGGATCTGTACACAGAACAAGATGTACAGGAAATTTAACACATCCTTTGTGGTGATGTATAATGTATTGTATTACTAGCTGTGAACAATATTTCCAGGGAATTGCACGTACAGTACTGCTAACATAAGCCCTGCTAATAGCAATTGCTTCACTTTGACTTCTAGTTTCCAAGAGGTTTTTCTCCTTGATACAACAGTCAGCTCAGTTTTGCTTCATTTTTAATTAGTATCACTTTATTGCCTGTAAACGCTGAAAGCATTAGCCCTGGGCGAGCTGTGTGCAGCATTTTGTGGTGATCTGACATTTTCATGACATCATGCCCTAATCAAGAATCTGAGTAATGTTTCATGTATTTGATACTTGTATTTAATTATTTACGCTTTTCATCTTTTTTGTTTGATGTTGATGTTGTATAAATAGGTAATTAGCTTTCAACTGCTGAAGGTTTCGGGTAGGCATGCATTATCGCTTCATCATTTGCTCATTAATTAATGCTGAACAAAAAGAGATTGAAAGAATAGCTTTCGGCATGTTTTACTAGCTGAATGTCACATGCGTGTTTTATTGTTATAGATAACAGATAAAGCCTGCTGTTCTGAATTTTCTCTGTGACAAAGATTGACTTGCAGTCAAGGATGTGCCCTCAGTTATGATTCCATTAGTAAATCACAATATTTACCAGGGGTCCCATTCTTCCAGTGGCTCATACCATTGCAGCTACCACTACTACTACTCTATAATAAAAAAAAAAAACTACAGCAGTGCCATTGTAGTAATACCACATTGTCAATGATGGCCAATTAGTAAGGGAATCGAAGTCACAGAAAATGTTTTACTTAATATTTATGCTGTGCAAAATGTCAAGGCTTAAGCCCAAGGTGGATACTTACAAATGAGTTCCTGGATTTTAACTATAAAAAAGGTTGCTGCATCATACCCCTGTATACACAAGGCTACAGAAGGGAAGCGTTTCTAACCGTTGTTGATGTGACCGTAGAGTAGGTGGAATGTATAGGTAATGCCTGAAAGATTGATCCAAGGGGCTTCAATCTGCTTTAACGAACAAAGACATATTAATCCCCTCAAGTGAGAAGCCTTTTGACCTCTACCTCTTCTCTAAATAATATAATGTCACATCAGATCCACAACAAGATACATGGCAGATACAAAAAAGATACATGGCAGAGTGTGAACTATCTCTTCCATATATATATATATATATATATATATACTGTATATATGAGTGGTGTGTGTGGGTGACATCAGGTTCAGGAAGCAGTAGTAAACACAAATGATACGGGCTAAAACAGCCACAGCCATATCTTTATTAAATAACAAAAATAAACAAAATAATACTACTACTACTACCGACAACAACAACAACAACAACACCACAAATGAATACATGCATAAATAAATATCCCAAAGGGGAGGGTATCCCGTCACACCAGCCCACTGCCATTTCATTTTTTTCGCTCTTAGAATAGCATACTTTTGCTTGCACTCTTATCCATTCCTTCCTTTTTCTGTCTCTTCTTGTTATTCCCAGCATGCATCTTTCTATACTCCATTTAGTCGTTTGTAATTTTTGACTCATTTTTGCATTGAGGGTCCAGGTTTCGCATCCATAAGTTAGCACTGGCAGCACGCATTGGTCGAAGACTTTCCTTTTGAGGCATAAGGGTAGTTTCCCTTTCAGAACCATGCTTAATCTTCCAAAGGAACTCCAGCCCATTGTTGTTCTTTTGCACATTTGGTTCTCCGTTGCCGAAACTAACTGTCCTAAGTATACATAGTTATTGACTTCTTCAGGCTTGATCCCATTGACTTCAATTGCCTGTGGAGTGGTATATTTATTGAACATGACTTGAGTCTTCTTCAGGTTAATTTTCAAACCCGCTTTGATGCTCGCCTTGTGTAGTTCTTGTATTCTTGTTTGCAATTCTTCTGGGCATGTTGTAAATATGAGGATGTGGTCAGCAAATCATAGGTGATTCAGGTAGGCTCCATTGATCTTCAGCCCCTTATTTTCCCAATCCAGTGTTTTGAAAATGTCTTCTAGGGTGGCCATGAAGAGCTTTGGGGAAATTGTAGCTCCTTGACAAACTCCTCTTTCAATCTTGATTTTGTCGCTGTTTTGTGGATGTTGCATTCTTGTACATGGTGCTCATCAAGTCTCTGTATGTTTTCTCAATTCCTTGTTTTTTCAGAGAGCTTAATACAGATCTTGTGTAAACAGAGTCAAAGGCTTTTTCATAGTCGATGAATCCCAATCAAAGTGGTAGTTCGTACTCGTTGCTGGTTTGAATCACTTGGCGTACAACTTGAAGATGTACCTACAGACCGAATATCCTCAGTAATTCACTTTCTTACTGTCTTGCAGAGCTCAATGTATTCAATCTTTGACTTCAGAGCTGCTGTTTGTTTCATTTTCCTTCTTTTCTTCATGAGGTCTTTTGTCTTTTGCGTGATCTTCTGGTCGCATTTTGTACTCTGTGTTCCAGCGATGTTTTTTGCTGTTTCTGTAACTACTTGTGTCACTTCCTCATAGATTGTTTACCTCGACTGCTTCATCTTTTTGCAGATCTTGAAGACCGCTGAATCTATTCTACAATTCCAGTTGAAACACCAGGCTTTGCTTCTGGAGCATTTCTACATTGATTGTGTTAGATTTCGTCATGTTGCTCTCTCTAGTGCTGTGCTTAGGTGTATTTTGCATCTTACAAGTCTGTGGTCACTTCCTGTGTTAAAATTGTTCAGTATTGAGACATATTGTACGGTGTGCTTCTTATTGGTGAGTATGTAGTCAATTTCATTATTCACTCCACTGGGTCCTCTTCATGTCCATTTCCTGGTGGGTTTCTTCTGGAAGAAGGTATTCATGATGAATACGTTCTTGTTCTCTGCAAATTCGACTAGTCTGTCGCCCATCTCGTTCCTGTTGCCATGTCCAAATTTTCTGACCGAATTCTCATCCTCTTGCTGGGCTCCTATTTTGGCGTTGAAGTCACCGATGATGAACTTATAGTGGCTCTTCCCATTTTCATGTAGTTCTTGTACTTTTTGACTTCTTCATCCAAATAGAATCCCAAGCATAACCTGAAGTTCATCCTTCCTTGAAACTTTCTTTATCAGTCTTGCGGACCTCTCTGACACGCTGTCAGTCTCTACTACATTATTCTTTATTCTCTTGTGGACAATGAATAACACGCCTCCTGTTCCTCTATCTGTAGTGACTCGGTAGAAGAGAAGATGTCCACTCTTGAGTTCTAGTAGTCCTTTGTCTTTTTACCGTACTTCGCTTAGTCCTACGATGTCCCTCTTGATTCTTCCAAGTTCTTTTTCTTGCTTCAGCTGAAAGAGATCTGCAGTTGTATGTGGCCAGGGTGAGTTCCACTTTGGCCAAGTATGTTACTCAAGCTTTCACAGCATGGTTGAACCTGCCAGAGTCAGGGGAACCCGCTGTACATCTTTTTCACTTTCCTGCCAATTTAGGGCAGTGGAAGTTGGACTTTAGGAGGGAGTCTGTGGTCCCAGTGACCCTTGGGAGACAGTCAGGAACAGCTCTTTTGCAAAACATGTTTTAGCACAAGGGTTTCTACATTTCTGATGATCCTTCCATCTTGTTTAATATTATTGAGATTGTTAACTGGGAGAAGACTGCAGAGATTCTTACAAGCTTCCTGGAGGAAACTGGTTGATTACAATCATACATAGGTTGGTTACAATCATACATACAGCTATGGCCAAAACTTTTGCATCACCTAGAATTTTAGGACTGAGTCATGATTTTCAAAAACAATTATATTGCAAAAGTCTACCAGAAGCCATAATAGTAGTACAGTATGTCACTTTTTCAATCGTTTTAAGTTTTCCATTAAGAATATGGAAAACTACAAAGTGGCATGTAATTCAATATGTTAACATAACATTATTCATCAGGTTTCCTTCAACTTCATGAAGCAAAATTAGTTAATTCTATTGGGTGATGCAAAACTTTTGGCCATAGCTGTACAGTAGGCTACAAAGCTCCATTTAGATTTGCATCATCACTGGATGTAGTTTTAATATACATAACATTAGTAACAAATCTGTGAGACATATTTTAAGCCAATATACAATCTGTTCCAAGTGTATGGCACTCCCAGAAACTCTTTCTCTTTGGGCATTTAAACAATAGTGTCTTACAGGATATGCATGTGTATTTCAACCTAAAGACTGTGCTCTGTCACTGACACACCGTGTTGTCTGGCAAGTGCATTAGATCTATGAGTCTCTCCTGGCTGTAAGGCGTCTGATACAGTAAGCAGCTGAGCTGTCCTGCGGTCAAGTCATATTGAACTTAGAGGTGGGGACTGAAGTTCTTAATAGTTCCTGATACAGGTAAGTTATGTTGCAGAGAACAAAACTGGGTTGAAAAGTAACCTCTCAAATGCTACAGTTCCATCTGCCATTGAACTTGATATTAAATCGATTTGAAACCAGACTGGTTCATTTTCAGCAGCAGAAGAATGAGAGCAAATTGTTTTCAAGTGGAACAAGAATGAGTTTTAAAGACTGGTTTCATGGTGAATATTTGGCCAACACACACAATGTTAACATACTCTAAGTGACAGTCTCTGTGTGGAACCTTGGTAAGCTACATCCCCAAGGTAAGGTTATTTCAAGGAAATGCTGTCTGCAATAACTAATGAGATACAGTAATGAGTCTAAAATGGCTTTAATTTCTGGTCTATTTGAGAGAAAGAACTATTAGATGCACTTAGCTATTATAACCTTTGCCGCCTACATAAGAATATAATAGCAAAACAGATGTTAAATGCAAGAAGAGACTTTTCAGCCCATGTCTTTATTCCACTGTTAGCCTCCAGGTCAGCCTCTAATGTGTTGCCCCCCTCATGTGTATTAGCTGTTACAACCTCAGAATTAATATTATCTGGTTACCGTATCTGACTTAAAACAGTAACTGTGATGCCGAGTTTAAAACACACAGTAATTAAAGTGTTACCACATTTCTTTATTTCTATTAAATTTCCTTTGCACCATTCTATAGTATACCCCTCACAATCTTGTAAAGCGATTGAAGCAATGGTCAATTATGAACAAAACTGTTTACACACTCTTTTCTGTAACAGTTCCATGAAATAAAAAATCAATGTGAACAAATTAATACGAGTATAAAAATACCCATAAAGATTAAGTAGCTTCAAATGTCATCATAATTTCACTTAATATTTAATGCAACCATCTTTTAGAGATTAAATGCTGCACTCAAGATCAGGCCTGCGTGAGCCTGAGGAAAACAATTAGAAACATTTGGTCCTGTAGTTCTCTCCTAAATCACTCCTCTCAAAATAAATAACTAGAGCACTTTAGGATTTCTTTATCTTGCAACCTTCTGTGCGCACCACAGCCACCAGACAGTGATAATAGATGCATAAATGAGGAGATTACCATGAATGTTGGAGAATCATATTGGAGAATCATATCTACAGCACTTAAGAAAAAAAGTTCAAATTCCTTGCACGGACCCTGTAACCATGCATGTTTTAAAGGAAAAAAACGAATCTGTTATATTAAAAAAGCTATATGAATAGTTTTAAAATTCCATTAAATGTGGGAGTCTGACAGAGTTTTGGATCTAGTTTACATTACATTAATACAGAACTACAGAAGTCTTTCGGTTTTCAGTATAAAATGAGTCAAGAAGTCCAGAGAGTCTAAAGGTTTTCTGTTCTCCACTTATTTGTTTCTAGATATTATCTTGTCCTTTTCACAACACCATATTAGTATGTTTGTACAGTACTTTGTTTTCAGTGCCTGCTCTATTATGAGCTGACACAGCAGCATTCTCTGTAATTGCATCTCAAGCTAATCTGACACCCCCAATTGAACACATTTTTAAACATTATCCAAGTTTCAAAGAATTAATTATATGAACTTCTTAGAAACAGACATTGGAGCTCCAGTTACACCTACTCTGTCAAAACAGATGAAGTGTTTTTGCCTCTGCATGTTCTGCCCGATGATGATTCTTAATTAAAGTGACACACTGCACCAGGATGTTCAGAACAATTATTTACTTGGAGCTAAATGAAGCCTAAATCAATGTGCTTGTCAACATGATTACATTGGGTGTAGTAGTAAGGGAAAAATAAAAAATATACAGGTAGCTCAGTAACTATCAATGATATACACAGGGTGAGCATCTATTGCTGCTGTGGGGAAAAAAAAAAGTTCAATCTATCAAGTCTTCTGTGTCCTGTGCCAGTCTGCTCTTTAGGGTCTTCACAAAAAATGATTGTGTCTGTCTGCCAAACACTACACGATGAGCACAATAAATTATTATTATTATTATTTATTTCTTAGCAGACGCCCTTATCCAGGGCGACTTACAATTGTTACAAGGTATCACATTATACATTATTTTTACATACAATTACCCATTTATACAGTTGGGTTTTTAATGGAGCAATCTAGGTAAAGTACCTTGCTCAAAGGTACAACAGCAGTGTCCCCCACTGGGGATTGAACCCACGACCCTCCGGTCAAGAGTCCAGAGCCCTAACCACTACTCCACACTGCTGCCTTGCTTTTCACCAATCAGACACCCCATTACTCCTATAGATTTGTCACAATACATTTGGCTATACAATTTGTGGGGGCTATAATATGGTTTTTAACCTTTTGCATGCTGTGCAGTTATTATGCAATCAAGAGGACCAGATAATCCTGTTTCTAAGAATGCCGTGTCTAAAGCAAGAAGGCTGAGAAAGTATGTTAAGTATAACCAGCTACGGTATTTGATATCTAGACTGATCTATCTATGCATGGTAGACCTATGAGGTGTTAATATAAAGCATTGGACTGATGGAGCAGCTTTCTGAACCCCAGGGCAGAGAGGTCATACCTGGGTCAGGACTACCATCTTTGAGGGCAGCACGAAGCATATGACTAAAGAGCTTGTTCTGTACCTAAAATGCAAATGACTGTTGCTTCTTGGAAGGTCATGACCAGTCTAAACAATATTGTTCGCTACACAGACCACTGAAACCTTTTCTGTCAATATAATTTCCAGCTATCGTAACTATTAGGAAATGGATCGTCTTTATATTATATCCCATTGCAAGAAGAACTGTTACAGTATCCTGGCTTCACAAGGATACAATCAAAGTTTTTTTTTTCTGGAATTTAATAAAAAGTCAGTTATGCGGTGCTTCCACTCTGAGTCAGACTTGATCATAGTCAAGCAGTGGCAGTGTGCTGTGCTCTTCTGTGAATATTTGCTGTAGCTGTTATGTCTTAAACAGTTATTATTATTATTATTATTATTATTATTTATTTCTTAGCAGACGCCCTTATCCAGGGCGACTTACAATCGCAAGCAAATACAAATACATTCAAGTGTTACAATATAAGTCATACAATAAGAACAAGAAATACAATAATTCTCAAGTGTGACAAACCACAATTCAATAATACAGCAGATAATAGTGAAAGTTACATCAGGATATGATTAAGTAGTGATAGTTACATCAGGATATGATTAAGTACAAAATACTACAGATTAAACACTTGGGAGATTACAATATTCTGAGGTACAGGATTAAATGCAGTAAAATAGGGGGCAGATAAGAGCAAAATAAAGCATATTTAAATGAAGGGTGATAGTGTCCCAGGATACAACAGAGGAGTTCTACAGGTGCTGTTTGAAGAGGTGAGTCTTAAGGAGGCGCCGGAATGTGGTCAGGGACTGGGCAGTCCTGACATCTGTAGGAAGGTCGTTCCACCACTGCGGAGCAAGGGTGGAGAAGGAGCGGGCTCGGGAGGCAGGGGAGCGTAGCGGAGGTAGAGCCAGTCTTCTAGTGCAGGCGGAGCGGAGAGATCGAGTGGGGGTGTAGGGAGAGATGAGGGTCTGGAGGTAGCTGGGTGCAGTCTGATCAAGGCATCTGTAGGCTAGTACAAGAGTCTTGAACTGGATGCGAGCGGTGATCGGGAGCCAGTGGAGCGAGCGGAGTAGTGGAGTAGCGTGGGCGAAGCGAGGTAGAGAGAACACCAGGCGAGCAGCAGAGTTCTGGATGAGCTGGAGCGGACGGAAAGCATGGTTGCAATTTGAAACAGTATCAATGTTTGGAAATGCTGTTTTTATTAAAGCAACTAATTGAGGTCAATTCAGTTAATCTAAACAGTGGTGGATTGATGTTTGATTTTTATAACATTATAATAATTGATGAACAAAGATCCCTATTTGTATTATCTTGCTTTGTATATCAATGCAATAGACCCCTGTGACAGAAATACAATGATTCTTGGTTGTAAATCACCCTTCCGACCTGTGAGGGCATTAAGCAGCGAGAACAGAGTTCCCTGGACCGGCTGGGCTGACAGTTCTTTCCCAGAGTTCAAGGGAAGTCGGCCAGCCAGGAAGGGGGCGAGACTCCTTTGCAATAACGCATTGACCCAGATGGGAAATGACGTGGCAGCTGCAGATTGGAGAGGCGGTTGCACTCATTTACCAAGGGGTTAGGTGTTAAATAATGTCTAGTGAACTCAGAACAACACCTGACACTTTTAATGACAGCATAAAAGGGGATGGAGAATCGTAATCTGTTCCTTCGTTTTGGATTGTGAGAGACCCCGTTCCTAATCATAAAAAGCACCGTGAGTGTTTTGTTTGTTTTCTCTTGTAATTGTCATGTCTTGTCTTGCACATTACCAGACAGATAACACAATTCCAGAGATGTCGCCTAGGGCCAGAACTAAACTGGAACGGCACTTCACCAACAGTCACTAAATAACCTGTATCACCCACCATGAGCACTACTGCACACACCAAGGACTGGTGACCATGTATGTATTATTGTGGGTCAGATATTTAACGTATGTAATAGACGAGGCATTAGTAATATGAAGAGTACCTGACAAAGACTTCATATTTTATTCTGATGAATTCGGAAGGTTTTATTTTTTACTCTTTTCAAATGAAATGTAAGAAAAAAAAACCAGAGTTCAAACTTTAAAACATGCAACAGGAAAATCGATCACACTGTGTGGCGGAGTGTCACTGTTTAATTATTTGTATTATTGTTTGCGGTGTGGATAAAAGCGCTGCATATTTGTTATTGTTTTTATATTTTAAAAATCTCGTGAGGATGCGTGACTGATCAGCTAGTGATTTATTTAGCTAGCTGACAGTCACGCATCCTTATTAAACTCGTGCAGATGTATATAAACCTGCAGCTCTCTACCCTCTGGGCATGTACAGAGGAGTGTACGAGAGAGCGAGGAGAGAGCAAAAACGAAACTTAAAAATAACTGCTAAGCGTGCTGGTTTACACCAGCACGATACTTGTTTGGCCAACGTGCCCTTTTGTTTGTTTGGTGTTTGTTTTGTTTAAACATTTTGTTTTTGTTTATTATTTAATAAAATAAGCTGAATGCTGTAGCATTTCAGCTCTCACCCGCTACTTCCTGAGTCTGTGTTTCTGGTCTGACATCATCACTGAAGCCATCCCTGTCACAGTTGGTGTCCAGAAACGGGAGGATATAACCGCCAAGCGTCAGGCGAGGAATACTGCGGGGAGTTTTTTGTTTTGTTTCGGGGGGAAAAAAAATGGGAAGAAGCGGCAGGAGAAAGCAGCAACAGCAGCAGGAGGCGCATCAAGAGCAGCGCGGGCCCGGTCACAGGTCCCGTTGCATCTCTACTACGCCGGATGTTTGCCTGGCCTGTCTGGATGAGGAAGGGTGGTGCTTCCTGTGTGGCGAGGTCAGGTATCTTCCACTCAGCCAGAGCGTCCGTCATCAGGGGCAGACAAAACCACTCTCCTCTTAGGGAATCTGGGGCTGGCTGGTGGAGCCTGTGAGGAATGTTGAAGAGGCCCTCCCTGATGTGATCAACCTCCTGTGGGCCAGAGATGGAGACCGATGGGAAGCCTGGGAAAAGCAACACTGCCCAGTGTCCCTCCCGGACGTTGCGGACATGGTAATCCGCTACCTGGCTGCAGATATGGCAGGGCTCCCGTTATCTCCAGCTCCATCAGGAAAAGCCCCGCCGCTGCCATCTCCAGCGCCAGCGGGAGAGGAGCCATCGCTGCCATCTCCAGCGCCAGAGGGAGAGGAGCCCTCGCCATTGTTCCCAGTGCCAAAGGGAGAGGAGCCATTGCTGCCGTCTCCAGTGCTAGAGGGAGAGGTCCCAGCGCAGACATCTCCAACACCAGAGGGAGAGGAGCCCTCGCCACTGCCTCCACCGCCAGGAGCAGAGCAGCAGGAGCTGTCTCTATCTCCAACACCTCCACCACTAGGAGCAGAGCAGCAGGAGCTGCCTCTGTCTCCACCGCCAGCAGCAGAGCAGCAGGAGCTGCCTCTGTCTCCACCGCCAGGAGCAGAGCAGCAGGAGCTGCCTCTGTCTCCACCGCCAGGAGCAGAGCAGCAGGAGCTGTCTCTGTCTCCACCGCCAGGAGTAGAGCAACAAGAGCTGCCTCTGTCTCCACCACCAGGAGCAGAGCAGCAGGAGCTGCCTCTGTCTCCACAACCAGGAGCAGAGCAGCAGGAGCTGCCTCTGTCTCCACCGCCATGAGAGGACTGCTTGCAGCTCCCACCTCCACTAGCAGAGGGTGAATACCTGCTGGTTCCACCTCAATCAACGTGGGAGGACGGCTTGCCCCTCCCACCTCCACCAGCAGAGGGTGAATTCCTGCTGGTTCCACCTCCACCGCCATGGGAAGGACTGCTCCTGCCCTGCCTCGCTCCGCCCTAGGATGCCTGCCTCGCTCCGCCCAAGGATGCCTGCCTCGCACCGCCCAAGGATGCCTGCCTCCACCGCCCATGGATGCCTGCCTCGCACCGTCCAAGGATGCCTGCCTCGCACCACCCAAGCGAGGACAGAGTGAAAACTAAACTTAAAAATAACTGCTAAGCGTGCTGGTTTGCACCAGCACGATACTTATTTGCTTATTTGTTTGGCCAACATGCCCTTTTGTTTGTTTGGTGTTTGTTTTGTTTAAACCTTTTGTTTTTGTTTATTGTTTAATAAAATAAGCTGAACGCCGTAGCGTTTCGGGCTCTCACCCGCTACTTTCTGAGTCTGTGTTTCTGGTCTGACGTCATCACTGAAGCCATCCCTGTCACACACTGTTAACGAGAAAAATGAAATAACTAATCAATCAATTTCTAAAATACAAGATATTACTTGACGCATCTTTCAATTTCATTAACTTCGGATAGCATTATATTTTGTTCAATTATGATACTAGTTGTACCGTCAATTTCAAGTTTTCTGAATTAACCATTTTTATTATTTATTTTTTCTAATGAGTTCAGTTTACAATTTGAAATATATTACTGTAACAGTTGCATACTCTTAGATTGCACTTCAAATGATTTTACATTTATTGAAATTGCAACTTCTGTACAAAATGCACAGCTGATACATGATTAACTGCAGGCGTTTTTGACAGTTTTATGATCGACCGTTCACATTTTTGTAAATTCGATTTTCTGCACATCTTTGTATGGCGTTGAATAAAAGCCAGTGCCATCCCAGCACATTAGGAGCCGTAAATCAACCCACACCACAGGGCGAGCTCAGCAGCTTTGCATCACTTCTCGCTCTTTCATGCAGGTTGTAAATCTTTCATTATTGTCATTTTTCTTCCATTGAATGTGAAGTTAGGTTTTTAGATAGATTGAAAACCAAGACAACCCCCCCCCCCTTGCAAATGGTAATTCAAGGATAAACAGAAACAAAAGAGATTTAAAACATAAAGATTAATGAGACAAGAACTTAGCTGCTACTCACAAGAACATTGGTTGGATGTGAACAACTTTCAGCTTCAATAAACCCCTTTAGTGAATGATTGACATGAAGAAAGCACTATTTGAAATGGGTGACAGATTTAGGTCACAGTCAAACCCTTGCCAATTAAAAAAAATGTCATTTTTTTGTTTTTGTCTCTTTCCTTTACCTTTTTATTGCTTCTGTTGCTTCAGTATTGTAGTCATTTTTTATTTTTAAATGATCAGAATTCCCTGTCGTTTTTGGTGCATTTATGTTTTCAACTGGGAGAAAGTAGTTACGAAGCAGTCATTTGGTGCATAGTAATGTCACTTCCAGTTTCTGCCGATGAGATTTCAGGTAGATTATCAAGGGTTACAGAACTTTTTTAGCCAGCAGCTTGAAAGTTTCCCAGCCATTGACATATTTTAATAAAAAAATTACATAAATAACTAAATCTTTTTAAAAAAAATGAAGTCACACAAAAGGCCATTGGACATTGATAAAAGTCACTAACTATGAATCAGTCTTTGGTCAGCCCAGCGCCATGGAATAATATTACATCCATGGCATTGCACTCCCACTGCATTCCTCTGTGATGGATTAAAAACGTAGAGGGGAAAAAATGCATAGAGTCCTAAAGCTGCTACATTCAACCAACAGGCACATAATATAGTTTACAGCTGATAGGAAGAAAAGTAGCCAGCTGTAAATCTCTAAAAAGCTCTTGATTACTATTATACAGAATGTGCTTGGAGACTAAAGCCATTAGTCAAAATGCATCTTAAATGCAGTGTAACAGGCGCTAACAGAAAATATCAGTCATTTATCCAAAACTGGAGAGTTTGATAAAAAAAAAATCCTCACCTAATAGCTTCTAAGGAAAGCCAGCTATAAAAATAAAAGCTAATTAATTCTGAGTCTTCTATAGTGATTCAAATGTGTGTATGCTTTTCTGTATTCCAAATTACTCAGATCTAAATAAAAAACATGAATATAAGATTAATTTCATTCTGCATTCAAACTGAATTCCAAATGGATGCCAAACAGATTATTTTGACATTTAAAACGTGCATTGATTTGTTTTAAAATGAATACATTTTTATTTTCATTGTCAAACTGATAAATTGAGTCTTAATATAAAATTGAATAAAAAATGCAATAAAAGTTTTAAATTCTTTCAAATTTCTTTTCTCGAATTATTCTTCTCGAAAGGCATTGTGTCTGAAGGTGTCATGACGTTTTTTTTTTTTTTTTCATTAACATTAAAATAACCAAGCTACTGCAAAACACTCTTTTGACATAACCCTGTCTATTCTAGTGGAAAATGCAGTAGAGGCGATATGTGAAAGGCAAATACAATCATTCAGTATCACTTACTGAATGCACTTCCCAGAAGGAATTGTCATGGAAACCCAGGCATTATTTTCCACATTTTCCACAGGTTAAAAAAAAAAAAAAAGTTGTCCTGTTCACTGGAAATCAAACACACTCTCTAGATATTCCTACTCTTAGTTTTCTTGTATTTCTAATGTGTCTGTAATGGGTTTTGTGTGTGTGTGTGTGTGTGTGTGTGTGTGTGTGTGTGTTTTGGTTTTGTAAGATTAAGGCATCTTCAATAGGTTAAATCACAGAAGCAGTTAAAGGCTAATTAAATATTATTTGTAGATACCTGTGACAGAGGCAGAATGATTCTTGGTGATAAATCTCCCTCCCGAACTGTGAGGGCGCTGTGTAAAGGAAACAGAGTGCCCTGGACTAAATGGCCAGACAATTCATTCCCAGGGGGCAGAGCTTCAGTACACTAAATCATCGACCTGGAAGGGAAACAATGTGGCAGCCGCGGATCCCAGGAGCGGTTGTAGTCGTTTACCAAGGGGGCGTGATTGATGGTACTTAAGGGGACGTAGTGAGGTGATCTGTTCCTTTGTTATGGTTAACGCTAACATGGAAGGAGAACCCTGTTATATATCGTGAGTGTTTTGTTTGTTTTGTCATGTCTAATTATATTCTTGTGTGTTGTTATTAGACGGCTAACACGATCCGGAGCTGTCGCTACAGGCCAGCACAAACTCAGATTTCACTGCACTTGTTTCACGATTAATTGTATTTGCACCACAAGCACTACAGCACTCACTTTGGACTTGTGACCTTGTTTGTGTATTGTGCGTGTATTAAAGACTGTGTTTATTATTTCCATGGTTTCACTGAGCAATACGCATCGTTGTGTATTGCCAGTTAACTTTATTATTTACTGTTGTCAAGTGACATCGGATTACAAAATAAACCATCATTTCACCAGTAACATTGTGAGCACTGCATCACCTCTACACCCGTGCACTGCAAACCACTTTGCCACAATACCTCACCCTTTTCTGCAAGTAAATTGTAAGGTCTAATTTGGACACAATTCCAGTGTTTTGCATAGCCTGATTTCGGACTGTTATTTTCTCCTGTGCTAAACATATCCTTGTAATATATTTGTCATCATTGGGATGGATTAAAAAAAATCCCCCACTTATGAAAGATAAAACATAAAAATGTACACAGGTCCAGTGCTGTGTTGATTGAGACAAAGCTTTTGTGAGCCTGTGTCAGGTCACTTTTGAAAAAGAGAATTTGTTCCCAATTCTTACTCACTTGATTAAAGAAAGGCACTGTAAGTAGATTAGTCCATGTTATCCAGCAGTATACACATTGAGCTGAGATGGCTTTCCTATAAAGGTGTCTTATTTTCTTGTCTGAGATGATGAAGCATGCAGTAATAAAAAAAAGTAATTCCAACAGATTGTGTTGAGATTTATCAACTATTCTTTCAATGCACAGCTAAAACCCAGCTTTTCGAATTAAAACTAAGCTGAATCATTCGTATCTGTTGAGAAAGTGCCCTCTCAAAACTTGATCAAGTGAAACCGGTCAGAGAGAGGTTGCATAATGAGTGCAGATGCATGACAACTTAATAATTAACAAACTCTGAAAAGGCTCAGCAATGAATAAGAATAATGAACTGACAATGGCCAAGCATAAACTCATAGAACTGCTACACAGTATCTTCAATGCAATACAGTAATCCGTCGCGTATCCACCTGTCACATATCCGCCCTAACCGTTTATCCGCCATGATCAACCTCTTCAGCAACGTTAGTTTATTATTGAGAAGATTAGTTCAGATATTGTTGATCCTACCAAAGTTTTTGTACACTGTGTTGTATGTGCTCCGTGCGCTGCCACTGCTGGTAGTGTCACGTGAGCTGTTCAATGTGTTGATATGTAAATAAATTCTGTTCACCTGCGGGGGGCGTATCAACTTCAACCTCCGTCTCAATCTCCTGCCTGTCACTCAGCAGCGAATGCACGCATCCACATGGCAGACGGCTACTCTGTCACAAGCATAAATACCCTGTATCTTTCTAAACAATGGGTTTAGGGGAACTCCCTAATAAATGCTGAATCTCAAAACAATAATTGTGTGAATATAGTAATTGTTACAGCTGTGAATAATGGTATTTAAAACAGGATTTATTTATCCGCCTTTTTACATATCCATCCTTACTCTGGTCCCACCGCAGTCAGATATGAGACAGATTACTGGGCTTGCATTTATTTTACACAAGGCTGATGATACGAAAACTTAAATGAATCATCCTGTAACATATAATGATGTTCATATGAATTGATGATTAACCTGAAGCAGTATGTTAATTTTGTCATGACTCATACCAAGTTTAAAAATCCCTTAATTTCAGCTCTTACTGAGGGAGGAATAGTTGTCAAGAACTACACTAAATTACTTCCTCTAGGTACATTTTACTTTCTCTGCTCTAGGTCAGCCACACACCCACTCTACTGCAGGAAGAAATTATGTGTAAAGCATTGATAATCAGTCTTTACACATGAAGAATGTAGTTTTTCTTGGCAGACATTGGTAATGTGTTTGTTTTTGGGAATATCTATAAGTGAAAATATCAAAGTGACTAATTCTATTTATTAAAATATACATTACATTAACAAGTATTTACAAAAAAAAACATAATTATGTTTTTCACAAATACTTCATGCAATCTATTTGTAATTACTCACATAATGTGCCTCAGATAGTTTAAGTGGTGGAAATAATGCTTCCATGTCTTCAGCGTGTCAGAATCACCAGCTACAGAATTTACTGCTGTGTTGATTCAATTAATTATTAAGTAATGATAACAACCAGCATTTTCCTTCATATAATTAAAAGACATCATTGTAAATACTTATTATTTACATTCCACACAAATATATATATTGCAAATATAGGCTACTGTAACCAAACTGGTCACCAGAACCAGAAATTGATAAAGTGAGAACTGTTGTACTGTGCACTGCTGCCTACTTCCCCATATATTCACATCATTTACAGTATATACCGATTTGCAGCTTCTCAACTGGAACGTATTTCTCTTCTTTAGAACATTAACCTGTATCATATCACTACCCTAAAGATGAATTCACACTAACGTTGTTGGCTTCTATAATAGTCTGGAAAAGTTGAATGCATTCAAACCCTTATTCAAACTAGTCAGCGTTCAGTTAAAGTGGATCGACATGTATTTTGAAAAAATCCCAGAATACTGTTTATATTTTATAATCTAATGTGTGTATTTATTTGCGCCAGGATTTTTTGTGAAAACAGCA
Source organism: Acipenser ruthenus (assembly GCF_902713425.1). Lineage (NCBI taxonomy): Eukaryota > Metazoa > Chordata > Actinopteri > Acipenseriformes > Acipenseridae > Acipenser > Acipenser ruthenus. The sequence goes on along the minus strand of NC_081207.1, from coordinate 7,062,473 downwards.
CAGTATAAGGGATACCCAAAAACACATACTGTACATAATATAATAGATAACTTTATTGTTTGGTTTTGTTTTTCAAATGCTTGGTCAAATTAAAGTAATCCTAATTGTTTTGTACATTAAACTGCCAAAAGAGTTATTTTTTAGATTCCGATCGAACTAAAAAAAAAGCAGTATTTTATAGTGTTGTTTTCTCTTCAAAAACAGCATATTGAATTAACCTTAAGACACTTAACAAAAAGTAGGCTATTAATTCCTCTTTGATTCAAGTTCCGGGCTGAGGCTGATATATATAAGCAAGCTTGCAATTGAAACTATAATGATTATTCATATTACAAAACAAAGCTGCATTCGAGTAATTAGACAAAGCAATTTCTGTAGAATTAAATATAAGAAATTCTCTCAAAATCACTTAGCTTAAAACTGTAAATTGCGTGCAATTACAATGAAGACTCTTTTCTAGTTCCCAATAAATAAATAAGAAGCAAACTTGAAGTTGTGGTTCTTAAAAGGCAATGCTCCATTTCTGAAATATCTGATTATGCATCTAAGATGTTCTCCACTAATATGTGACAAAGTAGCAGAAGATCAAGAGTAAAAGAAAGAAAAGCAGCGGCTGACGGTTCTCCCAGCCCTAAGTCTGTGAAAATTAACCTGCAGAGGTCAAAACTGTGTGGCTTTTATTAGATATTAGATTACGGGTGTGGAGATCTCAGCTGAGCAGGGATACTGTTGCAGCATTTCATTGAAATTATGTAATAGTAATACTGTACATGTCTGGAATGTGGAATACATTTCCCAATGATTACCATCACTAATTGTACATCTATGGATATACAGCAGGTACACCTGCCAAGAGAGTTCATAACAGCAGCCCTCTATTCATGACAAATGCATTAGTTTGCCATTACATCTAAAGATGTGGTCTGCCAATGCTTCTTCTATGATTTCTCTGGAGTTATGCCGTGGTATTATAATTATATTTGTCAAACTTTACTGAGAGGGCTAGCAGAACAGAGTGTTTGTTTCCTTGTCCTGTGTAGGGATAGCTGCTTTTCTTGTTGGGTTGGGCTTTTAATCATCCTGATTCATCATTAACCTTTTCGACAATACCACCACAGGTCAAGGCAGGAATGACATACCTACGAGCAGGCTGGAGGAATGTCACTAGAGGTTCTTAATGGAACGTAATTGGACATTCTAAGAAGATGGGAGTAATTTACATAATTACTACGTCTCACATCTTATCTGGTCGGTACAGTCTGGTTTGTATCTCTTTTCCACTCTTAGAAGCAACTCATTTGAAATGACAACAGGTTTGTAATCTTACAAATCATTTGGAATTGGGCCTTGAACACTAAAGATTGTTTATTTCAGGGTAGCAGTTTAATCAGCACAAAGGATTATCATAAGAGCAGAAGACAGTTCCATCTGATCAATTCTAATTAGAGCTTAGAGCTCCCTTAATAAGTTACATCGCCCAGTGTAGCTCCCTTGTACTGCTTTCAAGTGCTGAGTGGTTCATAGCTCAATCACAGGATCATCATCTTTCACAAAAACAGCTGATAACAGAGTCTATTTCAGCTACATACTGTAGGAGCTTTTACGGCACGGTATGTCAGAGTCGTAATCAATTAATATATTTCTTTCCAAGAAGTCTGTAAAACTGTTTAATTAACAGATGACAAATTAAAAAGTCGGTGACATCTCAGCTTCAGACAGTATATTTAAAAAAGGGAAGGGAGTTATACAGGATGCATGATAACCTTGTAATGAAAAAGTAAATTCCTTCCTGGAGCCTTCCTTTTACAAGTACTCCACCTTCAAAGAATGGGAAAATCATAACAAGATTTTATGCATCAAAAAAGTGGAGATATGAGCTTTTCTAATTGTACCAATCGAATTTAAAATGTTTGGAACACATTTCTCAATGGAGAATATCAAATTATTATATATTAGTTTGCAGATCATCATATTTTTTGCAGGACAGACTACACATTAATTAAAATTTGAAGGATACCTCGGTGAAATGCAGTGTGTATTGGTTAGGTCAATTGTAAGCGTGTTGTTTTTTCTGTAAGGAAAAACCAAAGGAAAAGAAAACCAAAGGAACACTCAACACATATTTTAAAGGCCATTTACTTACACAAAAGAATCCCTCAAATCCAATAAGTTGATTTAACAATTTAAAATCACAAAAATGCTCCCTTACCATTACAGTGGGATCTACCTCTCTTTTGCATATAAATCATGAATGAGAAATCCCTGTTAAGAATTTCTCAAAATGCCAGTACATCATATCCTGTGTACAGCTGTCATCATGCACAAGCACAATTATAAAAACAAAAACCTTTTTTATGTTTTAATAGTAGTTCATGTATACAAGATCTCTTGCACAAAAGGACACATCCTACACAGGATATATTAATTTACACAACATTCAAGATCGTTCTTGTTTTGCTGTTGATTTTTTTGGTTTTAGACCATTTATTTTCATTTACATCAAGCTGAAGTCAATGTACCCTGCCTCGTTGCTATAAATGTAATGGAAATACATTAACCATGTCACAAGTAATATGACCTCACCTGAACCCACGTAGTTTCTCATGCCCAGAATGTGAGTGTCAGGTTCAGGTGGGGCCATGTTACCTACCACACAGGAAGTAAACATATTGTTCTGACAGGCAAATCCCAGTTAGGGAAACAAAAATATCAGCAGCAATGTTCCTGTGCTAATGTAAGCTGTCGTTATTATGAACCCTAGGGCAGAGGTGCATTAGTAACGTGATGTAAAAGAGTACTTGCATTATGTGTGCTCACGCTCTACTTGGTCGTGTCACAATGAACCTGAGGAGCAACAAAGCCACAGCATTATAATGAGAGAGATAGACGTAAAATACTATGGGACAGATACTTTCCATTCAGGAGGTGAAGAAAAAGAAGCACCGCAGGCTTTTCATCAGTTTCTCTTTAACTAGCAATAGAATTCCAAATAAGTGCCATTATTGTTAGTATGATGAATGCAAGTTACAGATTTCATCTCAAAGATGAATAGCTTCTTTTTGAATGGCTGCACCTGGGAACTCTGCTGAGAATGTTGTAGTGCACTGCTGCTTTCAAAGAAGCGTGTCTGTAGTTATTTTGGATTTGGTCTCCCATTTGTGTGAGGGATGACAGAGAAAAGTACATAATGCCTTTTTGGCTGTATGTTTCATGGTTACTACCCTGCCAGCACAAATAGATTTATCACATATGTTCATGGTTTTGACAAGAATATATACAAAAACAGTTCCCAAAAAAGCTATAAAGAAGCAGTAAAAAACAAAAATTAAAATGATAATCAAAAGTAACACTACATCATTAGTAATAAAGAGACACTTAAGAGCCCATGAAAATAACCTTATGAGTGCATTTGAAACGCTGACATTTTTAAATGTAAAAAGCAATTAAAAGCATTTCTCCTCAATCCCTAAAGATAGATAATGAAGCTATAATGAACTGAATGTGAGAATATAAGTTTTCTGACAAAAAAAAGGTATGTCGCGCATCAGTGTGTGTTGAGCACAGCAAATCTATTGCATGCACATAGAGATGGAGAGCTTCCAGTTACTTCCCAGTGGGACAGAGACCAAATTAGCAGGTAGCCAACAGGTAGCCAAATTACCCCTTATTGCTTAACAAGTATGGGTCATTATCTATGGTAGTTTCTTTTTAAAAAGTATTTACAGTTCCACAGCAGAAACAATTATAAGCATCCTCAAGCACATCTCTCTAATTGGATTCTTCCACTCATTATTGTTAATCACATCGACCTTTATTGATAGGACGGATGAAGACATATAGGTCAGCTTTTGTTAATAGAGTAAATGGCCAATTCATTTCCTGGGAAGTTATCGGTAATTGGCAAGTATATAGGCCAGCATCTGATTAATGGAGTTTGCGTATTTATCAAAGCACAGATAATGGCAAAATCAAGCCTTTATAACACCATTCATAGACAGACAGGGCCACTTTCTAGTTGTAGACAAGCTTTGGCATATATATTGTAAATGGCAGTATGCCTAGTCACTTGATAGTTGGAACATTCATAATCTTTGTAGAAGTACAAATAAGACGAAACAAGATGGATTTTAAAAGAAGTGAAATAAATAATATTTTTGGCCACTGAAGAAAAGGAGCTCCACATTCTTGTAAATGCCCTTTTTCCACTGTGTTTTTCCACTGTTTTATTTAGCATTTTTGTCTTTCTTTCGTTTACACTCCAGTTTGTCTATATGCGGCAATGGGCTGCACCATCGCTGGTACAGTCATGGGGTTTCCTCTGCTCTACACTATCCTAGGTGATACCATTGCTACAAAGAAGTAATTATCAATATTGTAAATACATCTTGGGTGCCCGTGGGGCATTGCAAAGGTAGTTCCTCTGTCCCTCCCATTCTGTCAGTAGATACCCACAACCCTCCCCACAGACACCCACTGAAAAACATTCCAGAATTGCTAGATGAGTCCCCTCTGACATGCATAATTTTAACAAAGCCGAAAGCTAGGCATCCCTAACAACAGATGACATTGTGAAACTGACTGAGAAAAGTTCATAATCATCTTCACAGACAAGCTGGTCTGTTAAATTCAGACATTTATTTTTGTTTAGAAAACAGATGTTGGCTTTTAAAAGTTACAGTGACTTATTGTGATGTGTAAAAAGAAAACAGAATTGGTTTTAATTATAATATAGATAAAATACAATATCAGCTGATGCAGTCCTTCTCAACGATTGATCCATGAACCAGCCTCTTTGCCAGTCCTTTGGATTTTAAAAAACTGACACAGAATATTATGTCAATGTTTTTTTTTTAATTATTATTATTATTATTATTATTATTATTATTATTATTATTGTATTTTCAGAAAGGAAGAAATGTCTGCAAACATGCCATTACAAAACCAATTAGGAAAAACTTACTGTAGGTGTAGTAAGATGGCGTCACGACCAAGGCTGTTTACCAGCAGGAAGGAGTCCAGAGGCAGAAAGCTGCAGTTTTAGAGCTGCACACCCAAAGTAACATGTTTAACATTATTGTAACCCTTGACAATAATTTAAATAAGATTTTCAACCAATTCAGTGTGGACACTGACAGTATCAGCAGAACCTTTGAAAACGGCAAAACTCCTTAATAAAAGAAAGCAATCCCATGAGATTTCCATGAGAAATTCCGTGCAGCCCTGCCTTATTAGAAGGAATGAGAAATGGGAAGACAGCAAAATATTTACTTGACAAGATCCACCTTGCACTGTGAAATACCACCATATACAAGAAGAATATACTGCTGATAATCTACTGCCAGCAGATCAACCAAGACCTTTGCATTTCATACAACTTTTTATCTTGTCAACAAAAGTATGTTTGCTACATCAGATTAACATTTTACCTTGGGCCAAGTAATGTAGCTTCCATTAAATATGGCAGAGGACACCACACAGATTTGAGATTAAGGCAAATATTTTGATAGTTCTGAGTCACCGTTAGTTTATGTTATCCACGTTTCTGAAATATTCAAGTTCAACATAATCTAAAGGGAGTAGAACAGGTGACCAGATAAGGACTGCTGATGGATGTCATTGCCCCCGTGGAACAGCCTAATGACTTTCATGTGAATAATTCAGTACTGAAAATCAGGACACAGGCTATTACTGCTAAACTGCTGTAACCCAAGTCCTATGCAGGTCCTTCCGACCCGGATCCGCTACCACAGGACCTGACCCGAACCCGCAACCCGTGATCCAACCTGACCCACTTTAATAAGACTTGCAACCTGGCCCGAACGCAAAAGTGTTACTCTCTCACTCTCTCACTCTCTCACACTCTCACACACTCTCACATTCACACACACACACACACTCTCACACACTCACATTCACATTCACACATTCACACACACACTCTCACACACTCTCACATTCACACATTCACACACACACACACACTCTCACACTCTCACACACTCTCACATTCACACATTCACACACACACACACACACTCTCACATTCACACAGACACACACACACACTCTCACTCTCACACTCACATTCACACACACACACACACACAGAGTCTCACATTCACACACACACACACACACACACACACACACACACACACACACACACACACACACATCTCTCTACCTCTACCATTCTCCACAGATTGAGTTTATACAATAGGCTATACAACGTGATAGCTTTCTCTAGTGGTCTGGATATATTTTAACATTGTAACATATTAACTTCTCTACTTACTTTACTATAAAATACCTGTCTATTCCTTTCGTGCCACCAGTTAAAAGGGAGCTACACCTGTGCTTTCACAGAGATGTACCAGTTTTTTGACTGTCGTTCACAAGAACACAATGACAGGTTTTATAAGCAACCAATCCAGTCACATGTTCATTATTTTCATTCGCTATGATTCCAAAAGAATTCCACACTTCTGATTTACCTCTCAAACTATTGTTATCCACTACATTATATAAACCCTTTTTGTTTCACCTTGAACTTTTTTTTAATATCACCAAGCAGATGTGATAAAAGGGCCTTCCGACATATCAAACAAGCAAACAAGAACATTTAAAAAATAAATGTTCAGCAAACATCAGATTTCAACTCAAACTCGACCACTTAATTGAAATGGTGTTTAAAATGTTTAGATGATTATACCTTTTTTATTTGTTCATAAATAGGTTCAAATATATTAACTAACTGTAAACACCAAATAAACAAGTCACATGCTAGTAATAGTTAATAAACTGAATCACTTTAGTATTACAGTAAGTCTATTAAATATTAGGCCAAGCTGCATCAGTCTTGTGTTTGTGGCTCCTCCCTTGTCTCACTGGATGTGGCCCACAGCATTTTGCTAAGGTTTTACTGCCTGTTGTAGGCCTATCATTTATCACACAAATGAGACATTTTAATGCACCGACATCTTTAATTCCAAAAACCTCCCCTGGAGAAATGTCCCATATTTTTCTGTCAATTCATCTCCATTACCTTGTGTTGAATAACAAGTGGCCCGTCCCCATCAGGGATTTAAAAAAAAAAAAAGATTTTGACTAAAGGCTAAATATCTTTACTCCTTAAATACAGTTTTTTATTCACTTGCTTTAATATTATGCTTCTAATTGCAGTTCCTTCATATGACACATGTGGTATGGCAAAACCATTCAGTTTATGTATGTATGTATGTATGTATGTATGGGAGCTGTGTAGTTCACAGTAATAAAGTCAACAAGGTTCAGTTTCCATGCCAATGAAGCAGATGTTTTTGATTTATGTATGCATGTATCTATGTCTATATATATGTATGTATGTATGTTTGCACCAGAAATGGAAATTCTTAAAACATTGTGCCCCAGGAATCATTAACTGGCAAAGTCAAGTGCAAAAGCACAGAAAGTGTTGCAATCCAGTCTGAAATCTATTTAGGAAGGTACCCAACATGATGCTTAAAGAGGGAAACAACTTAAAAAACCTGAGGGACATTATTACCAATCGTAGATTAAGTAGCCTCGGTGCAAGAGCTGAAGATGGGGAAACAAAAATCAGAATAATGAATGCAACATGGATCCTGGCAACAGGGTCCTTTGAGTGCAGGGGGAGGGGACGGGGGGGGGGGGGGGTGTTAGGATCCAATATGTAACAAACTGATCGTCACAGCTTCTGGAAATTAACTGTCTAATTGATGCTGGAGTCTGAGGCAGAACAAAAGGTCGCAAGCTGAACTCAGGTAACCTGGGGTGATTTCATCCAATCTGAGGGGGGCATGTCAGTGTCTAAGGGCGTTTCTAAAAATCAGACATCAGACAATGTGAAAAGAAAATTAAAAGATGAGCTGACATCAAGTCAGTGGTTTGGGGAGCTGGTGCTGCCATGGCTTCCTGCTCGTTAGTAAGTCTTGCTGCCTTCAATGTGTGGTAGTTTAACTACTGAAGAACATCCAGGTTCATAGTGAATCGTGCACATTATTTTTGCACAGAAGCATTTGTGTTGAAAGAAGAGTGTGGGTTCAGTAGATATTCTCTGCTTTAATGGCACTCAGAGGAGGTTGTTTTATGTGGTGAGTTAATCCCGTATGAATCTAAAACTATTAAGACAGTTACCCCGCCAGCAGTCAACAGCAGCACAATGAGTAATGGACAGTCTTTGTATTAAAAGATATGAACAAGACAATTAAATGGGGCAGCAGTGTAGAGTAGTGGTTAGGGCTCTAGACTCTTGACCTGAGGGTTGTGGGTTCGATCCCAGGTAAGGGACACTGCTGCTGTATCCTTGAGCAAGGTGCTTTACCTAGATTGCTCCAGTAAAAATCCAACTGTATAAATGGGTAATTGAAATGATGTGATATCTTGTAACAATTGTAAGTCGCCCTGGATAAGGGTGTCTGCTAAGAAATTAATAATAACACTGTGTAACAATTTTTTATTTTTTTTTGGTTCCTGGGTAGTAAGTGTTATTTCCTAATTGCTTATGCCTCAAAAGTATAGAAAATGGCTATTATTCCCCACAAACTTTGCTTTTGTGACCAGGACAGTGATATTTTGAAATTTACCTATTTCAATGAGAAAACGGGCGAATTTGTGTCTTTTCGTTCACATAAAGTCAGAAAAAAACAACGTATGAATCCAAATTAACATGTATTTATACTAAAGTAATACAAAAATGACTACAAAAGATTTAGAAGTGAGTAGTTTTTCGAGATTTACGATTATACTGTAAATCACTTTCACGAATCACCCCCCAAATGTAGTCTCCCGTCATGTTCTCGTTGTCTGATGGTATACCGCAGTCTTTTATTACAGGCAGTCTGCTTATAATGTGTTTTTACAGGAGAGGTTTCATGTTATAGAATACAAAGACAGTATCAATGGAGTAACAGCTAAAAGATTGGGGAGAGCAGTCAGCAGAGACTACAAATCAGGGATGAGAGATGAACGAGGGAGGGTATTCAGAGATACATTACAGATCAAGGGGTTAACCAGCTGTCATCTGACCACTGATCAAAGATTACCTGTCCAGGAGAATGAGATGTCAGAAGTAAAAGGGTACAAAATCTCAAGAGGCAGTTTGTGGACAGCTGCTGAAGAAACTCCTTGCTACTGTGTGCAAGACTCACATTCTGGGGTTTGAAAGAAACGCACCACGGAGTGCATTGTGGACTTTGATTGTACATTACTGAGGTATTTGCCAACCATCTAAATAAAATAAAGCTCAATGCTTTTACTGGCTTCCTCTTGGGAGCCTTTCAAAACTTGGGATTCCTGGGGTCAATTCCATCATCAGTATAGGCTAAACTAAGATCACTATATTATAGAACTATTTTGTAAAATGGCTTTTTAAATGTTTTGTGTGTTTGTTTGTTTGAAATACATTGTCAGAAGTGTAAAGCAATTTGAGGTGCTTGTCATGTCGAAGATATAGATATTTATTACATTGAATAGTGGTCACTAATATCAGTATGATACAACCATGTTACATTTCCTGGTATTGCTGGGCTAGTATTGCACAGCTGTAAGGAGACTTACCTTGTGAGGGGGCAGTTCCTTTCATGCTGAGTGAAAAAATTCTGGACCACACCTATTTTATCAATTCTACTCCAAATAACTTATAATGCTGTTGAATTATAACTTGTGGAGTGCTAAGAACAAGTCTTGCTGAAGGGATTCCACTTCCATACAGAAGAACATGGTATTTAAACATTGTATTTGGTATTCAGGAACACGTTGAGACACCAATTACCTAACTCTCCTACTATATAAAAATATATTGAGTGTTTTTGAATGAGTGCAGAAATGATAACAGGATTTATTATAATTATTTCATTTGAAATGTAATTTATTAACTATCACAGATATTTGGGGTTCATTACTTCATGCTTCATGCTTCACTTGGCAGCACGACAAGCCTCTGCATATGTTTATAGTTCAGTAGTCCTATAGAAAGTACAGGAAACTCAAATAAAAGAGAGTTTATTTTCTAATAACAGAGAAAAATGATCAATGTGCAAATACAAATGCAGTGGTTGGTAAATCAAATTGTTAAATCAAATGACTATTTTGCTGTTTTATGGTGGCATCCATAAAGTGCTCTGTTGATGTTCTTACATAATAAAAGATATGTCAGGATGCAGTACTTGTTGGATGATATACAGTATATTTATAATTAATTATCAATATAAAAGCTGTACCCTTTCCTTGCTAATAGTATGAATTCCATTCTTTGTAATATCTGTCGAAATATATGCAGCTGTTGACATACATGAACTGAAGATAAAGCAATTGTTTTTGGAGAGGAACACCTTGTTACATCTTCTCTGTCTTCATTACCACTGATATAATGCTGTTAAGTCAGCCTGTTGCCGTTTCCCAGGTAGAACTCAATGTACCAGTCACAAACTCAATTGCTTTGTTTATCGTCTTTAGAACCTGAACATCTGTGCCAACAGCATCTCCCCCTGCTTTACGTAGAAAGCTTAATCTGTGATCTAAGTGATCACATCCAGGAAACCTTACACTTGCGTGCCTTCCTATAAATGACAATAAAGTCGTAATTGAATCTGAATAAATATTACCACACTCTATTTGTTGCATTTAGCATTGATTCCGTTAATGAAAATGTGTTGTGGCTTCAGGGACTTTATAGGGTTTCCATCTAATACTGGGGTTGGTTCGCTTTATATTGCTGAGTCATAGTCTGATGGTGTTCAAGCAAAAGAAAAACAACACACAATTGGTATATGCAGCTCAATTAGGACAACACAAAGTTTGCTATCTAGCTATTGTACTATATTGCCCCCACTCGGGTTCGTTGCCCCTTTAAAAATTGACCCAGACACAGAAATTGGAGGTTCAGCGCTTCCGCGCACTTTTAATAATACAAACAAAAAAACAAAAACAAAAACAAACACCTAGCTCCTTCGGAGCGCTTACTACACGGTATGCTGGTCCCTGACTAGCTTGCAGGATGGCTAAGCCATTTGCCTGCCATACACAAAACAAACCACTCATTTTTAACAAAACCCTTACTTTTGCCCTTGACTGCTTGGACACAGAACACACTACCTGTCTCCTTCTATGCAGCAGCCCTGAGCAGACTGACTGCACCTCTTATATACCCTGCACCTGGTCCTAATTTAACAATAATTACCAGGTGCAGGGGATAATTAACAATTAACACAAATGTGCATTCGCACATGTTTTCCTCCATGCAGGGAGGATTAACCCCCTCCCTGCTGTGTTACACTATGTTTATCTTATCATCTTACTGCTTCATATTTTCTTCTCATATTATTTCGTCTTGCTTGCAGAACTTTTTAAATAATGTTAAAACCAGCCTGCCCAGCCCTCAAAAAGCATTTTTAAATATTTTCATTATGAAGTCATATGTTGCTTAGATGATGTCAGAACCTGCTGAGCGCATCTAAAAGCAGTAGTCTCTAGGGTTAGGTTTTCTGCTGAGAAACGCTTTCCTACAATTATAGGATATCCAAAGTCAATCCAGTTCAATTCACGGGGTGGGAACCAGGGCTGCGAGAGGAAGGGAGTGTTTTTGCAACTTAGGATTCTCTAGAGCAGAGGAGCGAGAGAGAGAAAAGGATGGGCCGGACTCCAATTGATTGCCTTCCCTATGGAGTCGAGCCTGGCCCTATCGGCCTCCAGGCCTCAGAAACATATAGTCCTCTGACTTCTCGGAGAGTCATTATAAGCTCGGCCTCATGACTGGGTCCCAGTTAGCGACCGGGTTCGACCCTCAGAGGACGGAACGGCTCATACGAAGCCTTGACGTAAGGAAGAAAAGAGAATCTGAAAGAACACAAATAATTGTTAGTTATGGGACTCGAGCATTAAGAGTATGAGGGCCACGTCCCAGGAGGATAAAGGAGGAAGTAATACAGAGATTTTTTTCATGAGGCAAGGTAAAGCACATGAGCTGTGAAAGCATAGCGTGGCCAGTCTTCCCCTCTTACCACACGAAGAACCTGTTGAGTTACTGGAACTCTAGGTCGGGGAAGTGAGACTCACAATCCCCCTAGAGGGAGGAAAAAAGCTAACGCAAGAGAAAGAGCTGAGCTGTGACTGGGTTTAAATAGGGAGTCAATTATGATAGACAGGTGAAATTAGGAAATAGCAACGCACTGGTTTACGCCCCCTGAATTTAACATTCCGAGATCTCAAATCTCACCAAAGTGCTATTGGTGTATAAAAGCAAATGAAGAATTATAAACATATAAAATACACAACTAACTAACTATTAAAATAACACAATACATAACATCCTGATGTTTTTACACAATTGCTGCGCACACTGCGTTCACACCGACAGGGAAGATGAATCCGTAGCAATCCTTAATCGGAGGCAGCAGAAACAGGTGTATGATGGACACAGGCGAAAACAACAAAGTCCAGTGATGCGCTATGATGCGCAGAGAACACTTGCAATGATGTTGTTATTGTTTGAATGAGAATTGAAACAAAACAAAACAAAAACAAACAAAACAATTAACTAAATAAAACTGGATGGGGAGTGGTAAGTATTCTGAATTAAGGCTTACTAAACTTAAAGTATAATTCCAGTGTGTTCTAGTGTTTCCTGTAGAAAACTCTTAACTCTCAGTACTGGAGTTGGAACACAAATTATTTTGGCCAAATATTTTGCATCACCCTATAGAATTAACTCATTTTGTCAGTGAAGTATATGTGTGGATGTAGTCGGTGAAGTATATGGTGTGGATGGGGGTTGTTCCAATATTCTGTAATGTGTTTGCTTTACGGCTTAAATTACTTTTTAGATTCAACTATTATCAGCAATAAGTACTGCATGGGCAACATATTCACATCATTTCTTTTCTTTCTATGAAGGAAAAGCATGTAGAAGTTAAAACCTGTCAAACTGTTCACAAATGAAATGCAGCTGAAAAGCAGTGATTTAGTCACATTTGCTCAAAAGGCTTGAGAATGTTGTGGATTTATTCCATATTGCAGTCTGCTCTGAGGCTAACTCTCCACTGCGCTTTCAACACAATGCCTTCCATGCCTTCCAATCATAAATCATGAGAGTTTGGCCAGGTGGAAACACTCATGGAATTCTATCTTAATTCTGCTACCCATTTTTATGATGTTTACTCTTGCCAAGTACTGTAAGTTAGCTAACACGTTCATTTGCTACCTTTAACAGTAAAAAAAAGAAAGAAAGAATGAAGGAAGCAACGATTTATAAAGAAAAATTGGCAAATCTTCAAGGTTCTTTCAACAACAAAATTCCCATCTTTAACATCCCATTGAAACTTTAGAAAGTAGCCTAGTGAGAAGAGGTAAAAGCTCCAGGTTACTGATTTTATTAATTAACTGGAAAGAGTATCTATTGTAATACTGCCTCCATGCTGCAACATGACTCATTTACTGCGCTATAGAGCTCTGCTTTTGGTTTACCCAACAGAGAGCCCGGCTGGTGACCGGACAGACACAGCTTCAGAGCTCATTTTCTCTTCTTCTGTATTCATTTGAGCCCTTGTCTGTGCCTGGGTCTAAGACATGAACTTCAGACATTGCAGCCAAAACACTGTATTCTTGAGCAATGCTCCAGAGTGCTGATCATTGGCGCTTTAATGCAAGTCCTACTGATCTAGTGATTGAATGACAGAAAATGTCAATCATGCCTTGTTCTCTCAAAATTGGCCCAAATAAGTGACTAAATATTCCGGGTGGGAGAAGAAAATGGTACTTTGAAAGCTTGTCACTTAAGCAGAAATGCCCTTTTAGTAAGTGTTAGTCTATAGGCGTATTTCAGGGGATGAGATCCGGGGCTCCACCCTGCTTTCCCTGTCAATCTTCTATTTCCTATTTAAGTCTAAATCTCACACAGCTTGCTGTCTAGTGTTTTCAGTTCGTTTTCTCATCTAGTGTTCTCGCTTTCTAGCAATCGCTCAGACTCCGTCAAACGTGCTTAAACTTTCTCTCTTTACTAATGTCTAAACTTCGTCTTCTCATTCTCTTCTCCGACTCAGATGATTTAGAGCAATTTTCCTACCTGCATCCGAAGATTTTTCTCATCCTTCAGCTTCTTTCTTCACTAGTTAAGCCTACAACTACCTAATCTCCAGCCGTGCCGTTCCATTATTCAACCTCCGCTGTGTTTCCATTATAAAGGTTGTCCCTCCGCCAAACTTTTTAGAGCTGTTTGGCAAAGGCATCAACATTCCCGTCTGCAGCAATCGCCTTGCCCTTAACATATAATGTGAAGCTTTGTTTGCAGAACCTGTCTTTTCCTCTGCCTGCAAACAACTACAAGCAGACGCCCCTCCCCGACTTTTCTTTAAAGATTGGTAAATCAACAAGATTCTGAAAGCTATTTTCGTAAAGGTATGTTCTCTTCTGTAGCAGTTCAGTGTTAAAGTAGCAGTATTGTCCCTCCCCACCTCGTCATTCGATAACAGAATCACACAATTCTGTTGCACTCTCATCTCCTTGCAGACACCATTGCAGCCTCTGATCCCTCAACACCTGCCTCCGCAGTAGATCTGTCAATCATCTCGCTTGCGTCTGTTCCCCATGTGGGTTCCTGGTTTAGCAATTCACTGCTACTTACATTCAAAAGCCGTTCAAACATCACTTTAAAAACAAACCATTGCTAAAAAAAAAAAGCATAAACTCCAACGACACTGCTGTGCTGCAACTTTCCACTGGTGCCTCACAGGCCATGGTTACAATGGCAACGCCCTCATCGAGCGACTACTGGAAGTGTAAAGCCTGGCGCACACAGCCCGACTCAAGCCCTCCCGACTCATCTCATCTCAACTGGCCGTACAGAGTCTGGATGAATCGTAGCAGTGTGCGTGCCCTTAAAACCAAGATTATGTAGATTTCAGTCAGGATGTCTTCAGATTTGAAGATTGAACATGTTGAATCTTTCTCAGACGCAGTTTCGTTCAGATGTGATCAGTCTGTCTGTGTGTGGCGGTTGCTGACCAAGACTGACTGAGACCAATTAGTCATAAGGGTGTCAACCAATGGTGAAGCAGGTTTAAGTGATGTAGCTTGTCATGTAACTTGTCATACAAGATGGCGGAATATTGACAGCTTTAGTTCCACAGGTAAAAATACATTAGTCTTGAACTGGTCCAAGTGTCCCACATTCAAAAATACCAGATATGTGCACATTTGAAACTATCAATTTACCTTTTTATTATCAATCTACTGGCAGCCTATATTTTTTTACTGTGCAAAACAGAAGTAACCGGTGTGTCGATCTCCAATAGGTCACAAATTACAAGCCCCGAGATCCACACGCCAAAAAATGCCAAAGTCAAATAAAAATCAACAGGTTGGATTTTATTTACCACAGGCTAAAGTGTAGTAGACAAACTGTACAGAAAGTGCCACTGCCTGAAACGTTTGCACGGTGTAAATGGTCAATAGCTAAATTAATAGGCTAAGCGCTTCTTTTGGTTGCCTCGCGGCACTGTCTCCGCCGTCTAATCAGCATACGATGCCATGCATAATATGAGAGTCGCTATGTTGGGCTAAGTTAATACAGAAATGTGTACAGGGCAGTATTAATTAAATCTGCATACATAGTAATCACCTGTATCTAGTTGTGGTCAGTAATTCAGTCTTAGCAGTGTGCGACACCCAGTTGGGAAAAACTCAATTGTGATGTCAAACCAAAACTGAGCACAACTGATCGCAGAATCTATGCATACTCAGATGAGAGAAGTCGGGACGGCTTGAGTCGGGCTGTGTGCGGCGGGCCTTAAGTTGCCGTGGTAACCAGACAGTTTCATGAGACCCTCTCCAAGTTCCGCAATACCAGCACCTAGTATTCCTGTGAGCTCTTCTGTCTTCAACCTTCTTCAATCTGCTAGAAATTACATGTCTGATGCCCGAGCTCCATCAACCATCCTACACTACAGGCTGGTCTTCTTTCTCCTCCTTCTGCGCAAAAAAAATCAGCCAGTTCCATTTAATCAAGACTGGAGCCTAACCTTTATCGTCCATGCACGAGACATTCTACACCTCTCCGCTTCCACAGTCAAATCTTACAACTCTGGAATTCAGTTCCATTACCGTCTCATGTCAGTGTCCTCTCCGATTCTTCTGGCCATTCCAGCAATCCGCCTGACACTCCGTGGCATATCTAAAAGCTCACCTCCTACTTCCCCATCTCGACTTCCTATATCTTCGGATATTCTACAGTCGCTCATATCAATCTTGCGAAAAGGCTGTTTCAACCCCTTTGACAATCTTCTCATGGAAGTCAGGTGCTTAACTGCTTTCTTTGGATTCCTTAGATGCTCCAAATATACAGTCCCATTCCTTTCCAGCGTCCTTTCTCTTGGCATCCGTTCCAATGGCATCTCCTTAGTTACAGGTTCTTATTTCCTAATTATGCTCCGCATCTCTAAGACAGATCAACTTCGTCAGCTGTCGAAGATTAATTCTCCATTATGTCCCTACACCTCCATGTCTAGATACATCTACAGCCAGAAGCCTTTCCTCATGACAGATCCACTGTTCACCAGCTCCTCCCATGCAGTAGTTACAAGACATTGATTCTCAACTCGCCTTCCCTCTATCATCTCCATAGTAGGCCTTTCTCCTCAGTTCTACACTCCTCACTCCTTTAGAATTGGAGCAGCCACCTCAGCAGCAAAAGCTAACATCAATCAGCATCTAATTAAGAGCCTAGGGCCCTGGTCCTCCTCAGCAGTAGAATCATACATACGCACATCTGTTTCCGATATTATTATTATTTATTTCTTAGCAGACGTCCTTATCGAGGACGACTTACAATTGTTACAAGATATCACATTATTTTTACATACAATTACCCATTTTTACTGGAGCAATCTAGGTAAAGTACCTTGCTCAAGGGTACAGCAGCAGTGTCTCCTACCAGGGAGTTTGAACCCATGACCCTCTGGTCAAGAGTCCAGAGCCCTAACCACTACTCCACACTGCTGCCCCTCCGATATAGCTGCAGCTCACAAAAGACTTGTTAGCATGCCTGGAGTGGGGCCTCCCTGATCCGTCGGGTCCACCAGAGGTTTTCCCCCCTAATGGGGGGGGTGGTCCTCTCCAATGTGTGGCAGGGTAAACACGTAATTTCACTCTACCTATTATTTTGTCCAAATAAATAAATAAATAATCCATCTTGTTTGTCTAGTATGTCTTTTTTCCTCCTTTCATAAATGTTATGCATTGGCACGTGAACTATTGTTTGTCCCACAGGTGTGGGGTTATGCGTGGAGACGGGGGTACAACCTTTGGTTGTAAGTGAGGCTCACTTCCCCGACCTCTATGGCCACCGCCATCCACGCCTCCGCCATAGAGGTCGCCTCCACATGGATGGTGGCAGCCATAGAGATAATTTTCGAGCCCAAGCCTTTTCCGTAATAGTTCTTAAATATCTACTACGCTGTAGAACAATTGATAGAAGAGGGGAATGTTTATTTTTAGGCACCTCTTCTGGGCCATGTTGAACCCTAACACACAGATAGCTGTTGGTGACTCAATAGGTAAGGACAGCACAGTGCTGATATACACTGACAAGGGAGTGCCAGCTGAATGGACTGTGACATTGCTCAGAGGAATGAATCGCAGAGTAATCTGCACTAAAAGCAAAACTGTCACCTTCCCTTTCTCTTGGGAAATTGTAAGCAAAACATGAAACTGAATCCACATCACTGACACAAAAAACCTTTTTAAAGTGTTAAACTGGGTCAGTCCCCAAAACAACCTATCCACAGGATATTGTGTATGTGTATACAGTGGTGCCCGTAAGTACTGACACCCACTAAGTTAACACATTCTGTGTAGGGCATCACTTTCTTTTATAAGAGATGTCGTCTCAAGCAGTTTTGGCACGAGGACAAAGAAGCAAAATGATTTCTGTTTTAATAATAGACACCCTACACAAGACATATTAACTAATCATAAATGAAAAAAAGGACTACAGTACATCAATAAACAAGATATGATGTGCTTGAATTCTGACAAAATGGCGATGGGTTGATTTCTCTTGAATGATCTGCAATATTTGAACATAAATGTAAGGTATATATTACCTAGCATTTGAAATTGTTGGCATTTTGTACTGCATTAGTCTTGCAGTATTGCTTAATTATCCTTTGGTTTATTTATAGTAAAAGTGCTTAAATAAATGCAGTTTTTTGTATAGGAATTCCAGAGAAACATACTTTCAGTTGTATATGAGATCAGAGCAGAGTCCAGAGTTATTCAACTTTCTTCAAACTGCAGGTCAGGGCAGGTAACTCTTAGAGTTGCTGTCCCTGTGTCCCAAATCCTATTCTGCTTTCATTGCTGTCAGGTTGCAGACATGCAGTCGATAACAATCTAATTCACAAGAGCAGGACCTATCTGCACTGAAGTGGTGTCTCACTGCAACAGTCTACGTGCATCAAATTACAAAAAGAAAAAAGAAACAAAAGAGAAAGTCTCAGGAAAGTACTGCATTAAGGTCAACCTGTTCTTATGGAGCCCCACAGAACAAAAGAGCAATAAAGTAAACAGACATAAACACATAAGACAATATATGAAACCAGAAAACGTCAGATATCCAAGAACAGGCTAATGCACCTAGGGCTACAGCCAAAGGTTTTACATCACCTAGAATTTTCGGATTGAGATATAATTTTTTTTAAAAACTATATGAACATAATTTAGATATTTTATTTAACATCATGTGAACAAAGAAGCTATAAAATGATATAGCAAAAGTCAAGATAGTAGGTTTCGAAATGTCTTAATTAAATATATGGAAAACTATATGCAATATATGCAGTATGCAATTCAATAGGCTAATATAACAACATTCAGCATGTTTCATTCAACTTTATGAACCAGCATTTGTTAATTATATAAGGTGATGCAAAACCTTTGGCCACAGGTGTATTTGCACAGTTACATGAATGGAAAATCTTATTTTAATTGTTGCTAGAAACTATATTACTTTTCGCATAGAGTAGAATGCTGTAGAACAGTTTTTTTTATTTCTTCTGAGAAACACAAAGGGCTTGATTCTCAAAGCCATTTACTTCCAAATTGTAATCTGCACGATTGTTTCAGATAGTTGAAACGCACCCAATACAGTCAGCAGCCCAGAAATAAACATCTCATTTAATGCAGGGCATTGTGAAAGTCTGTTTTAGGAATGCAAATTATGTTTGTTTTGTTTTTTTTTCAGACAAAAATGTGCTAATGATGATTTAGAGCAAATATTTTTGAGGATTTAGCCCAAAATGATTTTGCTACTTTTGGTAACAACGCAGAATGACGGTTTAAATAATGAGTCTATAAAAACAACATTAAACACACAATATGTCAAACAGAATCTAAAAATAAAAGTATGTTTGTAATATTAATGGAGCAAGCATTCACCACTGTAATAATTTACCATATACTTAAAGTCCATGTAGGGAATTCTACCAAAGGCATTTGTCATGATTTAGGATTTAGCTCTAAGGACAGCAATTAATCAGCATACACTTCATAACTAATTTATATTTTCTTCAGAAATATATGTATATATTTTTTTGGCTAAAGATGTGGAGCAAGGTAGAAAACAATCACAGCATTAATTAAAAAAAAAAAAAAACACATATAGAAAATCTCCCATTAAGCATCCCAATAAAAAACAATATGAGGCATTGGAGCATCTCACAGAAACAACTTTGTGAGATATAGAAGCTGCACCCATTTCCTAGAGACAGATTCTCAGTCCAAGCCTGTTACTGAGGATAAGATTAAATGTAGTAACAATAAGCACATCAGTACAAGATCCCCTCCAGGAAACAAAAATAACCCTCATTATGAATCACTGAGTGCTGTCCTTGCACTTCAACAATATGCAGTCAATCATAGTTTATCAACAATATGCAATCAATCATAGTTTATTTGATGCCACACCCCTTCCAACATGCTTACCCAATAACAAATATCTATGCTAAGGGCCTCCTTACGTAACAAGGGAACAGTTTAATACTTTCAGAGACCTCCAGATCTGTGTAGGAAGACGATATGGGAAATACACGGCAAATTAATTACATGTTATTTTACCCCTGCAAGTTATAAATCATTTCTCTTGGAGAGTGGCATAGACAGACTGCTAATTGGTCTGTTGTATTTGGCTGTCCGCTCCTGTATATCCCTTGTCTCTTGCAGCAACCTCCTCTTAATACACAACTCTATTAACAGTGATCTTTGTAAATGGGTATTCTCCTTCATTATGAACACATGGTTGATTTTGCAGTGTTAGCAGATGTCAGGATAGGAAGGCTTCACCTGTATTGCACTAATATTCCTTGAAATTCCAGCTTCTAGTCAGGTAGCGCCCTCTAGTTTGCAAAACCACTTAATCAAATGCCACAACGCACAGATTATTATATATATAATCTGTGCAATTCCTGACATAATGGCACATTTCACAGCAATGCACTGAGCTTGCACATGATAGCATTACTTTTTTTAAATAGTCCAATTAGTATATAATATCCACTTTGCAAATTTCTTCTGTAGAAAAATCAACAATCTGGACTACCTCATTAAAAAATATGTAGCCTGCCGCAATGCAACATAGAGTAGGTAAAGATCACTGCTGTAAATGCTGCAAAGGTTTTATAATGTGCTTAGTACAATCTAAGGGGACTAGATGGAAATACAAACTCCCTGTACTCATGTCAGTACTAGGAACAGTGTCACCAGGACATTCATACTGAACTTGGCATTTCACATCATATTTCCACTGCATTACGGCTTGCCATGTTTGTTCTTTTCTGCCTTCAACGTTTTAGGTGTCCAGTTGTGGAATATGTCCTTTTTAAAACAATTGACACCTTATTAGTAAATATGAATCTCTAGCAGAAAATTAGGATGAGACTATAGTATAGCTAAATTCAATTTTTTTGGTTTGTTTGCACAATATAACGAGAAAAGCTTGGAAGTTAAATTACATTTCTGGTTTCATAGACCCTGATTAGTACTAATCTTGGATTACTTTACCTAAAATAACATTAGGTAGTCCAAGATTAGAGTTAATCTAGATCTGCGAAACCAGTCAAAAATGTTTAGAAATCTTATTATAATGTTCAGTGAATGACAAAACAGAATCCCCACTATTCTATAAACTGATGCAGATGTGTTTTTTATAGCTCATAAGTAAAAACCATCATTAATAACAAAAAAGCACTATAATACCCTACATATTTGCTGCATCACATGAATTGTGATTCATCTTACCCATTCTTACAAGATCAGAGCTGAAATGTACATTTGACTGCATGTCTTTATGTAAGTGCTAAATTGGACCAGAACCAGCCATCAGAACTTAACCTTAACAAAATTGCTTTGTTAATTCATTATGACATAAATAAAGCCTCTGTTAATTAATTCATCTTCCCATCAAGCCATATTCCTTGCTCCATTAAAGTTTGGATTTCCTTTAAGTAATTTTCTATCCACTTTAACAATTTCTAATCAATCTTTTTTTTTTTTTAATTTAGCAGTCGCCAATTGATTTTACCCCGTTTTTCTCCCAATTTGATATGTCCAATTGTATTTTAGGCTCAGTTCACCACTATGACCCTTGCGCTGACTTGGGAGCGGCGAAGATGAACACAAGCTGTCCTCCGAAGCGTGTGCCGTCAGCCAACTGCTTCTTTTCACTCTGCAGGCCCACCATGCAGCCAACCCAGAGCTACAGCATTGGAGGACAACACAGCTCTGGGCAGCTTACAGGCAAGCCCGCAGGCGCCCGGCCAGACCCCAGGGGTTGCTGGTGCGCAGCGAGCCGAGGACACCCTGGCTGACCTAAGCCCTCCCCCCCCAGGCGGCGCTCAGCCAATTGTGCGCCACCCCCTGGGAACTCCTGTCCATGGTTGGCAGTGGAATATAGTGGAATACTCGAACCAACGACCTCCAGGCTATAGGGTGCATCCTGCACTCCATGCGGAGCGCCTTTACCGGATGCATCACTCGGGAGCCCCTATCTAATCTTTGAACTCATTTTTATTAATAATTGTTTTTATTTGAATCTCTCAAGCTGCAATCTATTCTGAATGTCACCGGACCCGGAAATGAAATTCAACCATTATCATCTCACGTGTTAGGATAAAAACATGGTCCAAATTATATATTGATTATATATATTGTAAATCACATGTGTGAAGTGCATGCATTTCGAATTCGATTAAACCAGGCTTTTCAATCAGATGAGCAGTTCCTCTGCATTGAGAGCACCATCCCAGTTATTAAATACAAATTTGTGTCAAATTCAATATGATCTTTTTTTTAATGATGAGAATAAAAGATACCATGGAAACATGGATTTTAAGATTTATTAATCTTAGTAAAAGGGGATCTCTGTCAGTATTAAGATCCATAACTGATCTATATCAGGAACAAAAGTGTTCATTAAAGCGCTCTGTGTGCAACGGTTCTTATGATTAATGGATATACAGATGTGTACGCTGCATTCATTTTATATAATGTGTTCATGCATGGTTAAATCCTTTTTTTTTATTTACTGGCATGTTAAAAAGTTACCTGCCCAACTGGAATAGTGACACAAAAGTTCACGAAGTTCATAATTTTAAAACAATCTTATGCTGTTGACTGTGTATCAGCAAACGTGCATAAAGTAATAAAAAAATAAACTGATGTAAGCTCCTGGCATTAATTAGAAAACCCAACAATAGTAAAACAGAGACGTACAATATTAGGTAATTAAATGAAAACAAACAGTACTATTTAACTTCTCATTTATTCCCCATAGAAACAGAGATTATAGATGCAGCAATAGCATGCTACATTCAAATTAGCATGACCAACCAGATGCAAAGCAAAACATGAACGTACAAAATAGCACCAAAGCAAACTTACCATACTGATATATTCAGTATCTGAAACATTTATTTAAAAAGGCAGATAATGGTGGGTTGGGTTTGCACATTTGCAAACCCTTATGACTCAATACATATTCTTTTGTAAGAAACACCTACTATTCACTACAGGGAAAAAAATACTTGCATTTTTCTTTTTATAGGAAAAACAGCCTTTCTAAGTTAGACATGATTTATTGGCAGTGTAGTCACTGCCTGGCTTTTTTTGTGTGAACTTTGAATCCTCATTTTTTATTTATTATTTAAGCAATAACATCCAAAAACAGCAGAAGGTGAGAGCACCCAGTGGAAGACAAGCTTAATCATACAGCAGGTAATGACCGCTGCAGGGGCTATTAATGCTATTATAAAATGAACAAATAGAGAGTTGATATTCCAGAGGTAGTGTCTGTTCCAACACACAGGCGTTGGTGGAGGTTATTTTTCAAAGGCTATCAGCGAGCTGCTGCAGTGTGGTATGCCAAGGAGATAGGGCAGACTTCAGTGAGCTATTGTTATAAAGCTCAACATCTCCACAGACTGTTTGTTTTTTTAATAGGATTCCTTTCCTCTCCAACTCATTATCAGACTAAAGACCTGTGCGTGTCCGAGGTGTCTGCTTTTATTTTATAATTAATATCAACACTGCCTTGAATTACAGGAACAATTATTTCATCTTCAAAGCTAAATATCATCCTGTACAAACAAAGATATATTGAAAATGATGGCTTACATTCCAGTACAAAGATCTAATTAATCAACTGCTACGACTACTCAAAAGAATAAAATCGCCCTCACATTAACTGAAACATTTGTCCATCTCAGCAGTCAGCGGCACACTGAAATCACACTTTCATTCAGTAGGAATGAACTGATTTAGATTTCAGAATCTTGTTAAAAAATAACTTACATTACTGAACAGGATCATATATATATACAGCTCTGGAAAAATTAAGAGACCACTGCAAAATTATCAGTTTCTCTGGTTTTACTATTTATAGGTATGTGTTTGGGTAAAATGAACATTTTTGTTTTATTCTATAAACTACTGACAACATTCCTCCCAAATTCCAAATAAAAATATTGTCATTTAGAGCATTTATTTGCAGAAAATGACAACTGGTCAAAATAACAAAAAAGATGCAGTGTTGTCAGACCTCGAATAATGCAAAGAAAATAAGTTCATATTCATTTTTAAACAACACAATACTAATATTTTAACTTAGGAAGAGTTCAGAAATCAATATTTGGTGGAATAACCCTGATTTTCAAGCATAGCTTTCATGCGTCTTGGCATGCTCTCCACCAGTCTTTCACATTGATGTTGGGTGACTTTATGCCACTCCTGGCGCAAAAATTCAAGCAGCTCGGCTTTGTTTGATGGCTTGTGGCCATCCATCTTCCTCTTGATCACATTCCAGAGGTTTTCAATGGGGTTCCGGTCTGGAGATTGGGCTGGCCATGACAAGGTCTTGATCTGGTGGTCCTCCATCCACACCTTGATTGACCTGGCTGTGTGGCATGGAGCATTGTCCTGCTGGAAAAACCAATCCTCAGAGTTGGGGAACATTGTCAGAGCAGAAGGAAGCAAGTTTTCTTCCAGGACAACCTTGTAAAACCAGAGAAACTGATAATTTTGCAGTGGTCTCTTAATTTTTTCCAGAGCTGTATATATATATATATATATATATATATATATATATATATATATATATATATATATATGTTTTATGTAATAATCCATTTTTTGTCTTATAAAATGGTTCACATTATAATTATCAGCCACGTTTCTTAACTATACTTTTAATACAGTATAAGGAATCTTCTAATTTCCGTCTAGACTGTCTAAACAAATAAACCCAAGTTGGTCATTTTCCAGTTTGCATCATGTATCGTGTAATAATACAATTTGAAATGTTTTCAGCTTAATAGAGGAAGCATACGTGCAGAATACAAAGGGCAGATGGCTCGTGGAATCAGATTCATTAAAAAATAAGTTACTTGGAATGCAGAAATAATTATTTTCAGTTTATCACAGCAGCTGGTATTGACGTAATTCATTTATACTTTCGTTTATTACCAGCTGAGGTCTCATTTAGTCACATAAGGTTTTGAACACAATCATATATATATATATATATATATATATATATATATATATATATATATATATATATATATATACATTATATATATATATATATATATATATATATATATATATATATATATATATATATATATAAACACATATTAGATTAAATGTGTAATGTGCTCCTGACTTGAGTGCTCCTCTCAGCTCCCAATGAGGCTGCTTTGCTGTCCACTGTACAGGCATAAATACCAACACAATATAATCAACAATATGGGAGCTGGGGCTGTCCATTAAAGACTATACAGTTTCAAGTTTCCAGTTATGTAAAATAGTGTTTGTTACATGTACTGTATGTAGTGTAACGGGGTGACCCACGTCACTTTATTTAGGCACGTTTGATGTTGTTGTTCTAGTATATTCACGTTTTGATTTATTCACATTTGATGTACTGTTAGTTTGCTTTTATTTTATCACTTTTTATGAGCACGTTTAATTTTAACTGGCACATTGATGCTCTCCTGTTCTCAGCCGCCATAGGTGCTAATTCAATCATTTGAAGAAGCTGAGCACCTGGTATAAAAGTTCCTGATTTCATCCGTTCGAGATTGGTCGTTGTGATGTGAACCTGGGTTTGTCTGGAGAGGAGGTTGGACGCACAGTCTGCAGGAGCAAAGAAGAAATTCGACTTGTTTGTGTTCGGCGGTGGGTTGTGGAGCAAAATTAAAGAAACAGCAGCCGACATTCAGAGCGAGGCTCCTGCTGTGCTTCCTGTCTCCCTCCGTGTGTGTGTGTATGTTTTTAACTGTTTTAGAAGTTAGTGTTTTTAGAGGCGTGCTGGAGACGGGGAGTTTTTAAAGTCTTGGTTTTATTGTTGTTTTTAGTAAGCCCCGTCGCCGTGATTGTATTGAGCAGCACTGCACTTTGTTTTTAATTATAATTGACCATGTATTGTTTTTATTGAACAGTACCCTTGAGCAAGGTACTTTACCTAGATTGCTCCAGTAAAAACCCAACTGTATAAATGGGTAATTGTATGTAAAAATAACGTGATATCTTGTAGCAATTGTAAGTCACCCTGGATAAGGGTGTCTGCTAAGAAATACAAAATAATAATAATAATAATAATAATAATAATAATAATAATAATAATAATAATAATAATAATAATAATAATAATGGTCTCTCCAATCGCTGTCTGCCCCATAGTTGATTGCAAGGGATTTGTTTGTATTGTATTGATTGGATTCTTTCTCTGTCACACCTTTCCAGATTGTTTATGCTCTCTATGATGGTGTATCAAACATTATCATCTAAAATTCATTTCAGGGTGTTTTGTTTTCTTTCGAGGAACTGACACTCTTTGAGATGTTCCACCTGGCTACTCCTGTGAGATTAAAAGTAAAGGTTTTTTTTATTTTTTTTTTGCCAACATACAAAATGTATGAGATGCTGTCAATTTTTCAGATTGCTTTTAGCTTTTAGTTTAGGAAACACAGTTGGAAAGGTATAGTAAAGAATACATGTGTTTAGAATCTGGCAGAGCTAGAGAGGATCCACGGTTTAGGACCCAACTGAAACTCCAGTTAACTGCACATAAATAAAAAGATTTCACCTGAGCAACATTGTTTAATATGTGTTCTAATAGAAGCTATACCACATTTGTTTTTGCTTTCAGAAATCTGAAGAATATTGATATTTATGCCTCCAATGTGCAAAACAATGGCACACTCTACAATACCAATCCACTGGTTCTGTACTAAGCAGCTTTATCAAAAGTGTATGAGGGTCCAGCTATGACTAAATGTTTTGCATCACCCTATGAAGTAACTCATTTTGCTTCATAAAGTCAAATTAAACCTGCTGAATAATGTTACATTAATATATTGAATTACATAGCGCTTTGTAGTTTTCCATATACTTAACGAAAAACTGACAAAAAATTTAAAATGTGACATTTAAAAATCTAACGTGAAATACTGTACTACTATTATGGTTTCCGGTAGACTTTTGCAATATCGTTTTGGAGTTTCTTTGATAACATGATGCAAATAAAACACCTAAATTATGTAGTTTTTTTTTGTTTGTTTTTAAATTATGTCTTAATCCTAAAATTTTAGACGATGCTAAACTTTTGGCCACAGCTGTAGAATGTTACCATAATGGTTACATTTCTGAGTTTCTGTATGGGCAGTTTAACATTGTAAGAAACACAACTTAATGGTTTCACTATTTAATGGTGTTTTCCAGCCAAAAAACTATTCAGAGACCAGTGCTGATGATGGAAAAAAAACTATTAAATTCTGCCCACAGTATACCCAATAATGTTTACTCAACAGTTTTGTTTTTCCTTTTGAACCTGAAAACTGCTGAACCTCTCTACTTAGTTCTTTTATAATTGCTGAGATCTGTACCTGTGCATTATGTGGTGCAGGTGTTTACCCTAATATCAATGTGTCAGTTGATAAATGGCCTTGATAATGAACAATGAGAAAGGCAGGATTTGCAATCACAGGGAGCTAACAATACGATTTAGTGCCACTTCAAACAAATCCATCAGCCAGCCTCGGTGTGTTGACGAATCATGCTGAATGTAATTGACCATATCCGAATCAAGTGCCAACAGATGGATACAGCAAGCAAATATTAACACAACTGTTTCAAATGCAGATGGTGTGGAAAAGCCTTTACTTAAAAAATGGTAGGGAGGATAAAAAAATAGAACATTTTTCGAAAATAGAGTTTGCTGACAGGTCCTTTGAGTTTACCATATTATCTCACAAATCGGTACATGACTGTCTACTGTGTAGACTGTCTAAGTGCCCCCATGGCTGGAGAATGAAAATAAGGTGGATTTGTTTACTTGAGTTGTTCAGTATACAACCATGTGTGCTTTGTGTATAGATGATTGTGAATGATTGTTTGTGGTATGTTTTTTTATTCGCCGGAGCTCATGATTTACTGGGACATCCTCCTGCAGCGAATAAAAAACGCACATCACGAACGATCATTCACTATTCTGTTTATACCACGAGTACATATTTTGAAAAAATAGCAATAAATTGTGTTATTTTTTTATATCAAATCAATCAATTAAGGGATTATTTTACCTGGTGTATCTATACTTTCATTGTCAACAGACTGTGCTTCAACGCAGATTTATTTTGAACCCTGTTTATGGCCTTTTCGCAACCGTCTTTTTAGATAGAACCTTGAGCAGAGTCTGTCAATTTCCAGCCTCTCTGTTGTTTTCTATAGTTACCTATGTTAATGAAGGGGCTTTTCGGATAAGTCAGCCGCAGGCAGATCAATAGCTGTCATTTTTTGACTAAACTCAAGGTTCATTAAATGTTTTCATTATGACCCACACCATGTGAGTTAATTACTCTTTCTCTGCAATGTTTTTTAAAGAGAGATTATCAGTACCATCAAATACGCACAGTACGCAAATTAATTACATGATGTTTTGAGTGTCTGTTAAGATAGCCTTTGATATAAGAGTAAGTACCAAGGAGATCTTGTTGAATCAGATATCAATATCTTCTGTTCTTCCCACGCTTCTTTAATCTCTAATGGTGGTTCAACATCTTAAAATGATATGTTACTTTCCAGTACTTTCCTGGACCATCTGCAATGGAGGTTTTATTAATATAAACATCATATTTTATTTAATATATTCTTTAAATGATGCATGAGTTACAGCTAAGAGAATATTGGCCATTGTTAATTATATATACTATCTGGACATGTGTATTAAATATGCTACAGCAAGGATACATTTGTTTACCAAACGAGTACAGAGGCCTGCTCAAATTGACCAAAAAAACTGTTTGAATGTAGTATTTATGCAGATTATACATTTTGCAATGAGTGCATGAAACAGGGTCTAAAATGTACTGATGGGTTTCCTTGTGATACTTGAGTCACTGTCAAATGTATTTTAAGAAGAATTCGTTTGAACAGCCACTCAATTCCTTGTGTAACTTAAGGGGTTAATGACAATGTATTACATCAAATTATTAGCTTCTGAGCTGGTAACAAGGATCACATGCATTTTATTAAACCAATTCTGGAGGTCATGGAAGGACCAGTGTTTTTATAGTGTCTGTTACAAACTCAGATATAACATATTACAGAGACACACATACACTTGAAGTTGGGTGCAAAATCACATTAATCATGTATTTGGTAGTGGCGCTGTGGAAAGGCCAGTAGATTGTTTTAAAAGATAAGAATGACATAATATTGGGATGGGAAGCCCCAACTAAACAACAGTGTGTTAGGAATGACGTTCAACAAGTCGCATAATGCATTCAGATGGGGAAACCTAAGTAGAGTCCCCAGTTATTTATTGGTTTGTTAAAAAGCATTTTGAAATCATTTATAAGCTTAGGTGCCTAAAAGGTGTTACACAATTGGGGTATGTCACAGGGGTTTTCACTAAGAAGAGAGAAGCAGGCTGTAGACCACTTTCACAGTATATGCGGCTGTTTATTATACAAACAGTAGAACAAACTTTTAGAAAAAAAAGTCACCCAGAACTGCATGCTCACACACGGTCCTGCCACATCCATCCTAATGTACACTGTAGACTGTAAATAAGTCATGGGAATTGTTGTGTTTCATTATACAACAAAGTAAAGACACTGGAAACTGAAGCAAAGTTAACATAGTGTTTTTACTAGATGCAAACTCCTTTACAGCACTTAACTGTTGTGCACTTGCGCAGTATTATCAGTGGTACGTAAGCGAAGGAACTTAACCCTTTGCTTACTAGTGCACTTGTAACTGAACTATAGAATTTAACTAGATACACTACAGTCCTCCCCACTTAGCTGTAATGTCCATGTCTGAACAGAGTGACTAATGCTAGAAAGTAAATTCTAAACTACAAATTTAGTCTCTGTGATGCTATGCGCACTCTTGTGTGATATCTTTGCCTTCTATCAGTTCCAGGAATGGTAAGAACGGTAGCAGCAGGTGGATCCTCAGGGTGAACCGGTGTTGAGTCAGTATCAGGTGCACTTGGCGTCTCACTGGTTGATGGAAAGTTGACTTCTTCCTCATCAGACTGAGTTACGGGCTCTTCAGCAACAGCTAAAGTGTCATCAGGGATAAATTTTGATTCTGCATTGCGAATTTGATTAACGTGACGACGCCATACTATATAGGGTTATATCTTGACGGCGTACATCAGTGGTTACAGTCGGGATTGTATGGTTCCTGGAATCCATTTTATATTATTCTTATAGTTCCGTGCTAAGATTGCTTGTCCTTCCTGGAATTCTGAGATGGGCTGTGTTACGCCATTTCCCATGATCAGTCTGTCAATAACTTGTCGTCTAAGATCAGGCTTTAAAAAGTCCAAGCAGGATTTCAAGTTTCTTCTGAGGAACAAGCTTGATGGGGTCTGGTTCGTGGTTGAATGTACAGAGTTTTGGTATGCTAATAAGAAGTTGGAAAACTTGTACTGTAAGTTTCCATTCTGCATGGACATTGCTCGTAGAGCTTGCTTCAGTGTTTGAACGAAGCGTTCCGTCAATCCATTTGTAGCGGGATGGTAAGGCGCAGATGTCACATGCTTGATTCCATTTTTCTTAATGAAATCTTGGAATTCTTCTGAAACAAAATCGTCGACCGTTGTCACTCACGATCACGATCTGATCAGGAATACAGTTCAAGCAAACAGGTCTCGTAGGACGTCAATGGTTTTGCTAATGGTTTTGTCCTATTGTTGCACATAACCATGAAGAATATGAAGAGATTGTTCAATTCTGCTGTGGTGACAGACTGGCATGACATTCAATGTGGCACCAATCATAGTACTATTATAGAAACCAATTTGTGAGGTAAAAAAGGAATGAATCCTACCCAGTCATTCTGTGTGGCTTTACAGACTAAAGCAGATTTGATTTCAAGACTTGTCTTGCTTGAGCAGCACCTATTCTTTCTACCTAGATTTTTTTTTTAGTCTCTCCTCAATAAACTTTATTAATTATAACAAGATTTTTGCTAATCAGCGTATGGTAAACCAGACGTTTATGTTTAAGCATATTTAATCATAAAGTTTAGATGCTTAAACACCATTTAATTAAATGCCTAGTAAGCTTAACATTGCTCATTACGGGGGTAGGTTTTCATTCCTTTCTCCCCAATTTCTTCAAATTGAATCTGTAATTGCTTTTAGTTGCAGCACACTGAATCCCTGCCAAGTGTGTGAGTTTATTCACCATAAAGCGCATTTCAGTTGTTCATAATGAGGATGTTTTCCATGAGCTGTGTTTCTCATCATATGATGAAATATGCTTTAGAATGAAATATGCGTTCTCTTCTTATGTTCAAGACAGAACCATATATTTTCCAGATCACATATTATTTTATTTCTTGGTTCTATTGACGTTTAACAACTAGCTTAATTTCCAATTGTTTTTGATCTTTGTTAACTGGTATTTAATATATAGTAATCGATTCATATGAGGAATAATGTGCACCCAACTTTACATAAAAAGATGTTTT
Source organism: Acipenser ruthenus (assembly GCF_902713425.1). NCBI lineage: Eukaryota > Metazoa > Chordata > Actinopteri > Acipenseriformes > Acipenseridae > Acipenser > Acipenser ruthenus. The sequence goes on along the minus strand of NC_081207.1, from coordinate 7,030,922 downwards.
AGTTTGCCAAGTGTTATGATCGAATAAAACACCTTAAAGGCACTCTGCCCGGCAGGGCCAGATTATGGGAAGTGGGGGCCCTACACTAACCCATGTTTTGGGGGCCCTATGCATATTATGGTGAATGGTGTTATTGGTCTATTGGTTAATCCGGCCCTGCATTGGGGACAGTGTGAATGGAGCGAGTCAATTGTATATGGAGCAGGGGAGCGCAGCGGGGTAGTTGCTAGAGTGGAGCAGACATTTCCAGCCCGCTCTTTCACAACACTGAGAAGAACTGAGAACAGGTTTATTTTTCTTAAATACATGTTTGGCCATGGAGTTTGCACAACAATTCTTTTTTTAAAAAAGGTGGTGACAAATACAGATGCAGTCACTGTACAGTATTTTCCATCATGCTTGTGCATGGTAACCATCCAGTTACCATCCATAATCTTCCAGTTTCAAACCAAAATTAGGCACTTTGTTTTGCAGACTTGAGAATTGTATTTTTTTAAAAAAAAGCTTTTATATTCAATATGATTGGTGTTGCATTTTATAATTCATTATGGAGAGAAAAATATATATCTGTCCCTCTGTCTGCAGTTATTACATAGCCTACATTGTTTTTACACAGTTCTACGGTTATGTCCCAATACAATGCTGTGAACACGGTTTATATTTTCTGCACTCTTAAGGATAGTTCATACACTACAGGGTGGTCCGTCAGACCCGTTGAGACTCACTCATATGTGTTTGTGGGTTGCTTTGAGCTCCCTGTGATATATTTAGATACAAACAAGCCCAGTATAAAGCTAATTTGATATGAATCATATACAAAGTTTGAAATATGTGCGTGCACCGTACACGACATCATAGGAGCCTGGCAAAAACCTGTTAATTGCAAGATAATATTTCTTAACTTTTACTTTATTTTCAATGTATGCATTTTTTCAGTACTAATCAGTAATAATGAGAAAGCATCTTCTAATTGAATTAGATAACTTAACTGAGCACTTTATACAGACTTTTTCTTTGCTGAACATAGCTGGGCATGAGGCTTGTTAAAGGCGTGTATGCCTTTATTGCCTTGTACCGTAGGATGATAATTAAATCTCACTGTTGTTAATGATCATTTTAATTTACATTCAAACATCCGTGGGAACATTGAACACAAAATGATGCAATATGGATCCCAGACATAAAAAAAAGCTTCAGTCCCAGCAGTAAAGTACAAAAGCAGCGAGTGCATAATATAACATCCACTGAGGTGAATGGGTCAGTGGTTTTGTTAGTAAAGCCCGGAGTACAGGATGCGCCCTATTGGCTTGGAGATAATGCTAGTTAGAATCCAAGCTATGCTACTGCCGACCGTGGACGGGAGTTCCCAGGGGACGGCACACAATTGACCAAGCGCTGCCCGGGCAGGGTAGAGGTTAGGTCGGCTGGGGAGTCCTTGGCTCACCACACACCAGCGACCCCTGTGGCTGGCTGGGTGCCTTCAGGCTGGCCTGTACGCAATTCAGAGCTGCGTGGTCCTCCGACGCTGTTAGTTCTGAATATGGCTGCACGGTGGGCTTGCAGAGCGAAAAAAAACGAACATCTGACGGCACTCGGAGGACTGTGAGTGCTCATCTCTCCTAAGTTATTTGAGGGTTGCAGTGGTGAGTCAGGTTGAATAATAATTGGACAGTCAAAAAAACTGGGAGAAAATTTGGAAAAATGAATAAAAATAATAGTTCAAAAATAAATAAATAAATAAATAAATAAATAAATAAATAAATAAAACACCTTTATTAATAAGGGCTAGCATAAAGGTATTTAGACTTGCGGTTGCTTATCTAGTCAGAATAGAGCGCTGAATTCTGGTACTGGCACTGAACAGAATAAAAGACAGCTAATGCTTCAGCTTGGTTCATGTTTTCTACAGTACCCACCATTTGTACGGATCACATTTATTTGCAGCTGAAAACCCACGCCTGTATTCTTCATACACTCACTCTCATTAACATGAGAGTAGCCAATAAAATCCTGCCAAGCAGAATTCAGTTTTGTTAAATTAAGGTCTTTGTTAGACTTAATGGTCTGAATACAATCCTGTGTGCTTTATAATTTTACACAGTTTACATGTATGTTGCATTATTTGATATTGGTATCCAATTTTGATTTTGGTCAAATTAGTTTTTAAAGAAACAGTCTGTATTGATTAGATTGTGTCTAATGGGTCTATGTATGAAAGGATGTGGGTGTACAGTAATGACTCATTCTGCGGGGATTAGAAACTCAGGACTTTGCAACATCCTGCTGGTCTACAGTTAGTCACAAGTGTATAATTCAGTGCAAATAAGTCTTTTTCTAAACTATAAAACGCTCTATTAATAAGATAAGATGAAATACTTAAAAGAAAGGAGCAAAGTTCTTTGACAAAATGTATTTTCCTTAAAGGGAAACATTTTCATCAAAGAGTTTGCCAAAGAACTGAATTCGTTTTATTTTAGTATTTCCTTGATGTTTGCTATTTTTAAGGAATATTTTTGAGAATAGCCTCAACATGGCTTAGAGGTCAAAGATAAAGTTTACTGTAGGTGTGAAGAAATGTCTACAATCCCAAGTAGGGGTGCTATTAGCAACTGGTTAAATTCAGTAGTTATAAAGAATGTATTATTACTTCTGTTTTCAACATGCTATATAGGGCCTTTCTGATACAGGATATATTAAAAATATATCCATATTTAATACAGTACTTATAGTGACTCCTAGGATACTGCAAATTGTGTTTCAATTAGCAGATAGATAGGCTAAAATGCAAGTAAATACTTTTAAAAGTTTAACAGAGAAATTGTGAAAAGCATATTTACAGTATGTATTACATTGTAATGAAATGGTATGAAAAGGCTACTGCAGTTGTGCAAGTCCTTATTCCAAGCAGGAATTAAGTCAATTGAAACTGCTAGTAACTCATTTACTACATGACTGGAACAAAAACCCAGACTGGAATGGACCTGTAATGCATTGTTGAATGAATGATTTTTATTCAAAACTTCAGCTTTTTGTGCCAGAGCTGTCTTTAAACATAACACTGTCTGTTACTGGATTCAATTGATCTAAATAGTGATACTGTTTGTATACCAAAGGACTTGGAATCAAACAATGTTTAGCTGTGTGTAAAAACAGGCTCCTATTTTGATGATTTAGGCAACAGCAGTATTTAGAACCGCTGCTGTTTAGATCAATTGTATAGACCTCTGTGTGTTTCACATTCATAATTATTACCCTCAGCTCCACTGGAGTTTTGCAATATGCATGTAGTGTCACCTTTGATGTTTGATTTCCAATAGCTTAACAACATTATTCAAATATAGTGTGAAGCATGTTTTTTGCATGAATAACTTTTGATCTAACAATATTGATCTTTCAAGATGCTGATGCACTTATAGAGAAGTGGTCAGTTTGATGAACGTTCAGTGCTAAGAATGAAAGTAGAAATTATTAACAAAAAAATATATACAGTAAAGAAACACCCCTAATGTCTAATATAAACATTTGTTATAGATTGCCTAAAAGATTGATTATTGATTATTATTATTATTATTATTATTATTATTATTATTATTATTATTATTATTATTATTATTATTAAATAAAAGCAAAGTTTCACGATGCTGGCAATAAAGGGGGAATAGAATGAAACGTATACCAAAGAGTTATACTATAAATGAATATGGTTCATTTCTCATACCTGATGTATAATCGATAATACCACGCTGAAGCAAGAAGTACTGTTTTAATCATGACCAAGCCTGTTAAATGAATTGCTGCAATGGGTGGCTATTGGCTTGAGTGAAGCAAAGTGAAATGTTAAGATGTGTGCAGTAATAGACAGGACTATGTCAATTAGACATATCAGTAACATTCATTTGAATTGATCCACACAGTTGAAAAGATGTGTTGTGTGTTAACCAAGCTGTAAAACACGAAGACATCATTTTCAATTGGATATCTTACTGCAGACTAGAGAGTGACATGAAGACGGGATTCCCACGGTACAGGAAAAAAATTGTGTTAAATTTTGCGGGATGGGATGGTACAGGAGTGAAGCTCACGGAAACGGGCGGGACTGGGAAATAAAAAAAATAAACCTCTCAGGACGGGCAAGAACGGGATTTAAGCTTCCGGGAATGGGAAGGAACGGGACTACTCTGCCACCAGCAGAAAGGAAGAATGTTTTTTTTTGCTCATAAAAGTCGTAAAAGAGCCTATGACATGGAACTTGACTGTTACCATAAACATACAAAATAATATTAACAGGTCTCACTTAAACATATAATCACATTAATTTTACCAAATTATGTTTAATCACGCTACATTGAATCAAATAATACCCGGAAATACGCAGACGGCGATCTCCATTTCCTGGTGTGGGGCCAGGAGACTGTGACCTCAGGCTCCTTGCATCTGCCAGTATGGATGACAGCGACAGTGAAAGTGAGAGTAGCCTAATTTTATCAGTTTCAGACACCTCTTATGAATGTGAATTATGTAGTGATGGATATGATGTAAAGAGAGAAAACAGGGTTTGTCTCCCGTATCAATTTGAGTCGTATGCCACCGAATCAGAACATTTAAACTCGGAGAGAGACTCCGACAACACCAACGTGGACAGACCAGAGGGACAGCAGATGTTCATGGAGAATCAGTGTCTTGGCAATACGGAAAGGTTAATAAAAACCCTTACATTTAACATAGATTGATGCTTAAAATATTTCATATTACCCATAAAAAGTCCTTTAGTTAACAATATTGATACATGAATTATTGATACTAGCAGAATAACCGAACACTGTGGATACTGGCATGTATTTAACATTGCTCTCTCTATATACATAAGCACAGTATATTAAAGATGTGCAAATCATAATACAGAGATGTCAAAGGATAGGATTTGGTCATAGCAGCTACTATTTTTTGGAGGTACTGCTTCGGCGCTACGTTGAAGGGGTATGTATAATACTACGATTTTTAATAAATAAATTGTGCTTATAAAGACCGTGTGCTTGCACTGTATTTCTTTCTGAAAAAACTAAAAACTAAAAACAAATTACTAGTAGTATACCAGTAGTGTTTTATGTAAAACCCTATAAACCCTAATGACAGGACAGGATTGGAAATGATTACTCTTTCATGGGATGGGATGGGACAGGAACATTTTTGACAGGACAGGATGAGACAGGACTGAAGTTTCATTCCCATGTCACTCTCTACTACAGAGCCTTAGCCCAAGAAGTGTGGTCCAGGGGTTAAAGTCCAGGGCTTGTAACCAGAAGGTCACCGGTTCAAATCCCACCACTGCTACTGACTGACTTATGTGTGACCCTGAGCAAGTCACTTAACCTCCTTGTGCTCCATCCTGCAGATGAGATGTTAAATCAGTGTCCTATTGTAAGAGACTCTGCACATAATGTACAGTTCACAGCCTACCTCTGTAAAGTGCTTTGTGATGGTGGTCCACTATGAAAGGTCGCTACATAAAAATAAAGATATTATTACTACAATATACATGATAATTTGTATTTCAGTCAGGAAAGAAAAATAGAGACAAAAGGGATTGATTGTTCTTTCTGTTACAATACTATTGATAAAAATTGACTGATAAAAAAGGCAGCCAGGAAGCTTACGATAAGCAACCCCCTTCAAGATGAAACCTTCTACAAGGCGAAGAAAGGGAGGATGTTGGTGTAGCACCCGGGACAGTTTGGGCAGGTTAAATAACCTAGTTTAAATTGTAGTCAAATACACCCCAAAAACTATGCCACCCCTAGTCGTGACCAAGATATGGGTTTCCCTCACACAAGCCCTTTCAATTAAATGAGACTTAATAGCCACAAGTGCAGTTTAAAATTGCCTTTACAAAGCGGTTTTATTGAATAGTACAAAATGTATAAAAATCAGCACGGAAAGTCTTACAATGTATTAAAGAGATCGGAATTAGAAAAAGTAAATATCAAGTTCAGGTAAGATTGAAATTTAAAAGAAACACTAGGGTCAGTATATAGAGGCTAAACTTGTACAAAGACAACCATACCACAGAGAGAGCATGGAGGAGGCAGACACAGAAAATGTAAAAGAGAAAGTGATAAAAATGTGAAAAAGGAATTAAGTAAATATAAAGCCACACAAACACCAAGTGCAACATTAACCAGAAGTGCAAAAAAAAGTGCAAACAAATTCAAATCCACAAATAAAAAATCAAACGTGACTATTCCCTGCGTCTATACCGTCTATGCAAACAGTAGTAGGGTTGCACTTTGTTGTAAAGATATATAGTGCAAAAGGTACATTCAATAATTTATTTAACTGAAAACACAAGGATAATAACATCAGGAATTACATTTAGAAAGAAAGAGAGAGAGAATCGGTAATCACAAATCGATAAGCAAATAGTGGTCAAAAATAAACAAATAATAATCAACAATAATCGCTAACAGTAATTAATAATAAACAATAATCGCTAACAGTAAATAAACACTAATCGGCACTCACATTCTAAAAGACAAGAAACAGAAAGAGTGAACACATAATACACAACTTAAAAACAAAACACTGCACAAAATAAAATTAAAAAAACAATACCTCGGGCAGACTGCTGTGTTCTTTAAAACAAGACAACTCCCTGCAGTTTGCCCTACAAAATACCTATAAGAAGAAGAATAATTTAAACCAGCAGAAAACTAAATAATGAAAGCAAATTTTACAAAGAAAACAAGCACATACGTTGAAAACGTTTCTGAACACATGTTTAGAAACAAACAGAGATTTAAAAACATAAATTCAAAACTAAAAGGGCCGCGGTGCAACCCGCTTACCTGATCAGATTGTATTTAAGAATGAACCTGGAAGAAACAGACCCAGCAGTCACCATTGGTAACCTAGCTACTGAGTCCATTTTGCATGGTCCTAATGTCCCAGGTCCTAATGTCCCAAGTCCTACATTCCACCCCCGCTAAATGAATCAATGCCCCATCGATTACCCCAAGAGAAACTATTGCCAAGGGCGAAAACAAGTATAAGGGGCAGTGCTACAGTTGCTGGGTTACCGGTACTCAGGTAGATTTATAACCTGAATTTTTACCTGCCTGCTGGCCCTGAGACATTGCAGCTTGTGGAAGGCGATGTGGGTTGGGGTGGTAACCTGCTGTGATCCTCTGCGTCCATCTAGGTGCCAATCTTTCAATGGAGTTCTCTTCCATAGTTGGCTCATTCAACACAGGGAACTCATCATAAGGAACAGGTGTCATCCTCTCTATTGGGTCAGCTTGTGGGTCAAGTGGCATGCTCAGCACCTCTAGAATAAGGAAATCTTCATCAGAACCACAATCCTCGGTTCTAAAATAATCAAATGGAATACCTGGGTCAAGGATCTCATTCTCGTCTTCCCCGGGTGGTGAGAAATGTGCTGGATGCAACTCAGTCCGATGAACTTGCTTCACTGGGCCAGCGACTTCTACTGGAGCATTAGAATACACAGATCCCTGGTCAGTTGGGCATCATACAACTCGATAAAGGGTAGGGTTCCAGATATCCTGGATTTTATTGCGTCCTCTTCTCCGATGATATTTCTGGTAGACAAGACATCCCTCCCGTAAGGCACAATCCCTCACCTTGCTGTCATGAGCCCTGCTGTGCTGCTAAACTGGGAAAAATGAAACGACATAGAAGGGAATGTTAGCTAAGTGTAAATAGCTTGTGCTGTTATGTTTCTGAAGCATGTTCTTCTGTGTGTGCATTTCTTTATTTTAATTGATTTTTTCCAGTGAATTTAAAACTAAAGAAAGCTTATCTACAGTGGCAAGGATCTAGCACACACACATTATATATAATGACTGACAATTTGGACAGCTAGCTCTTTGAGCTAAAAAATATATATATATATATTATATATATATATATACTGTATATTAGTACCATTTAAAAAAAAAATGTAATTTATTCTTTGGAATAAAAAGCTTTGAAAATCACCCTTACTGTCGTGTTCAGGATAAAAGCACATTATGGTTTTTATTATAATTGAGGCACACAGTATCACATATAGCAATGTGAGAAAACACTAACGAAATTCACTGCAAGTGTTTATACCTATGCTATTCTGGCAATTAGAAGGTTTTGACCTAAGAAATCATGCAACACAAACCATTTCTGAGAAAAACAAGACTATCCTATCCAAAATGACAACAGAGTCATGACAGATAAAATAACAACCTTGTGTATTTTTCATACAGTATTTGTTATTTCACTTTTCAAAGGGTGCTTATTTGTCCTTGAAAATCTCCCTGGATACAACATGACAGGTGTCAGTGGCTTCATGTTGGTTATTGCTGCCCATTACCGGCAGAAATATATTTTCCGTGCTAGTGCAAGTATGAAACAAGGTAGTTCTATGTGAAGAGAATGTTTTGACACGACAAAAAGCACATTGCGTTTTTTGAATATCATGGCCCTAAACTGTATTAGGAAATGAGTTACACAATAATGGCTACAAAGTGGTTATTCCTATGGTGTTCCACTTAAATGAATTAATTCAGTTATTCAGATGTTGCTTTAGTTATTCAGATGTTACTCCTCTGAAACTGTATTTAATGAATTTGTGGCATTCATTTAAAAGTGACCTAATGAGAGACGAATGCAAAGGAGAATAAGGGCGTGCTGAACCATAAACCTTTGAAACCTTAACAGCAAACAAATCAGCATTGAACATATACATTTTCTCAGCACCCTGAAGAATCTGGCACCGTACCTACCCTGAAAAACAATCTAGCCTTTTAAATAAATTTGCATTTATATAGGTCAAGAAAACATGCTGGCGTTCCTAGTTATGAGTTTTTGTAAAAGTACAATTGGAAGTGCTAGACATGCATTTCAGTTTTAATAGGACCTCCTCATCTGCAGGTGCAAGCACTACAGCCCAAAACAAATGCTTTTTATTAAAAAACAAACATATTCTGTATTGATAAATGAGCAATTTTACAATATATATGTTAATTTCTGTGAAACAAAATGGAAAACACAATTGTTGGCATAGAATAAAAGTATAAAATAAAAATAAAAATAAATTGCATTAACAAGATAGATAGATAGATAGATAGATAGATAGATAGATAGATAGAGAGGGAAAAACAGGCTGCAAAACACCAGCATGAGAGGGAAAGGATGATGAAAAAATTACCCGACACTAAACCCAGAATATTTCGTCCGTCAGACATTTCTAAATCTAACTATAAAACAAGTTATGCGTAGATACAGATTGGATATAGGCACTATAACAGAGCTGTTTGATCTAGAATCACAAACAGCGCACAGTCACGTTATACCTTTTTTTTCATGCAATGGATGCCAACCAGAGACAGCTGGGGACAGATCAGGTAAGGGTATATACTATTTCCAATTGGGGATGTGGAACAAAATAGAACCAAACACAAATATCATCAGTTATCTGGCTTCCAAAACGTGCTAGGTGTAATAGATTGCACGCATGTTGCAATATCCCCAGATTCAAGGATCATTCTTTAACTGTGCAAGTTTTATGTGATGCTCAATGTATCACAGATGCAGTTGCAAAGTATCCTGGCTCATGCCACGACTCATTTATCGTGGAGAATAGTGCCTTGTTCAGAAAATTCGAACAGGGGTTTTTAAGTGGAGACTGGCTAATTTTAGAATATATTAAATACATAATTAACATATGACCATTTGAAAACATATGTAACAAACGCATATTAATGTTTAACATTTGTATTATGATTTTTCACAAACATACATAATGTGACATTGAAATAAATTAAGGATTATTTTATTTCTATAGGCACGCTGTAATATTATTAATATTAGTATTATTGTTATTTAGTCATTTAGCAGATGCTTTTATCCAAAGCTACTTACAGAGACTAAGGGGTGCATCACAACTTTAGGTCCCAGAATCTTTTTTGGACTTCTTTATTTGACCTTTTTATGGAAGAGGTTGCATTTATTTTTCTGGTTATATCCTTCCATATTTTAAATTTAGCAGTGACTCCAGACCTTTTGGCTGAAAATAACAGTTTTATGTGCTAAAATATCATTGAGCAAAAGCTCAACTAGAAAATCAGGCTGATACTGTACATCTACATACACATTTCACGGGTCAATGGTGAGTAGCAAGTGTAGTGCTTCATGACAGCTCGGAGAGTGCCAGGATACTTGAAGGGAGATAAAGGGATAGAACAGGAGTCTTGCTCTCGGCGATGGAGAACCTTATTGCCGAAGGCTGGTCCAGCGACCCAAGCCCCGAAAACACATAGATAGAATTCCCCACTCTGTGGATAGCTGTTTACGTGGTGGCTTGGGAATGGAGCTATCCATAAGGGATTGAGCGGACAGAGAACCCGACTGTCGGAGAGCCGCTGCAGCTGAGGGACTTGGGTACGGAGCTACCCACCGGGACCGAACGGACCTCCGAAGGACAGCCTTGATAGGAAAAAGTTAGAGGGACTTGGGATAATGGAACGGAGCATACAGGAGTCCTGGAACTAGAAAGAAAGAAGTAGAGAGATTAGTAAAAGATCAAAGGACTGCGAGACAGACTTTGCGTCGACAGCTGAAAAGGAGAGGGAGTCTCTAGAAATTCTAATAGGGAAAGCACACGAGCTGGGACAGGATAGAGAGTGTGGCCGGGTGTCCCCTCTGGCCTGACGCAGAACCAGCTCGAAGGGCGTAGCCCAGGGAGGCTGGGGAAAGTGAGCCTCACTAACCCCCCAGAACCGCACCTGTGAGGATAGAAAAGACTGCAGCCATTGCACAACATAGACTTAAGTGGGGAAAAACAACAAGACAAAGAGAGGTTAGTATTGACAACCTAAAGGAAAGCTGTCTACACCTGTGGAGAGGAAAAACCCCTTCTTTTAGGAGGAAACCTCTGGTGGTCCGGGCAAGCTAGCTAAGGATTGGATGTCTGCTGGGGAGGTTTTGATGTAGAGGTCGACTGCAAGAAACGCTGGTCGACTTCGACTTGAATAAGGGAGGAGACGATCTCGGGCTCGGTGGTAGCTGAGCGAAGGTTGTTGCAAATGAACGATGATGAAGTCGGTTGGGAGAGACCGGTGGAGAATCCGTATTTGAGCCCGTCGATTAGGTATTTGATGAACTGTTGGTCTTGGTGGGGTTTGAAAGCTTTGGCTAAGGCAATGATGTTTATGAGTGTGGAAACTGAAAGGAGGGCGGTTAGTTATTTGCGGGACACGGGACAGATGGACTGGGAGTGGGCGTCAGTGCAAAAGCTGCATATGTGGAGATTGAAATTACTGCAGATCTGCCTGCTGCCTGGGAATTTAATAGTCCAGCCGTATTTATCCTGGAAGCGAGATGCAGATGGGGTGCTGAGCCGTGGATAGGATTGATGACAAAGACGCGATTGGTAGCGGGTGGAGAAGAAGGCATCAAGGTGCAAGAGCTGTAGGAAGCTGCTCTGGGGCACAGAGAGGAAGAGTGGGCTGTCAAAGCACAGATCCCTCAGGATCTGTATTAAACAGAAAAAGTAACGGGAGCTTGGCGATGAGATTGAAAGTGCTGGGCAGGGAGCGGTAGAGCTGGCGCAGCTGCGGTGGCTAGAGCAGCTGTGGATGCAGTGTACTGCGCAGCTCAGCGGGGCTGCGTAGCTGAGCAGGGCAGCACCTTGGAAGAGGAGGGGCGGGCTCTTGACGCTTCCGGGGTAGGAAAGACTGGATTAGCTGACTGGGATTTGCACAATGATTCCAAGATCGAACAATGGTTTAAGTAACTTGTTGGTTGGCCAGTCTTTGAAGAGGCAGCTTGGCGATGGTGCTGGAACTGGAGCAGAAGAGATGGCTGGAATCCATGAGGGACTCGGGTTGTCTCCGAAATCCAGTAGAGAAGAGGTACTGGGAGGAATATCCATGCTTGATTCAAGCGAAAAATAGCTGGCAGTGGGATTGCAAGTAGGTTGTACTTCTGGCTCCCCTTATTTCTTTTCTTTTTTTTAATAGCTTTGGGCTAAGAGATTTCAATTATATATACAGTATATATATATATATATATATATATATATTTTTGAAAAGTAGACGCATAGACTAAGAATAGACTGGTATCCTACTGGCTTGTACGAAAAACAAACAAATGCTAGAGAGAGCAGAAGAGGAAATGGGAGACTTATACAGAAGAAGGGGAGTGATTGACAGGGAGATTAAAGATAGGGGAAGGATAGACACGACTCACCAGCGTGCCCCGAAACTCAACCTAAAGGTTTACACTTCATTTAAAAAAAGGCTATATCTGATGGTATTGAGGTAAGCACATTCCTCGTATGTATAAAGAATTTCTCTACTAAAATAGCATTAACAGTTAGTAAAATATCCTCGTTTTCATCAGAGTTGAAGTATCCTACTATGTCAACAATAGGATAAAGCTGGTAGATTTGGGATTTTTAAAGTAAAAGACAGCCAGGTCTCGTGTATGAACAATAGTAATATAGAAGTTCAGCATTTCCACCATTACTTATACAAAAAGCACAAAGGTTGCAATTGATACCAAATCTTCTATGGAGTAGTACTCCTGGTGGATAAACATCACTGAATAGTTTATAATGAGTTTCTTTTACTTTTGGAGGGATTGGGTAAGTTAAATACAATATAGCTGCATTTTTAGAGATTTCTTCTGTAAAGTCCCATTTTATTTTCTTTTGATTAGGGAATAATGCCTTAAGAATTGCCCTTCAAAGCCACGTATTACTGCATTTGAGAGGGATGCTTTTCTTATCTGCTTTTTGAACGTATCCAGCTGAATTGCTTGCTCGTCAAATCATTTAGGGCTTTGATGGCATGCAGTATCATTACACGAGACATTTCTGTTTTGTCAATTGAGCTTTTTTGGCTTTTAAACAGGATGGAGGGTGTTTGATGATGGTCGTTTAAAATCCTTCTTCTCTTCGGAGCAAGTCCAGCAGGGGCATGTTTTCTTAGTCCATAGCGTTTCCTTCTGGGGCATCAAAGCGTTTCGCTGTAGCCATCGTTTGTTTATTTCGGTCTGAGGATAAAAAAGCTTGCGAGACAGGTTGTTTATTTTTCTTTTTTTGTTTGTTTTACCATTGACATGAGTTACTAAGATCGCCCGTTGATATACATCAGCATATGCCTCGTGCACTTCAGTGATGACTCAGTTCAAAGGAAACAGGAGGTAATTTCAATAGTTGCCTTTGGCGTCAGGAGAGATAAACTTCCAAATAATAATTCAAGTCTGATTTTTCACATTTCTCGTATTTTTCAGAATGTTGCGTGTAGGAATAGATTTACTTTAGGGCTTGAAATTAAATTAAACTTCTGCAATGCTCATATGGTGCTGTTGCTCATTCCAGTCAGGATGGCGCTGTATATGCAAGGGAAGACAAACAGCAGGAGACAAACTGGAGCGTGCTACATACTCCTTTTATTACTACAAGATATACAAATCCCAGATGTAGTGTCTATGCCTGGGTGCCATGATGTTGTTCCTATGAGATACCTCACTCATTCGGTCTCTCGGCACTCCTCAGCAGCTCTGCCTTATTTATAAATCCTCATACCAACAGTACCACTAACTAGGATTCTAACCCAGTCCCTGTCTGCAGCACCCTTACCCCACATGCTCAGCCTAGTCAGTAAAACAACCCAATAACAGACAGTAAACAGAGTCTAATGTACCAGGTGACCCTCCTAATTATTAATGAGCCAGAGCACTCCCAGGCTGTTGGATGTATTCTTACATTGACCAAGCCAGAACCCCCCCCTGCAGAATGTATCACCTTCGCTTAGCAATCCTTTCTCATAAGAGTGGGCCCGCTCCTACATTAGAAGGCTGAAATCAGATCAACGAATTTGTGTCTTCAAAGGTTTGACTTTTCCTCAGATTTGTAAGTACTCAGAAGAGATTTCCTGTGATAACTGTTTGAAGTGAGGCTAATTTGTGAATGGGAACAGAAATAAAAGTAATCATTTAATGTTACTGTTAATTATATGACAGTTTCACAAATGTTGTACGTTTTGTAAATAATTAGTTAATATATACAGTGCTCCCCCTTTATAAGCAGCCCTTTATACTGTGGAACAGGTTATAAGGCGGTACGGTCGTGGGCTCCCGAGTGGCGCATCCAGTAAAAGCACTCGCTAGAGTGCAGGATGCGCTCTATAGCCTGGATGTCGCCTGTTCGAGTCCTGGCTATTCCACAGCCGACTGTGGACTGGAGCTCTAAGGGGGCGGTGCTCAATTGGCCGAGCGTCGTCCGGGGGAGGGAGGGTTAGGTCGGCCAGGATGTCCTCGGCTCACCGCGCACCAGCGACCCCTGTAGTCTGGCCGGGCGCCTGCGGGCTTGCCTGTAAGCTGGCCAGAGCTGCGTTGTCCTCCAACGCTGTAGCTCTGAGGCGGCTGCACGGTGAGTCTGCAGAGTGTAAAGAAGCGGGCGGCTGACGGCACACGCTTCGGAGGACAGCGTGTGTTCATCTTCGCCCCTCCCAAGTCAGCACAGGGGTGGTAGCGGTGAGCTGAGCCTAAAAATAATTGGGCATTTCAAATTGGGGAGAAAATAATAAAAACTGTTTGGCAACGACTACATTTAAAAAAAATAAATAAATAAATAAATAAGGCGGTACGGTCATGGCTCCCATTTGCCCCATAACCCCAAATCACTATTATTATTATTATTTATTTCTTAGCAGACGCCCTTATCCAGGGCGATTTACAGTTGTTACAAGATATCACATTCTTTTTTACATACAATTACCCATTTACACAGTTGGGTTTTTACTGGAGCAATGTAGGTAAAGTACCTTACTCAAGGGTACAGCAGCAGTGCCCCCCACCAGGGATTGAACCCACGACCCTCCGGTCAAGAGTCCAGAGCCCTAACCGCTACTCCACACTGCTGCCCAACTAACACTAGTATTCTCATTATAAGGCAGAACACAAATAGCACAGTCTCTTAACTGGCTCCTGACTACAGCATTATAAAGGAGGAGCGCTGTATAATAAAGTTTTAGTAACAAGTTCCTTTTAAATAAATATAAACTCAATGATAAGGAACTGCATAATCTCCTTTTCTAAAACTTGTATTACCATTTCTAATTTAAGTCTTATGTACTCGAGTTTTGGATAAAGAAGTTTGGAGGAACACATCTTTAAATTTAATTTGTAGGTCATTAAAAGAACGGCTTTAACAATATTCTTCTGGAAACTGGGGGGCAAAACATGAAAGCCAGAGATATATTTTATTGACTACTTTTTAAATATTTACTAAAAGAAATGAAGAAACTTGAGTTTGGTTGGAGGGAATGTGCATAACATCAGGCTATCCTCTCAATTCACCACCAGTATATTATAAACCAGTTGTCTAAATTTACTTAGCCATGTGTCTTAAATGTCTGGATCCACAATACTACGTTGATTTCAATTCAGGTGTGGATTATGATCATTAATCTTCTTATAGACAGACCTGCATATCCACGAGAAAGACAGAGAGGCAGGGAGGGGTGGGCCTGATGGATTTATCATCCACTTGTTTAGTTCTAAGCTGTAAATTAAATAAGGAACAGAAAAAGAGAAGGTCCCTCCAGACAGGGAAAGATTAATCAACGGAATCAAATGTTTTACAAACACAGGCAAATCAGACTTCCAATTAGTAATGAGTAAAATGTGATGTGTTTCACCTACCTATCTGTCAGCTTTGATAAATCAAAACCCTGAAGGTCAGCTCAGCTTCCACAGACTTTAATAAAAAAAAACAGGGAAAATGTAGTGTTTTGATTGATCAAGATGCATTAAGGTGGTAGCTGGTATTATATAAGATCTTCAGTGATACGGTTATCAACTAAAATATTTGATCAACCTATACCCTGCCACTTTGTTACTATACCAGGAAATCCACAAGGCACATCAACACCGATCCTGGGAAAACAGCACATTGGTGATTGATGCAGCCTAGTGCTGTAAAAAACACTCAGATCCAGCTGTGACTTATTCCAGTGGGGTATATGATCCAATCAACCGCTTAGTCCAAACGGTGTCTTTATTTATTTTCAATAGAGAACTGGGATATAGCTCACTGAGACACCTTTTCATTCATTATCTTTAGTTTTGTTTTACAGAAAATACACTTGAAATGCTTAACTTATTATGCATACAAACACACATACATACATACATACATTAAATGAGCACAGAGATTAGTTGTATGATACACAATCATTGTATTGCTAAGACATGATGAAACTTGCATTGAAAAACATTATATATTAAGATTATATACCTGTAATTATATTTGTAGTTGTTCTAAATGACATTCTCATGACCTATTTTTAACAAAAGAATATCTTAATGTCAATATGTTGTATTGTTTGTATCGGTGGAAACTGAATGCTTCCAATTCATATTGTAAAGGCCAAGTCCTTTAATTAACCATGCATAATGAATGATTTAGTATAGGATTACTGGTACAATAGGGTCCTTGTTCCATTATGTTAATTGCAAACAGTCCTCCAGTGAGGATCGTAAAATCCAATAATTTATTATTTTATTTAATGTTTTTCAGTCCAAATTTATTTATATGATAAATTATACAATTTGAATAAATTGGATGTAATAAAAAGATCCTTTGATTAAAAGTACCCATAAACTTTACCCACCATGTTGAATATCATCTGCTGGAGCTCCAATGTAGCAGCGTTTTTGTATTGTGGTTTGGTTGTTTGCGTATGACTATGTTTGATTCTCATTCTAGCATTGGATTTCAGCGCTGGTAAAACAAGTGATGAGTGTGTCACCTGCTTCATAAAATATCTCAGCAGCCATTTAATATATCTTCTGTGTTACATGTTCTAGGCTTTGTTTAACAAGAATGTTGTGGATTCTTGTCTTACTTTGACCTTTCAGTTCCCCCATGCTTGCTAAGTTGAAAGTGACATTGTGGTTTCTCACAACTTTGTTGCACAACAAACTTGTTCAGATATAGACCAGCTTTTAAAAACAACACAGAATCCGAGAATGACTCATCCGGTTGGGATTCATGACCTTTATGTTGAGGTCTAGGCTTCTTTATATCAAAGGTATTGTACAGTATTTCTTTACAATAAGCCCCCACATGTGTCCTTGATACAGACATATTTCTTTTGTAGGAACATTGATTGTAATTGAAAGAGCTTTTTAATGATGGTTGAGCACCTGAAGAATCTACTGTATATTCTGCTACATTTCATAAAATCTTCTTTTTTAATGTTATTGCAGCCATTGCTAGTTTAAGGCACAAATCAAAATGTTTATCTACTTGATAAACGTGTTACCGTACATTTTCCCTTATTAAAGTGTACCACTGTATTTTTGCAGTTTTAACCATGGTTATACTATGTATTTACCATAGCTTACCTTGGTTTGCCATGTTCACTATTCTTTACAGTGCTTACCTATGCTTTACCATGCTTTCACTGTGCTTCGTTACATTTTGCTATGCTTTTACTATTGTTTTTGAAGTTATGGATGAACCACCTTAACCCTGACCAATCGAGCCTGGTAAAATATTAAGCACGCAGAGATGGCCCCTATTGTGGTCCAGTGGTTAAAGAAAGGGGCTTGTAACCAGGAGATCCCCGGTTCAAATCCCGCCTCAGCCACTGACTCATTGTGTGACCCTGAGCAAGTCACTTAACCTCCTTGTGCTCCGTCTTTCGGGTGAGACGTAATTGTAAGTGACTCTGCAGTTGATGCATAGTTCACACACCTAGTCTCTGTAAGTCGCCTTGGATAAAGGCGTCTGCTAAATAAACAAATAATAATAATAATAATATTACAGTATTATCAGTAATAACCGCTTTAAATGATAGATGATGAGACTATAAACTGTATAAATAAATGGTTAGTAGATACAGAATGAAGCTTTGGCTGTTTCATAGCTTAGCACACATGTATGACAGATTGCAATTATCAGTGGAATAACCTGTCAAAATAAGATCACTAAATACACTGAATAAAGCAAACGCTGATCTACACCAAGGCTGTGAAGTGTGGAGAGGATCATACAGCACATTATGCACTTCAAGAATATTTTACAAAATCTCTGAAGCCATAAAAAAATAATCCAATCCATTCATGTAGACTTTGAATAGATTTGTAAAATATACAATTAAGAAAAGCGGTGGTTCACTTTTAACCTTAGATCAAATCACCTAAACATAAAGTAACAAATTGTTTCAGTCGAATAGCTAGTATTTTGTATTTGTTATTCGATAAACGATATGTCCAATGATTGGCAAGGAAGGGATTTATATCTTACATCAATCCATGACATTCCTGCTGTGCGTAAGAGTTTGCCTCATTCTCCCCAGCTTCCACTTGCTTTTTGGCTTTGTCTAACGGGATGGGCAGCTATTTTGCACCCCTGCCAATGGCTTCCCTATGGATAGCCTCTCCACTTATTTGCAAACTAATTTTTGGGCAGGGGTACCTCGAAAGGCTAGGCCAAAGGCCAAAGAATGTGGTGTAAACCTGTATAATATAAGGAACATCTATACACTCTATACTGTATCTTAATCCATTGGGAAATACTGTACATATTTGGTGTCCTATATGGTAACAGAAATATTTAATTATTGAAAAATCAAGGCAATTTACCAACCCTGTCAATGTTTTTCTTGTCACCCCATGCATTATTAGAAAACCCATCAATAAACTATTTAAACTGCACAAACTCCATGCATTAAATGAGGAGAAATGAAAAATAGTCTTACTTGTTTGCACTTACTGTGCACCCCTTCTGAGATGGAAACAATGTTATTAATGGACCATTTTCTGTGTGTTGTCTGGATAGAATATGTATTTTACATTATAAAGCATGCAATTACATTATCATGATCTATGAGAGATTCAATTAAATTTACTGTGTACTCCATACTTTTCTGCAAAGCTATCAATCATGGGGTGTGCTGGAAGCTAGAAGGACCTATTGCAAAAACAAAGCAATTTCAAGAAAATCTTTCTAGTCTTTTTTATTTAACCTTTTCAGTGCATTTCTCTGCATGCATTTTATTCCAATTCATCTATAGTAGACAGTGGCTTGGACTAACGCCCATGAGTGCCCATGATATTTGTGTTGCATGTAAGTGGGTTTATAAATCATCAGGGATAGAGTGGTGGTATTTAGATCTGCAATGCTAAGATGAAGTCTATCACTTAGTTATTTAATCCTAAGAAATGTTATGCCAGTGATATGTCATAATTAAAATAAACACATTGTAGCTGCATTGATTATTGTTAACGTTTGGTTCTGAACAGACAACTGAAATATTGCAAGGAAGTGAATGTTTTTTTTTTTATTATTATTGTTCTCATTGTCAAACATTCTGGTTTATCAAGGTATGTGACACCCCGGTGTACATGTTCTGTCTTCTGTGATCGCTGGAATACCCAACCCCATCACCCCGACCCCCGAACTTAAATTATCTTTTTTTTACACAGCGTTTTTTAGGAGAAAGTACAAATAGTTCTTTTTCGAAGTTTCTTCTGAACACAAAGCCTTTGGCAACACAACACATGGATGTTATTGGAAAAGGATGCTACCGAATGATCCAGCTGCAGAATTAATACCATCTGCTCGTCTGTAATTTGGAGACAGAAAACAATCAAAATAATGTAATTTTGTGCAGGCTACTTGTTCTAATCTGAATGATGATAATCCCATGAGACAGAAAAAATTGCAGTGTGCTGGCGACAACATTTTCCATGTTGGTTCTTCATTAAAAAAAAATGGACAAATTAGGAGTTTAAATAGATTAATCACACCTGTGGGCTTTCATCGATTAAAAAATAATGATTGATTAACCCTTTGCAGTCAATTTATTAAGTGCGCGTCAGGCGCGTCAGGTCCAATTTATTTTCACACGCGCAGTTAATTTTAGATGCGCTGTTTAAAAGTATTTTCTTTCCACAGTCAAATGGGTTTAAATGGCCCTGCATATCAACAAAGCACTCACTAGGCATCTCCAGCCCCGCCCCACCCTTTCGTTAGCTATAGCTTTCACATATGCTAAGAAAAAAAAAAAAAAAAAAAAAATAATAATAATAATAATAATAATAATAATAATAATAATAATAATAATAATAATAATAATAGTCGTACATACCGATCAATCATCTCCTGATCACTCATTTTATCACCAAACGCCTCAATAATGCGATCCAAGTCATTATTTTATTACTATAATATCTGAAAAAAGCTCTGCAAATGTCCATGATATTCTCTGAGCGCTGATGCAGTCACAGCCAGCTTGTTTCCTTATGGCCTCCATTATCAGATGCCAGGGGCAAGTATGACTATTCATGAGATACGCCGTTTTTTTTTTTCGGCTTGTCTCGGCTCCTGTCGCTCCCACTCGGCCATTGAATGGTTTTCTCTGCTTTTCCCGGAGAAAAAACGACTAAAAACCTGTTTTTTTGCGTCTTTTTGATGATGTCGGACAGGGTCCGACATTGGACCTGATAGGAATACTTGCAGTGTCGGACCAGGTCCGACATAGGACCGCAAAGGGTTAACCTTGTCTACCTGAGTGGGCATCAAAAAACAGTGCATGAAAAAGACATTCTGAAAAGTCATAGCCTATAGGTGTATTTCAGGGGAGGAGATCTGGGGCTCAACCCTGCTTTCCCCTTCAATCTTCTCCTATTTCCTATTTAAGTCTGAATCTCACACAGCTCGCTATCTAGCATTTTCAGTTCATTTTCTCATCTAGTGTTGCTTTCTAGCAATTGCTCCGACTCCGTCAAACGTGCTTTAACTTTCTCTCTTTACTAATGTCTAAACTTCGTCTTCTCGTTCTCTCGTCTGACTCAGATGATTTAGAGCAATTGTCCTACCTGATCTGAAAATTTGTCTCGTCCTTCAGCTTCTTTCTTTCTTTCTCGCTGCAGTAGCTGCATCGGCAGTTAAGCCTTCAACTATCTAATCTCTAGCCGCGCCATTCAAAGCGCCGCTCCATTATTCAACCTCCCCTGTGTCTCCATTATAAAGATCGGCCCTCCACCAAACTTTTTAAAGCTCTGTTCGACAAAGGCATCAACATTCCCATCTGCAGCAATCGCCGTGCCCTTAACATCCATTGCAAAGCTTTGTTTGCAGAACCTTCCTCTTTTCCTCTGCCTGCAAACAACTACAAGCAGGCGCCCCTCCTCGACTTTTCTTTGACTGGTACATCAACAAGATTCTGAAAGCTATTTTCTCCTCCGTAGCAGTTCAGTGTTAGAGCAGCAGTAGCATCCCTCCCTACCTGGTCATTCAATAACAGAATCACACAATTCTGTTACACTCTCGTCTCCTTGCAGACACCATTGCAGCCTCTGCTCCCTCAACGCCCGTCTCCGCAGTAGATCTGTCAATCATTTTGCTTGCGTCTGTTCCCCATGTGGGTTCCTGGTTTAGAAATTCACTGCTACTAACATTCAGCAGCCGAGATAAAATCATAATGCGGAAGGACATTAATTTGGATTCAATTCCCAGTTCAATGTGGGAACCCCAGCTTTGTTCTCATTCTAGTTTCATGCTTTGTTATGTATTACATGAAGCCTACTCACATAACATCACTTTCAAAACAAACCATTGCTGAAAAAAAAGGATAAAGTCCAGCGACACTGCTGCGCTGCAACTTCCCACTGGTGCCTTACAGGCCATGGTTACCACCGAGCGACTACTGTTAAGTTGCCGTGGTAACCAGACAGTTTCATGAGGCCCTGTGAGCTCTGTGCCTCAGTACTGCAATCTTCCAGCTTCCTGCCGCTGCGTTTTCACAACTGGAGAGAGTAGGTTCAACTTACTGAATTTGTGACATTTAAATCAACTGCATGTTAACTTACTTACATATATGCTTAACTGTGCTAAAATATGTATTCAATATATTTAAATTAATAATAAATATTTAAAGAATATGCAAAATGTCTTCATAGATATTCAGATAGATGACGCTCAGCAGGCCATGGCTCACTTGCCTGTACTGACGTCTGTGATTTCAACAGCCCCTTCTATCAGGCGTCACTCTCCTAACATCAGAAAATAAATAATTGAATGTAAAGATATCAATGTTACACTAAAGTCACACAACATTAACTTCCACACTGCCATCAAAAGCTGGAGCAATATTCTATTCTACATCGTGGAGCTCTCAGCTAGATACGGGGGTCCTATGTTCTATTAGTACCATAAAGCATACTCTATTAGTACCATTTAGCATACGCTAAAGCCGCCACCATCTTATTAGCAAATAACCATTTTGTCGATCGGTCTTTCCCTGATTTTTATACCTCTAAGAGAGATCAACTTTGACAGGGTCAATCTATACAGCTGTCGAAGATTAATTCTCCATTATGTCCCTACACCTCCATGTCTAGATACATCTACAGCAAGAAGACTTTCCTCATGACAGATCCACTGTTCACTAGCTCCTTCCGTGCAGTAATTACAAGACATTGGTTCTCAACTCACCTTGCCTCGCTAATCTCCAAATCAAGCCTTTCTCCTCAGTTCTACACTCCTTACTCCTTTAGAATTGGAGCAGCCATCTCAGCAGCAAAAGCCAACATCAATCAGCATCTAATTAAGAGCATATGGCCCTGGTCCTCCTCAGCAGCAGAATCATATATATGCACATCTGTTTCCGATATAGTTGCAGCTCACCAAAAAATTTCTGGCATGCCTGGAATGGGGGCTACCTGATCCGCCCCTAATGGGGGGGTCCTCTCCACTGTGTGGCAGGTAAACACATAATTTCACTTTGTCCAAACAAAAAAAAAAAACTAATCCATCTTGTTTGTCTTTTTTCCTCCTTTCATAAATGTTATGCATTGGCAAGTGAGCTATTGTTTGTCCCACAGGTGTGGGGTTATGCGTGGAGCCGGGGGTACAACCTTTGGGGGTAAGTGAGGCTCACTTCCCCGACCTCTATGGCCGTCGCCATCCACGCCTCCGCCGAGGGGGTGTTCTCACCTCCTGAGTCAGAGGGGACCCCCAGCCACACACTCTATCCTTTAGCAGCTCAGGCTCTTTATCTTCCACAAATTGAGACTGGGCTCTATTTCCAGCTCCCTATTCTATCATTCCTTTTCCAGGTTCTTCAGCGCAAGAGCCTATTCCTCCTACACGACTGCCGGGCTCCACCGAGCAAATCTATCTGATGTGTTTTCTGATTCCCGAGGCTGCTGAATAGCCTGCATTCGAGACCGCTCTCTCTCCTCTGGCCAAGAAGGCTCCCGCCAGTCAGGAATCTCTTTCCTTCCTATCCCGAGGCCACTCCTCAAACTATCTCTCCAAGTGACAACCTTTCACTCCAGCCCCGGCTCTCGCCCCGTGAAATGGCGCTGGGTACTTCTAAAGAACTTGGCAAAATAGTAACTGAAAACTATACCCATATATTTCACAATATCTCAGAATAAAGAAAAGACTGCTCCTGTGCTTTCCTTTCATCTTAGTCACAAGCAAGCTGTTTTTTTAGTCAACATTTCTTTCAAATAATTTGAGAAAATGAACATCTATATCATACTTTTTCTTCAGCTGACTAAAATAAAATAGCACTCAATAAATTACATTTTTCTTCAGCTAGCATTCAAAAATAAATCTGTTAAATACAGTATTCTAGGTTGTAGTGCAACTGGTAATTAACAGTAAATATACAGTGTTGTTGTATTTTTAGTCTTTTGGCTGAAGGAAACTCAAACGGGCAATGCAGCTCAAAAGAAAATGTCAGATTGCGCTACTAAAAGTGATTACTTGTCACTAGCAAACAGGTGTGATTAATCGATGAATCAACCGTAGATCGGATGATTAATCAATCAATAGAAAATGGAAAGATTAAAACCTCTAATACAAATCTATGCTTTCTGCCAGGCAAACAAAATAATACACTGTAGGGTGTTTGCTTATGGACTTTATATTAATCCTGTCCAAATACACATCTTCTTCATGGTATAGTCTGGTAGACAATGATATAATATAGATATTAGCTGTGTAAATATTTTCTTTATTCCAATACTATGGTAGATATTCAATATAATAAATGATCTTAAACTATTACATTCTCACTATTTTATAGTTCTGTGGCTAAGCAGCAGGAACATGTCCATACACATTTCAAAGCAATTACAATAGCAGCACACGTCAAAGGGTTAAGGGTCAAAACAGAATATCCCAAAGGTCATGGATATATTATCAGCATAGATAGCATGTGGTCAGTTTCACTTGCAGTTTTATGATTAAGACTGAAAATGAAATGTGTTTTAATCTTTTAACCATTTGTTTAACATGTCTTTTTGTTTTATCCAATTCTCCTAGAGGGCGAGGAAGCAGTTTGGTCTCTATGCTCATTCAAAGTAATCTTTTTTTGTTAGCTTCACTTACCAGCACAATCAAAATAGTTTACTGAACACACTAGAAAATGGGGATCAACGAATATCATCAGTATGCCATGTACATAAACCAAGCTTTCCAAAGTTAATGACTGCTGGGCTGGGTTAACATTTAATTAAGCACTGATTACTTAAACTGCAAACTGCCAGACATATAATTACATTTAAATACACCAAATTAACTCCAATTGATTTTCCTGTTAATTGATGACTATCTTCATTTCATGTAGTTGGTTGTTAATTAAAACAAGTATAAGGCATCAAAGAAAATGTACTTGGATTTAATCCTGATAACATGGATTGCTAATATACTGTATACACACGTACCCTCAGCGCCATAAACAGTCTAATGCAGGGGTGGGCAATCCTGGTCCTGGAGGGCCGGTGTCCCTCCTGGCTTTTGTTCCAACTGTGCTCTAAATTACTTAATTGTACTGATTATTACCAATTATTGGTCTAATTAAGTAATTTAGAGCACAGTTGGAACAAAAGCCAGGAGGGACACCGGCCCTCCAGGACCAGGATTGCCCACCCCTGGTCTAATGTAACTGGGCACAGGAATGACTTAACTACTGTGCAAAACAGCTAGGCTCTTCTTCATTAGGGTTATAGAGCTTTCAAACTTATTTCAGAATCCGTAATGCCAGTACATCACACAACCCTTTAGCATAACACTGCACAGAGACCTTTTTTGATATTTCATGTCTTTAAAGTGTATGTCTTAAAGTTTGATTGATTAATTCCACTCCCTTGGACACAATGCAATTTAATTTAAACCAAACAGTTAAAAAAGTTATTGGGGATTTAAAATAGACTTGGGAATTGTTTTAAGCAAGTTTGCCCAGTACTGGTACAAAAGTTACTACTTTACAGATGATTGATGGTTGAATCAAAGTTTAATAAATCTTTTATTGTAATACAGCTTTGGAAGATGGTAATGTTTTTATACCAGACTATTTTAAGACTTGGATCAATGTTATATAATCATCTTTATGGTTTTTATCTGATTTTATGTAGTCATGAATCATGTTTCGTGCAGCATTTGAAAGTGAAGTTATCATTTAAATAACTTTTTGGCATATACTGCAGGACTAATTCCAAGCCCTGATTTATAAAGATAAAGTATTTTACATTGCAAAAAGAGAACAATACGTTATCTAAATTGTTCCCCAAACTTTTCTAACAAAGAATAACAGTTTATGGCAATAATATTTTAATGACACATTCAAGTTTTACTTATGTAAAGCCTCTTGTAATGTTATAAATGAAAGATTTTTCAGCTTTCTTATACTGTAAATGCCTTAGGTCATGTTTAGCATCTGATGATAACTGTATTCATTTCTTATGGTGATTATTATAAAGTGACATCAGCCAGGCATACAGTATATCAAGTTGTGTTACACTTGAAACGTAAATTAATTGGATGAGTTTCAGCTTATTTATTACCAGCATTTAAATCATAGATTGTAGTTCAAGTAAGGCTGCTTGTTTCATTTTTAATTATAGTACATTCTTTGTTTTTGTATACATTTTGGTAGGGCTCTGTCCGAAGGTTTGAAGGTTTGTTCGCTAGCCAGGGATTCGAAGATTGTTTTAAACCTCCGAAGGTTCGTCAGACAAGTAAACACACTGTATTATTATTATTATTATTTTCCTGTTAACAGAAACTGTTTGACAATTTGTGGCAAAAAAATCACACATTAAATGTCACTCACATGAAAAATTCGATCTTTTGATTTGTATAATGCATATTATGTAAACAAAAGTTGTTATTAAAATCCGCTAGCAAATCGTATACGTAACAACTCTACATGGCACCGCTGCCGTGTATGGAGCAGGGTATAGTATCCAAAACAGTGGGCTCATACCTCTATTGACTGTATTGCTTCAGTACAATACGTACTGACTACCTAGTGTACAAGACAGTGTAAGAGAAGTGCTATAAACATACAAAATATACGCTAAAACTAATAATTTAAATTTCGAAAACTGAGCACCGTCCGCCCCTCCACGCTCCTGCTCGAGTTATCCAGAGGCAAACTTTTAATTTCTTCATTTGCCGTCTCGACAGCAAAGCCTTGTAGCGTAAGGCGTAAGCCATATTGAAAGAAATGTCTCGAAACCCCTCTGCTGTTTGGGATTTTTTTGTTAAGTGCCCAGACGACCAAAAAAAAATTGAATGCAAACTGTGCGACTCATATCATGGAGGCATAACCAATCTTTGGGGTCTTTGGGTATAGTTTTGGGCCACGGAGTTTCTTTGATAATGGTATATTGTATAATAATAATAATATCTGAAGCCTGAAAAAACAAATGCAACACTTGCAGAGAACTGATTATGTGCAGTGGATAGCCTGGTAGTATTGAGCACTAGTGCACTGGGTAAGAAAAAAAAATCTGTGATAATCATTTTTATATCTGTGTGAAGTGCAGTTTCTAAATGGTCCCGCTGTTGTCTGGGGAAAATGAATCAATGGTCAATTACTGATCATTGTCTTTGTGAACAGCGGTCTTTGTAAAGGTCTGCGTGTGTTTGTGAACTTGTGTGCCAGTGTCTTACAAAAGAGAAAAAATACAATTTGTACCTGCCAGAAACCAACGAAACAAAAGCTTTAGTCTCTGTGCTATGTGTTGTACTAAGTGTTCATTGTATTATGCACTGACGAACTCGTTGATTTTACTGTCACGGAATACAGTACTTTTTTTTCATTTAATGCATTCCCTTGTGCCTATCTGAAGTGAAATGTATTTTTGACACCGTTTAACCATCGCGAAATAGGCCTGTATGTATGATCGTTTTGTTTATGCCATAGACATATGCATGCATGTTTATGGTTTATGGTTCGTGTTTTCCCCTAGTGACATCACAGATACGAAGATTCGAAATCTGGGCTTTTTGGTGTAAGCACTCAAAACAAGCTTTACGATTGTAAATTTCTTAGTTACAGCGCAAAACTATAAATGATATATATAATAAAATATAACCAGATTGTAATGTGAAATAGGTGACATATGGACTTTCAGGCTATATTTAAGATAACAGTAACAAGAATTGAATAAACCTAGGCAGGCCTACTTAAAAAAAAAAAATTAACTCTTAAATAAATAAATAAATAAATTAAACTTAGCCAGACTAGGCCTTGAGTCGTGTATTTGCTAAATCAAAACAAAAGAACTGCTACGTATAATTCAATCATTCAATCAGAAAACAGACTACTGACGTTACCTCATCTCAGCTGCTGGTGTAACAGATGAACGCTAGTTGAAAAATGAAGGCACTCTGTTTAAATTTTTTATTTTTTTTACTGATGAATCCGCACAGAGCAGGCTAGTAAAAAAAAATTGAAACGTTAACATTGCCATTGGAAGCGCGTAGGCTACGCGGATGGGAGGGGGCGGGACTATCCAATGGAATTATGTTTTGTTGCATGTACTAAACACTTTAAACCAGCAGTGAAAATTAAGCATTTTTATGTATTTTACTTGGATTTTTATGAGCCTTCGCGTCACGTGATGCAAAGTCATGACCTCGGTGTCCTCATACCTGGTTACGGCTTTGAGCTCAAGGGCTCCAGAAGCACACTGCACACAATATCATTTGTATTGTATCTATTAGTCATGCTCTGCTGCAGACCCTGATTAACAGAAGGATTCCAGAAGTTTACACATGCTCATATAGTAAAAAGATAATTACCACCTCTTATCATTCCGTACTTCACTGACGTTCTAAATCAATTTAAAGCATATTTCATTTTTTCAAATGACACAGTACAGTGCTTTTATTGTACTTTTACAAGCTGTATGAGTAACCTCAAGGTCAAGGATAAAGTGAATTCAGAAACATCAGAAGACTGCAGTTTTCCTATCTGTTTTTTTTTTTTTTTTTAGCACTCCTGCTTCCTGTTCTTGGCGTAATTTTGATAGACTTGGCTACACCTTGAGAGACTTCCAAGGGGTCTATAGTCAGAGTCTGTGTAGTAGCAGGTACTAGCAGGTAGAGTCAGTGTATCAGGGCTAACAGTAATAAATCCCCAATAGCTTACCTGACCGTCTCATTATACCCCACATGCATTGCAATATATTCACTGACAGCTGTTGTAAAATACCCACAGGAAAATAATTGCTCTTTAGGAGGCAGAATAATAATATTAATGAAGACATTGGAGAGTATTGTGATGATCAAAAGTCCCCTGTAGTACCATTGAAGGCTATTTTTCATTATGCTGTCTCTAACCAGCAGAATAGACTTGCTGGTGCTTCCTCTACTGTGTCAATCAGCTTTTGTCATGTTGCTCCATGGATTTTAAAGATCAACACTCCGGAAGTCCACTCCTTTCTCATTTTGTCACAGCTACCTGGCAGGGAACACGTACTGTATGTGTTTTCAACATGGATTCAGAGAGCCATGACCGAGATCATTATTCAACATGAAAGAAGGCAGCCCTAGTAATGATAAATCAAGCAAAGCTGTGGTTTAGGCAGGGAACTCACTTTAACCTTTGATCAAATCACAGAAACATCAAGCATATTGTCAATCGAATTGCTAGTGTCTTATTTATCATTTGATTTGTCCAATGATCGGCAAGGAAAGGATTTATATCTTATCTCAATCCATTACGTCCCTGCTGTGTGCCAGAGTTCGCCATCTCCTCCACAGCCTCCACCTACTTTTTTGGCTTTGTCTAACAGGGGAGGGCAGCTATCCTGCCCGACTGCCTCTCCACTTATCTGCAAGCTAATTTATGGGCAGGGGTACCTCGAAAGACGAGGTCAAAGACCAAAGAATGAAGTGTAAAATATGTATGATGTAGTTGTGTTGCCTAGTCTATGTTGTTATAAATAATCTATCGCATGTGTTTCTTGACAACTGAGTGACAAGAAGCAGAGCATCTCATCATAACTTTAAATATGAAGTTTAATCTTTAAACTTCATTCCCTTTCCAATTCTCAATGTACTTATTTACTGAACTGGTAGCTTTGGCCAAAAAGCATATCAAGCAGATCTGAAAAATAAAAGACTAGCTCCAATTTCTCACTTTCCCCCCAAAGCCAATCCAAGACCACAGATTTGTTTTGAGGTTGTTGGGTTGTTTTTTTTTTCACAAGAAAGCTGCTGAGGCAGGAATTCAATTCAACCGGTCTCAGAGTTATTGAAAAGAAAGTTCCAGCCACAAATAGCACTTTATCATTATCTCTGTCTCAACGGGTTGATTTCTAAACACTTTGTAGCCTCTAAGCCAACTCAGAAAAGTTGAGTCCCTCAAAATGCTAGTTAAACAAATACCTGCTGAGTCTTTTGTGAGTTAAGTTTCCTTTCAGATATTAAGATAATGAATTTCATTATCTTAATTGTGTGCTCCATGGGCCTCATTTATGAAAGGGTACTAAACTTTATGGTGCACGATAATTGCAATTACTGTGCATGCTAATGATTTCCATATTTAATATTGTAATTTTATTCATTATCACATGAAACAGTGGGCATATTATGGTGCACACTGATTTTACTGTGCCATACTATGTTAATCAGAATGAATATGTGACGTGTATGGTAATGCATGATAATGTATTTAAATGAGGCACCCTGCTCTGAATAATGAGATGAGCTTCATTTACACCATATTTACTAAAGTGCGATAATTGTATTATATACATTAAAGTGAGTGATCATTAGTTTGTTTGGACATTAGGTTCTAACCACTGATAGCCGTGCTATTAAACCTATTTATCTGCCCATTCGTAAATGAGGCCCCATGAATGTCCAGTACAAATAATCCTTATTAGCAGTGTTACCAAGTGGATGGGACATGGGATAAATGTCAATATTCAGCTGTCATTGTCTAAGAATTATTTTTTTTATTACCATTTCATGTATAATTAGATATATTAAATAAAGCATTTTATTAACATATGTGAATACAAGACTAACAATTGCCATGTATTCCAGATTCTGTGGCCTAAATAATAGATTAGTCTGTAATGTTTGAAACAAACAAGCATACAAAATTGTTACATTTTTCATATGCTGCATTATCGTTTAAATCAATTTCTACAAAAATTATACCACGCTGTCACTGTATACAGAGGCTAATCTTGATCTACAAAAGGGTATATTAAGTCGCCCTGAAATATGCCTTATGCGCTTAGCTGAGAGAGCTACTGGTAGCCAAATGTTTCACAGAAACTGAAGAGCATACTGCCACTACATGGTTAAATACTGTAATTACGTCAACAATTATACTTTTTATTTTTATTTTAGTAATACCAAAAAAGTTAACAAACTGTTTTTAGTGTTTAAAAAAATGTTTGCCGACCACACAATTACATAGTTTTATTTTTTTATTTTCATCTATCATTTCTCAAATCTCATTTGCCCCATCGAGCATAACATCAGATTTTACTCAACCTCGTATGAATGTAAATAGCCATTCTTGAAACCATTAACAGGGAAGATTTGCATTTCTTTTCCACTGAAAACTATTTTCCTAGTGTTGTGGAGTTTAATATTTGGAATTATCTGTGGAATTACTTGCTTTGTTATGCATTTTGATGCTAGTCAGAGGCGCTGTATCGGCAGTCCTGCAGTCTGAAATCTTTCAATATTTAGCTGCAGAGAATGGATAGCACAGGCAGTGGCAAATGTTGTAGGGAAATATGATACAGACTATTGTCCACTGAGAGATTAGTTAAGAAATTCAAACTTATTTCCCCTGTGGCCTGCAGTAAGTATGATCAAACCCTGGCCATCACTTTAACCGCCTAGGCCTTAACAAACAGACACTTGCATTGAAGTGTGTATTTTCTAGGTCCGGCCTTGTACTGGTTGGCTTTACTAGCGAAAGTCATTTATATAGGAAGGGTAGGTTTACAAACAGACAAACAGTCCTAACCTGTAGGGGTTGCTATGCCATGGTGAGGTGATCCAACCCCAGACGGTTTTCCCTACCTTGCCCAATAGAAAGCAAAGGTCATTGCCTGTGGGCGGACCATTAGCCAAGATAGGAATTTGAACCAGCAAGCTCAAGATCACACAACTCACTCCACACTCCAGGGGGTAGTGCCTTTACCAGGTGAGCTCCTGGGGACCCCAATGTTAGGGATTATTATTGATATTACTTCATCTGAATGTATGCTGTTTCCTACAAACCTACACTGAAATAACACTAGGGTTTTGATCAACGTTTACCTTTTAAAATTTGAATTTTAGAAATGTGTTATAAAAAACTCCAGGCCTCTACAATAATAAAAAAAGACTTAACTCTTCCACAACTAAATAAATATCAATCTGAACAGCAGCACAGGGGAAATTGTGGCTCACCTTATGCTCTGATTACAGTGTGGTCGGTCAACAAGGCAGTGCGTACATTGGTTCTTGTTGCCCCTGGTTATGTCAGTCCTTCTGGACTAAACTAAAACTAATTGCATTAGACACTGTGATTGCACAGATAGAGAAAACACACTGAAAGGTTAGAATGGGGAGATGCAACCTTCCGTGACTAAATGTACACACCGTACAGTAACAACAGGTGTAACCAGGTGGAAAGAGATGAGCATCAGGAATGGCTGGTTTCTTGTTTCACAACATGAGCACACAGTAAGGGTCAAACAAACTCAAGTACAAGAAAGCAAATATCCAAACAATTGCTTTTAATTTTAAACAATGAATGTCAATAATGTATTTTTTTTTTACCCATGACTGGCTTGAAAATATTTATTTCTGGCATTATGAAATTATACCCTTAGTAGAAAATTACCATTTGATGCTTGTCTACAACTATTTTATGTAACATTGTCATTCATTTCCTTCACAATTAAAATGTGAGGGACACACATTGTGTGGGTAGCATGAATAGGGTAGAAGTAGTAAAGATATTATAAAGGTCACAGGTGTGTGCTATACTGCTGTATGTGCTGTGTGTGCAGATAGGGACAAGAAGCATGTTGCATCTAAACTAATTGTGTAGGGAATTTCAAGACAAGTGCCTGAAGTTGCATGGCACATGGAGCCAAAGCAAAGTATCAAGAAAGTTTTCACTCTTCAGGGCAAGTCCAAGTACGGTCCGGAGAACATGGAGATAAGCTGTAGTTGCCAGGGGCGACAACTACTGTGAGTTGGGATACAGACAAAAGAGTAAAACAAGACTCCTCTCAGGGACTGGATTGGTAAAGGCTGCTCTGTTGATAGTAAACAGTCCAGTCATGCAAAGGTTACTTTCAAATGACTCCCCCCCCCCCGGTGCTAGGCAAGGGCAGACATAATGAGAGCTTATGAAGATGGATCTAGAGGGAGATGTTTTCAATCATCTCTAATACAGGACCCATCCAGTTTTGAGGTATTTGTAACATTTGGATTGTCTACATGTTTTCATATCTGGGAAGCCAAGCGCCAGTATCCACTGCAGCAGCTGGCTGAGAATGGATGCAGGTTTATAATGATGACTGATGGATTAACCAAATGTAAAGCATTGAAAATGTCCAGCATCTTCCAGGAATTGATAACAAACCGCTTTTAACTGGTATATCACAAAATAGTTTGCAAATGTTCTCCACATTGGTACCATTCTACCAATGGCTCATTGGAGATCATTTCATTAGGGGTGTATGGTACAGTAGGTTCTGGTAAATTCTGTTGGGAGATTAAGGAGTTAAATACATTGTCACTGTGTGAGCTGCTCCAAAGGAAAGTCTGGATGGCGGATCTAGTTTTTTGAACAAGTAACAGACACATTAGCAGTAATTTAAACAAACAAAGTAAGAGATTGGAACAGCATGTTTTAAATGAGGCTGGGAGTTCTGCAGCCGTTTTGGCGTAAAAGTGCCACGAATCAACCACATCTGCCAAGTTCAAAGTATTTTCTATAGAGGGGCGCCAGTAAACAGCATCTGCTACAAATACATGTGTTTCCAGTCTTTCATTACCCCTGCATTCACATTTTGACTTTCTTCCTTCAATTTGCTTTCAGTGAATACAAATGAATGGAAGTAGCAATAAGGAATCTGTTTATTGTAACTAGACAACATTTTCAGCAGCATTTTAGCATATTGTATAAATCCTGTATGCTTGTCTGCAGCTATTTTATGCAGTATTGCAGTTGAAACTATGGGGACAACAGCATAGCTTTAAACTGAGATTAGAAGATGTCTGCTATGTAACCTAAGTAACCCATGGGCTCTAATTCTGGTCAGTGCTGAATCACACCGTATACAATATGTGTAAAGCTTCAGATATTTTTGTCCAACTACTGAACCACTCAGCCACCCAGAAGCAATAAGGAGTGCATGAACTCCACTTATCCATTACCATTAGTATTGTAATGCTATTCATGGTACAGCCTCTAATTCCCTTCTGTTCCATCTAGAGGTTCTTGACAATTAATTTACAGGATTGATGTAGTGCGACTGCTCATCACTTCACAAAGCACTCAACATTCATATGGATGTCTCTTAGAAACAGGAGATAGTTCAACTACCAATCAATTTCCTGTGAAACGTTCCAATGCATAAGACTCTTCCTCACTGAGATTTAGTCATGTGCAGTACCGTACCTGCTAGCGCAGGTGTAGATATGTAGCCTAATGTGTAGATATGTAGCCTAATGTGGTTATAGCTATCAAAATAACACAAATAATCTATTGTGCGCTTCTATGCATTATATATAGTATATCTGACAAATGCAGTTTTGAATTACACACGTTTTAGCAAAGACGTATTCAATAATACTATAGTAACTTAAAGCTCTGTTTGAATGTCTTCTCTTGGTCATTTCACCTGCAGAGCAAAATTCCCCCCACAGTTTAATCACCTTCCTTTCTGTCATTAACCAACCAGCTGCCTCCCCAAATGACTGACATGCTTTACAACCAATGACATGCTTTGACCCTAAAGGTACTGCTGAGGTGAAATTACTTAGGAAGTGAAACATTGTAAATACACGTCAGGAAAGATTAATAGTATTGGTTCATTGGCTAGAACTACTTTTATCCATAACTTCATTAGTAAAGACATTAGCAGAAGCATTTGTCTTTATGACTGTTTCAACAACATTAACAACACGTTACCTTAAACAATAAATCATATATGGGATATCTGATTTGTAAAATATGATTAGGGTTACCATATGGCTCCAGATTAACCGGACACTTTGAGACAGACCGGGATTTCAAAATTCCCCCTAAACTGAAAGTAATAAACGTATAAATGAGCTCCACCTTTGCTGAGATTAATCCTGCTGTGGTGGAATTGCTTGGGCGCAGCAAACAATTCACACTGATCAGCTGCTTCTGATCAGATCTTAATGAACGAATAGCTATCGATAGAGCAACGAGATGATGATGCGATTGTATTTGCAGAATAATATGGGCGATTGAATTTTAACAAACAGAAAAAAATAGCGACTGGCTGCAATTCATTCTTGGTATAATACAATTATTTGACGAGCATGCGGGTACTTAAGCACCATTATTAATTATAGCTAAGGATGGTTCATTTACACCTTCATTTATTTCAATTTAGGGGCAAGTTTGAAATCCCGTTCTGTCTCATATACTGGTCCCTGGGAAAACTACACTTCACAGAAACAGGGTGGTAATACTGTATTTAATGTTTGCACAGTTGCAAAGCTAGTTCAGATGACATACTGTGTACCATTTATAACTTTTAAGAGGGGCTTATGCAGCATTTACCTAAACATGTGTGATGGATGTTTCAGTGGGTAAGCCTTCAGTCAGCCAGGGCGCTCTTGCAAACCAACAGATAATCAAAACTGTTATTGTAGCTTGCTGAGGGGTAATCATAAATATAAATACACTGTGCTAAAAAGCAGTTTCCATGTCAGTCAGAGCTTTATATGACATCTTTATTAGTCAGCTGAGGGAGACAGAGACTTCTAAATGTCTGGAAGGATGTAAACAAATAGCTCTTCAAGTAAATTTGTGCCATTGTATCTACCCACCAGGTGTTGCCAAGCAACAGAGCTCTACTGCAACGTGGTGGCCAATCTAAGGTATTACCATTATTTTGATATGTATAGTGATGTTGTAGAAGCTTGTGAAAGAAAACTTTTTTTTATTGAGTTTTATTGAGAACTTTGTATTTATTTAAATTATTATTTTATAATTACAAATTCACTGGTACCAGTATTACAAAACTTTTACATTACCTGTATTTACTCAGGATGTGGAAAGGACCTTTTTATTGGATTTTTGTTGTAAAAATTCCCCTGATGCCTTGGTTCCTTGTTTCTGAGATAGGCAGCTTATGTGGCTGAACACCAGACTTGGAGCCACACCACACATGGTTATAAGGCTTGACAAAAAAAAAAAGAGGGCAGGAAGGGGTGTGGATTAAATAATAGGGGAGGTGTAGTAGGTGAAAGAAGGGGTGATTGAAATAGAAGAGGTCATACATAATGTTCTCCATAAGAACCATAGTGCCAGGAACATTATACGACTAGTAATGAATACCTGTCACC
Organism: Acipenser ruthenus; assembly: GCF_902713425.1. Taxonomy (NCBI): domain Eukaryota; kingdom Metazoa; phylum Chordata; class Actinopteri; order Acipenseriformes; family Acipenseridae; genus Acipenser; species Acipenser ruthenus. The sequence goes on along the minus strand of NC_081207.1, from coordinate 6,995,029 downwards.
ATCAAGCTGCATGTGTGCCTTGTTAAGGTTTATATATTGCAGTCTATTTGTTTTGTTAGTAATAAACCAACACAGATAAGCCCTCACCGTTTGTCTCTATTATTATTATTATTATTATTATTATCCCCTTAGAGGGTTAACACATATGACCTGTGTCACACATCTTGAGATTTATTAAGAGAACCATGAATCCAGTTTGATTAAACTTGGCAAGCACATTCTTCAGGTTCTCAGAATCTAGCTCTAGGTGACCTACATTTGCATGATTCTTGCTTTGTGGTAAAGCTAATGAGAGCTATATTGCTGGAAGCATCGTCTCAGTTTGATACCACAGTGCACTGTACAGTTCATCATAGATGTAGAACGTCCCACAGGGTTGCTGATTTATTTCTTTATTTGCAATGTAATGTGCTTTACCAAGTTAATACACACTTTCTGGAAATTACACTTTTATACTTCCACGCTTTTCTTAGGAAATGAGGCTTACATTCTGTGAAGAACTACAAAGTCTCAGATAAGCTTCAAAATAAAGGTTTTAAACTGTGGCTTTTAAATCACCTTTCTTATCCCTTACCATCTCCAGCAATGATTACTCATTGATCACCCACTTATAACTATCACATATGCTACTCAAATAAGGCTTGATATTAATCTTTTTCTTGAATGTTTCCAAATAATCATTGGGTTTATACTCGGCTTGAATTTAACTTAATCAAAAATCTCCAAAAAAAAAAAAAAAAAATGTTTTGTAAGTAGAGCCAATTTTCCTAATTCCTTCCTGTCTAGAAATCAAAACATAACTGTGCATAACTACTGTATACAAAATGTCAGATGGACGTGACAGTAACTCCTGCAGTGTTCCATTAGCAATTTTCATGTCGTGGGGCTTTAAATACTACTCAATGAAATTCATTCTTTAAGTATGGTACTTATTGGCGGGATCTACAGATGCTTGCTACCACATTTCTCTAGTCTGGTTTACACTGCACAGCTTATAACTCAGTGGGAGGATAATTGTCTTATAAACAAGGTCTGTATGGACCAAGGTGCTGCCTGAGTGCTGGAATGTGCACATGTGCTTTTTCTGATATTGCTGCTAAACCCTAGTGGTGTCTCTAGTCTGTGGGCTAAAGTACAAACACACAATTACATTGGCATGTACAGTATGTCTAGAATGTTCCACATAGTTACAAATATAAATACTAAATGGCCAGTTCCCCAATAAAACGTCACGTGTAATTACACTGTAATTGTGCAGTGTTACGTGCTTTTCACATGCATTTGCCTGGATTTGTTTTTCTGCAGTTTTTTGTTATGGCTTGGCTGTGCTTTACCATAATTTCCTATGCATGGTATATCAAAGTAAACTTTTCACAGCATTGGAGCAGCAGACACTTCTATCTAAATGTAATGATTGAATATTTACATTTAAATAAAAAAAAACAGATATCTGCTATTGTTTCATTAATGGCCCTGAATATTACATTGTCTCAAAAGTGTTCATTAAAATGTGTATAATGTAAACGTATCTCATGTTTATAATGAGTGGCTCTAAATACTGTACATTGTATCCTTTTTTTTACAACTCCCACATGTCATTGTTGGGCTATCCCAGCTCCATCTCTCTGTACCACCGTGGTTCCCAGAGGAAAGCTGGCGAGGAACAACTCTTTAAATTGGCAGCCCACCATTTACAACCATGTCAAGCCGATGCTATCAAATTACTAAGCACGTTGTCCAACACACACAAACATGTTCCGCTACGCTTCTAATGATAAATGGGCCTTTGATAATGTTTTTATTATTATTATTATTATTATTATTATTATTATTATTATTATTATATAAAGGAAAAAGGCTATTGTAGTGGCACCCACTAGAGAAACAGCAAGTGAACCTGTTTCAGACAGCAGAAAGCATACATGGTTAATGTTTGCCTGAGTGGAAATAACATTTAGTCAAAGTATGGTAGCTATATGGTGCAAAAAAAAAAACACCCACAAAACATGTAATAACGTTGTAATAACTAGGTAACTACCAATAGACCCTGCTATTAAATGGTAACTACAGGTGGAAAGAGTATCATTATATGGAAATGGCCTGTAAAATGTAATTACATCAGGTAACAAAATGGTGTTCACAATAGTTACCATATAAGAGCAGGAAGCATTGGTAGTATTGTAATCATTTATTAATGTTAGTTTGTCTGTTACTTTATTATTATAGTTTATTAACATATAATTGTCTATTGCTTTTCTCTTACTCTTTCATTTCATATGTTGATGCATACGCATCATGACAAATAATACATATTTATTTATGTATTGATTCATATTGTGTCTGGTGGTCAACTCTGTCTTAAAGAACACTTCAGCTAAGAAAACACTTTGCTTGCTTCCTGAGGGGTGTTCTCTTAGCCGGAGATGACTGTGTATAAATCATGTGTTATATATCACCATTAACAATTTATCAGAATTCTAGTACATCTTATCTTGTGTACAGATGTCAACCCTTGCAAAGATCACACAGTACAATTCTCCATTTTTAAAGCAACACTAGTTAGTACTTCCTGAGTGCAATCTTTGTTTTTGTAATGCATTAATAATTGAATACGTCGTCACATGCTGGTTGTCTTATTATAACAGCAATCACTTTGCACAGCTTGAGCAGACAGAACTGTCCTTTTGCCCAAACTGCATGACATGACAACTCTTATCGCAATAAGAAATACCCTATATAAAAAGTAAAGTTATACAAATAAAATAGCCTGATATAAAAAGCTTAACTTTAAAGTCCCTCATACTGCTAGCTTCCTATGCAGCCTAGTCTAGTTTTGCTCTGCTGTCAACACCATTTATTGATAAGTATGTATTTAGAAAGAAAATTTACTTGATGGCTGCCTTTTTAGTTTGAATTGTGTGTTGCTTCAAATGACAGATATTTAATCACTGTCAATAACCCTTGTCAGAACAACATTACAATGCCATTTGATGCTATGTAACCTTTAAATTATATCTTAAAACTAAACTAAATGATATATTTCCCCTCTTAATGGTCAGTAATGCCGAGTTTTACACTGCAGTTCGCTAGTTAAATACTTCTAAGTATAAGTTGGCAAAGCAATCTACATAAATACTAAGACAGTCTTAAGTTGCACTTTGGCTTAAGATGTAGTCCATTTAGAGCTGAAACACATGCAAGTTGAACTGATATGATCTCATCTTCCCTTTTAAAGTTGGTGACAATAATCTCATTTATCTCATTTATCAGATATAGCACAGAAAAAGGGTTGAGCTGGGGTTCTGGAGCAGCTACAGTATTTCCTGCCTTTCACATAAAAAATAAAATTCTAAATGTAAATTCATAAGTACTTTAATGCACATAAATAATATTTGTATTGATACAAGGGGTCGTCCAAAACGATCAACTAGTATCATGTATTCCGGTATCTGCAGCCATAATCAAATAGTAAGATAACAGTGCATCAATAATAGAATGACGACAAGGAGGAACACTACAGCATAATAGTGAATTAGCCCACTGTGCCATTTCACTTACACGGAAGAGCTTGCTTTTTAATGGACGTAAAGGTAAATTAACCACGTCTTTGAAAATAAAGAAAGGAATCAGCAGGATTTGAAACCCGTCCTCCAAGGAGGAACAGTACAGCATACAGGTGAATTTGCTCACTGTGCCATCTCACTTTCATGGAAAAGCTTCTTTTTTTATTGCTTATATAGGAAATTAGCCAATTCTTTGAAAATAAAGGAAGGAATATGCTGGCTTGAACCCAGTCCCCAAAGGAGGAACAGCACAGCATTTCACTGATTTATCGCACTGCACCAAGAGTAAAGCTGGCTCGCCTGCTGTGTGAAACACATTATTGCATTTTGTGATGTGGACCTGGGGATAAGGTTTGATTCACAGCTTGGTTTAATTTGTGACTAACTGGATTCAAAGCTAAACCTTTTAGCTCTATAAGGTAAATTGAACAATATTTTTTTTTAAAAACAAAGGATTAACACTTGTGTCTCATGTGAGAATCAGTCCAATGCTCTACTAACTGAGCTAGCCATATAACTGCTTAACAACAGTGTCCAATGCCAACTCGTACTTGAATTTATTGTATTCTTGTAGGCCTAGTTAGTTCAAGAGGTCATATTTTTGCAACTACAAATACATTGCAAGAAATAAGCTGATTTTGCAATGAGCAGTATTGCATGACAGGCAGGATTCTTAGGTTAAAGACGCTTTTTTTGTATCATACGGTGTACTATATGAGATTCCATCGACTTTCTGAAGATGTCGCGCTGCTGTTTGTAGAAACAGATTTCAGATTTTAGACGTTATTATTGTATTTGTATTTGAATGAATTGTGCATGTATTTGCAAACCGGAGGAATATAGTAAAAAAAAAAAAAAAGAATTGCCAATGACCAGTGGATTGTGTTTTAATTGTGATGTGCAGTCTTTCTGTACCATTTGGCATTCAAATGATGACCCATGATATACACTGCTATTGCAAACCACATTTTATCAGAAAGGAATTTAATAGGCCCAAGAAAAATTTTAAACATACACTGAGAAAAATTAGAGCTTGCCAACGCTCTTGTGCGCTAAAAAGGAAACAAACGTTAGAGGATCCTTTCCCTCGACCAAAAGTAAAATAGCATGAACTGGGACAAAAATGACACCTCTGGAGCAGCTGGAGGAGCACCGGAGGTGAAGCAGGGGCTGCTGGAGCAAGCCTGGAGCCAGAGCATGACCTATCCTACTTTGGTGTATCTGTCTTAATAATCAATACAATATATATATTGTACTGCAGTACCCAAGGGTAGGATAAGTGTGGAGGTTGCTGTTTCCCACCCTATCAGAAGTCAGGTAATACATTTTGCACTGTGGCAGATTGGTTTGGGAGCGTGTGAACATGGATACTTGTTTAATAATAAAGTACAAATAAAGAAACAGCGCTGTGGTGTGGACGTCAGCCCAGGCTAAGCAAGCAGCTCCTGTTTTGTATCAATGACGTGAGTAAAAAGCAAAAACAACAAGAAGCAATATTAATATTCACTAAAATCAATAATTAGAGCCTATCAATAAATCAGTGTCATTTCTGTGTGCCTGGCGTGTTTTCTTAAGGCTGTATAATAACAATAACATTGCATGTGAAATATTTTAAACATGCCAAAATGTCCGTCCGGCAGCCTGTCCCAATCTGGTTGAACCCACTCCCTTGTCAAAACTGCATGATTAGTCTCTGGCGTCATCTTTCTGTCTGGTTTCAGCTCAAGTTTCAAGCATTTGCTCCCACGCAGAGTTAGCACCCCCTACCTTCTCAAGTGATTAACAGTTGCAGTAACTGTTTTAAAAGGTTCCCATGGTAAAAGCAAAGCAAGGTGTAATCAAGCTCAGCAAAAACATGGTAAACGAGTTCTTTTTTAGAAAATCGTCTGGTGCGTTTTCCAAAGCAGTCCTCTTCTCAGTGTTGCTCCCTTGACTTTTAGCTGCTTGCGAGTCACTTCCCAGAACTCAAATCAACTCAACAAATCAACTCAAGACTGTAGGACCTGTGACAGACACAATGTCAATTTTTTTTTTTTTTAGCTCTATCCAGCAGTAGTAGGCCTGACCCCTTGCGTTCCAATGTGGAGGAAAAGCCAGCTCTATTCTGTTGTTAAGAAGATGCATTAGAGATTACAAGCTGAATTAAACAGAGGAGCAGGTGAAAAGGGGCGGTTTTGATATAGTAGCAGATATAACTGGTACAAACATCATGTTACTTCACAGGATTACCAGTATATATTGCCTCGTTTGTAGGAACATGTTAGCATTCTACCAATGACTTTACCATTGCCTCCAAGTACAGAATCATTGCATAGCAACCACTGTAGTGCCATGGCTGCACTTGCATTAAAGACTGAAACACCATATAAAACCTTTCATTGGTCTATACCTGAATAAAATGTTCATTACATGCTATAACGCTGCAGATCATTACACCTACTGGTCCCTTGGTATGCTAATTCAGAAACTACATCTATGTAACCACCTCATACATTCCCTAGAAGTTTAACAACAACAGAAATGAGATTCATGGTATAGCAGACATTTAATAAAAGCTGGAGTGAGCGCAGATGATTTCAGACCATGCAAGGCTATCCGAGTGGAGCCTTTCCACCTCTTTAAACCTGATGGAAGGCAAAGCTGACATCTTAGGAACATTAAGGGTCTCACTGGGTTGATTCTTTCAGCTAAAAGTCCTCCAATTAATTTCTTCACAGGCATTCAAGTGCTATTACCACCCGACACTGCCTTCTAAATGGTGCTTTACTCGATGTTAAATATACTACATTTCAAATTGGAAACCAGAAGGCCATTTTCTTTTTTTATTTTTGTCTCCCAAACCAATTGTGAAATCTTGTAATTTCCACAGAAAAACAAGGTGAAACATGACTTTGTACATTACAAATCTAGAATGTGGAAAAATGATGAAGGTTGATGCCACTTAAGCAAACCAGAGGAGCATACTGAATTCAATAGCCTGCATTATTCAGTCGTGTTCTGTGGCGCGATGATGCCACCTTGTGTTTTAAACCAGTACTACCTCTAAGAACCCTGTGAAATGAAAAACTGAGGTGAAATCTCATTGATAAATAACCAACTTGTCCTTCTTAATGTACTTGATCCAGGAAACATCAGAGCAATATGAAATAGTGACATACAGTATAATATTAGTATTGAGACAATTCTCCTTAAATATCTGACATAAATAGTTACATTTATTACACTGAGCTTAACAAATAACTACTCTATGTAATATTTGCCCTGTAAATGAAATCATTTCCAAGATATTTATATATATATATATATATATATATATATATATATATATATATATATATATATATAGAATATAAATAAATATCTCTTGTGATAGTTTTTTGTGTATTCACATATTTACATAATAACACAGTTAATATAATATCTGACAGACTTGACTTTACGCACTTTGTGCTTTGCAGAATCTTGTACTTAATGTTTTTGCATGTAATAGTTTGAATGCAATACATATATAAAATAATACATTTAGCCTAAAATAATATACCTCTAGACTAAAATTCATCTAATGGATTGCTTGTCCCACTAAGCATGCAAGCCTGTTACTACAGTACATGTACCAACATTGTGCAGGCTCTGCTGCTACTCAGGGAAGTAAAATGATAATATATATATATACACACACACACACACACGCATACATCTGCAGAGTCTCTTCAGTTCAGACTGGACCTGAGAGAGGCAGAGATGGAGATACCTTTACATAAAAGTTTGAAACACGCTATTGGATATCATTATAATACTAGTGTTACCCTGAAGAAACCCCAGCAGAGCCATTCACAGACACCAGCATTACTGGCACACTGGTGGTACTGTGGTTCTGCAATGGATTACACTACTGAATTTGTGTTTAACAAGTCTTATTGTTCTAGTAATACTGAATATGTTTGTTCCAGTGCTTGTGACGGCTTCCTGCAACTGTTTGGTTTTCGATGTTGGAGCAATATGCCATTTCCGGTGTACTGTACAGAATTTCACGCTGAAATTTCACATTGTAATTATATACTATAGGAGAGTATAGTGCGGTGTACAGTACTATAGTATTTTCTATATGAGAAAGTCTATACAGTACTAATAGAAAACTGATTTTAAAAACTAGGGTTTCTTGTCACTTTATTTCATATTTTAACAGTACAAATGGTAACAGCTGTAGATTGGATGACCTTCAGAAATGTAGCCCAGTGTTTGGTATTGCTATAAAGATCCTTTTTTTAATGAATAAAGTGCCCTGTCTTTGTGTTTTTAAATCACACCTGTATTTGGAGTCCGTGTACATCACTTCTCTGCATTAAATCACAATCGCATTAAAACTGAATGGATAAAAATCATGCCATTTATCTGGAACAAAATAAAATCAGAACACAATTCAACTCGTGAACACTAATATGGTAGCGTTCAGATAACAACACAATCATTTCTCAAAACTGCAGTCCTCTACTCAGCCCTACATTGCTTTATATACACACACACACACACATTTCAAACCACTGTGCAATAAATTATACACTGAGGAATTAAAGGTGCTGTTTTAGTGTGTATATATAAAAATTAAATTGTTGGTAAATACTGCATAACTTGAATTGATTCAAATGTTAAAAAAGTTTGCCTTTGAGGTGTAGTACATCAGTACAGGTGTCTTTACTTTTTACATTCTGATTTATCACTAAACAAATGTTAGACCAAATGACAAGCAAGTGTCTTAAAAGTGTCCTAAACTTCAGAACTTCTATCCTTCCCCCAAAATGCAATATGAACAGTGTTGGATAGTGGATTTTTTTTATTTTAAATTGATTCCCCATGTCTGTAATCCTTGGTATTGTTACAATTACTTGTAGGATTTTAAGAAGCACGGTTACTGCAAAACATCATATAAATGTAAAGCACAAGCGAAAAGCTGTTTTTGTTTATTTGTTTACTGGTCAATAGAAAAGCAAACAAAATAAAAAGAAATATTGGAGAATAGCTCAAATCACTTCCAACCATTGAAAATTAGACATGTGAAGTGCAGGATCAATCAATTTACTGTAATAGAAATAATGTGGGTTCATGGTATACTGCAACTTCAGGGCTCATCCATAACCTTTATTTAATCAACTTGCACTGTACTGGGATAAGCCACAAATGGATTTGTTTATTTATTTAGTTTATTTATTTTACAGCAACAGTGAATCCCTCTAGTTTGTATCCAACACTGATGTTAGGGTTAGTACTGGTATAGCCATGCAAATGATACCATCCAGCATGGTGTTGTAAAATGCTCTAAAAAAGTTTTGGTTCATCCTAACGGGGAATACAATAGCCTGATCAAATCAACCTTAGTTTACTTGTTTACATTTACCCCAGCCGAGCATAGTATCCGATGTAGTATCTCAGCCCATGAGGAGAGGGAGAGGATGGCCTGCAAGTAAAGGCCTTCCACCAGCAGCCAGTAGTAATTAGACCCAAACGGTGATATTTTCCCTATCATTAAGAATCATAGAGCCCTATTCACAAAACTTGAAGGACTATTTTAAGGCATGTTGCATTAAAGACTGTTTTATTAAAGTCCATTTTGATTAAATAAATGTTTGAGAGAGGGGTAGAAGTTGTCATTTTTCAAACCTAATCTATTTATAAGAACAAAAAACAGTCCTTAAAAACAGTGCTTAAAGATTTGTGATTAGACAAAATAGTTTTTATTTAAATAGTCATATTTCTAAGCAGCAATAGTCCAAATAAAATCAGTGATCAAATGCAACACAAATGTGTGATACTATGTTAGGCTGGCCAAAAATACACCACAAGGTTAAGCAAAAAAACAAACAGGGTTGCTTTTTTTTCTACTGACACATGACTGTGTTCCTTTGCCTGACCTGTCAGTTTCACTGTTATCTCACCCTTTGAGTCACCAAGAGCGATACCTGATCTGAAGTGAAGGCTGCTTCCCAGTCCATGGCGCTGTTTCAGAGGGGTTGTATCTCTGGTGCAGAGACAGAGACGGCCCGCAGCATGAGCACCACAAATAGATTGATAAGAATGGAGTTCCTCATGCAGTGCAGTCTCCTGGGGAACAACCAGCAGGAGGAATTGAAGCTGCCAGTGCATGGGCATGTTATCTCAAGATAGCTTGTCTGCTCCATTTTCTGTGAAAACATGCCAGTAATCTGACAAAACTATAACAAATCCAAAATGAATTGTCTGGGTTAATGTTAATGTTAATGTCTAGCTACTCCAGTTTTATTTTCCTTTAACAAAAATGGAGCAAATCATTTTGCCATGCAAAGCAAAGTCGCAGACTGGTAGAAGCAAGATTATTATGGAAAATCCTTATCTTTTATATGTGTGCATTTTATATTAATATCATAATAACAAATGTGTTTGCATTTTCCAAGATACATTTTTAAAAATAAATAAAGTAAGTGCTTGAAACAATGTCCCAAGGTTCATTTCTTGAACCATAGTTACTCTTCAATAGGTGCATTAGCAGCAGATATCCACAAGATGGCATGCAAACAAAAAGGAACCCTCTTACAACTAGATTCATCCTTTAGCACAGCTAAAATGGTATCTATAAGATTTTTCTCTCAGCAGTTCATTACTGATAACTGAGTTACCCAGAACACAACTCTGCAATCTCACCAGTGAAAAGAAAGCAACAAGTAGCATGGAAAGGAAAGTGATTAATTTCTGGACGCCTACAAGTGAGATTGCATCAGATAAGACTATTTGATTGATTTACTGCAATGTACACATACAATGCATTGGGTTGTTTATGGCCTGTGATTAGCACAGTGCAGTATGTGCTCTGCTTCACAAAGCAAAACAAAAAAGATCTTGACTCTCAGTCTAAGCGTTTTGTTCATGTACTGGCATATTACCTTTTTTATGTATTTTTTTTAGTATGTTTCCTGTAAATCAGATGCTGTTGATCAGTGATATTCAAGCAACATATTAATAAAGCACACAAACAAACATGTACCTGAAGGAACCTAAAATGCCTGCTGAGAAGCTTTGTGACGCTACAGACAAGGAGTAGCCCGCTGTGTACACAGCTTTCTGTGACTCCTAAAATAAAAGGGTTTGAAGATAGGCGAACCTCATCAAATAAAATAAGAATGGGTGGACCAAAACTAGAGATAGAAGCCTCACCAGAGCCCTCAAATCCCACAACCTACTTTAGAAGTGCAGATGAAAAATTACAATTATCCCATTTAGTTTTAAGCACTTCATTTGAGGCATGAAAAGGAGTTCAGCAAAGCTATGGTTCTGTACTAAGGTTCAACAGTAGCATGATGGCAGCTACAATGGTATTAAACAATCTTCATATTTCATATACAATGGAATGAACCACCACACATCGGTAATTCATTATCCTACCATTGATCTGAATGAGTTCTGTTGAGTTGTACCCGATACAAATCCATTGTGTTGCCATTGCTGGTAAAGTAGTGGACTTCTAGTTTGTGCTCGGGGGTTTCTTCATAGGAATACGCAAGCATTATAATAATAATAGTACTGTTAAAAAATGGAACAATATTAAAACCACCAGAGTAGTTTTTAAACACAAGCTTATGAACATGAAATAGCCCTTATATCTAGCTTAGTTGGTTCTAAAACATAGCAACATACTGTAGTTTGTAACATTCCCAGAACCATGTTACAATGTTCTGCCTACCATCTCATGCTGCACAGAGGAGTCCTCCAGACACTCGGTGAAGTCTCACCAGGGCAGGGAGGAGTTCTCCAGCAGCAGCCAGCTCCCATTCTCCATGCACCTCCGATACACATGGCCAGACTGCACTGGAAGGATGAAGTCAAACAATCAGCACACAATATAATCGGAAAGAAATCCGTCTATAACTTTGAAAGCATTCAATTATAACTTCTGTGGTAAAACTGAAAAAAAAAAAAAAAAAAAAAATGTATTTAAACCCCCATAGGTCATGTGCATTGTACATCAATATTGGGGGCAACATAATTCACTTAGAACAATTAAAAAAAAAAGCAAGGGCAGGTTAATAAACAAATTAAAACAGCATTTAAAACTATACCTTTTAAGAAAATACCTAGTACCAAGTGAGGTACTTCACTGGTACTTTGCTTGACTATGCATGATTCAAGTGGCACAGACAGAAAGCATGTTAGCTTGATGCAGGTCTACCCAATACAGCATTAATTGCAGCGATCATTGAGAAACTGATGTGTATGTTACCTCTTTCATACCATGGCAGGTACAGAGGACAGGGCACACGCATCACATTTCCCGCAAGAGAATCTGGCCAGCAGGAGTAGTTGTCAAATGTCCGGTTGAAGAACACATCTATTTACATGCAGAAATGATCAATAGCACACAAGTATACTAGGCATTTATTCTTTTTGTAAAGCTGTATATTTTTTCATACCAGACTAATCTCTTTGCAGGCAATGAATTGTCCAGCTGTATTTTTCTCGGTTGCCTGGGCCCCACACATCCAAGTTCTTTAATGCAGGTCAAAAACTTTCAAAAGCACAGAACAGATCATAAAAATAAATACTATGTAATTAAAGCCTTTAAATCAAATTTAGACAGGGGTCATGTATAATCACTTCCTGAAGTCATGCAAGGGTGGTAATCTTTATGCTGTGCTACTTATCTGCAATTAGTTTTCACAAATGATTTGACGGTACAAGAAACAGATAGTAAAAAAAAAAAAATGTAATGGTCCAAAGCTGTTAAATTGTCAAATACTAATAATTTTGTGGCAAAATTATCTATTGTCAAATAAAGAGATTCTAGTGCAGTTCACCATTTGGATTAAGATGAATTAACATTGAGTAGTCCAAGATTAGTGCTAATTAGGGTGCGTGAAACCAGCCGTAAATGTTAACAAAACCACCACCCCCCCCCCACACACACACACACACACACAAAAACACACGCGCAGAAAGAAAAAATGTGTCAAAAGAAAACATTTTATTTACAGTACTTCCCCAGTTTACAAATGTGAATTTCCTTTTTCTAGTAAAGTTTACAACTTGTTTCTCTTCACTTAAGAAAAACAATGGATAACATTTTGTTTGGTTTAAAACAACATCCATACAGCTTATTCTGTATGAATGTCTAACTCCTTATGTTAACTTTATCTCTTTCATATGATCCTGAAAGCAACATCTGTCTAAAAAACAAACAAACATTTACATCCCTTGGGGTGGGTAATAAAGAAAATTGACATTTAACACTCCCCCAGAAGCACTCTTCTCACTTACATGTTTTTAACCACGAAAACATGCAGCGCCAAAATTATTCCTTGAAGATTGGTTACAATAGTACCCTTTTCCTTCAAGATACAGTGCCAATGTATTGTTATTTGATTGTGGTCAAAACTTATTGGAATAAGTACATAGCAAATAAAGCACATTTTTAGTTGCATCTTGGCATTACAAGAGCTCTATCTTTCTCATCACTGAGTTTTTCAGTTTGATTCTTCTTTACAATGAAACAAACTGCTGTTTCAATGGCCTTAAATGGTCACATTTAACAGAAATAAGAGCCTTGATGCTAGATAGTGGAAAATCTACAACAGTTATGGAAGAAGCTCTGCCTTTAAAACAAGGGCTAGAAATGGAATAGGCTTGCAGATGCTGTTAAGCCAGACTCCAATTCTGTGGCCAACTAGGAGATAGTGTAAGCGTTTGAGAAGCTCCAGTGTTTATATATCAATGCCGCAGACCTGCTGCTGAAATCGAATGCCAGTCTTCTCTTGTTTCCTTTTTATTCAAACACCTAATCATAACGCAAATAAATTTTGTGCATTACTTTCAGGATTAAAGTGAATAATTATATAGAGAATGGCTTGCAATGCAGTAGGATCTCTGTATATTTTGCAGAAATAAGGTCTCAGAAACAGTCATATTAAATTATTTTTATGTATTGCCAACTCCAGGCTTGATACAGATGCCGTCACAGAAATTACAGAAATAAGCATCTCTACAAACGGCCACTGAGCATCATATAATTAGAGCAGTGTATGGTGACTTACAAACTCATTAAGAACCAGCATGGCTGTAATTTAACAGTAAAAGTTCACTGACTGATTTTTGCATCTTTTGTCCTTTACGTCATCCACACGTCTGCTTGTTAATTGCCCCTGCCAGTCTGCCAGCTATTAATTGCCACTGAGATGAAATGGAAGCAGTCCCCCTTTGTAACTGATTTTTACTGGAAGCTCATGTGTAAATTCATGTACACATAGTATGCAGACATACATGAATACACATTTATATGCAGGTGTGTTAAACCCCCATCATGAAGTCCATTCTGTAGTAATGGATTTTATTTATGTATTTATATAAAATTGACTTTTTAAAAAGAGCTTTAAAATCAAAAGGTATAAAAGATAACAAATAAAATATTCCATACAAATGTACATTACATTACAAAAAAAAAACCTTGGTGACCACAACCCCCTCCCCCACCAAATCAACCCCACACCTTTTTGCTTAACTGCTGTAACAACCAATCAGATTTACTCAGATGCAAGAGGTGCCTGCTACAGATTCATGCAACTCTATTGGCAAACAGAAGGGGTTGTATTCCCATTTCTGTAGGTGAACCAGGAAAGCTTGTAAGCAAACACAGCCTTGATTTGCTCACTCTCAATTAGAAGACAAATACAACAAAGTTGCTATAATCCCACTGCCAATAAGATGTTGCTTTTAGACAAGCTGCGTAACCCCAGGAGGGTCAAGCGAGGCTTTAAAAAATTATATTAAATTCTGTCGTATTCTTTCTCTCTCTTTCTATCTATAAGTCACTCGGACTTGAAACCTGAATTATAGAGCAAGGAGGAAGACAGTTTCTGGGGTGGCTTCCTTTGCAAGATTCAGATCCACAGGACCAATTTAAGAGTGCTTCCCAAAAAAAAAAAAAAAGCCAATAGCTCAAAAACCAAACAACTGAAAAGTTGAACACGTTTATAGAGTTATTCTTAATTTTAAAACAACTAGCTGGTGGTTTGCTAGGCAGGGAGGGTTTGACCAATTGTGTTTCTTTAAGGGGACAAAGATTTCAACTAAAACACAACCCTGCTTCATTTTGTCTTATCTGCATGCAACTTCAAGAGAGCCAGGAGAGAGATCAGTCATTGGTTTCTTTACTTTGAAGCTGAAGAGGGACGGGTGATTGGGGGAGCGGTGATTGGGGGGGGGGCAGTCATTCCAGACTGAGGCTGACAGAGATGATCAGTAGAAAAGAAATCTCCCAAGGACTGCCTAAGGAGTGGAATGGGACCTGGCCAGGCAGGCACACATTTCTTAAGATTTCTTGGAGTCCTGTGTGTTCCGTCTCTTTACATCACTCAAGTCAATGGGAGTAAATGCTGATGGGGAAAAAAACACAAAACAATAATCATTATCGAATTACATTTAAAAATCAATTACTGGTTCTGTTTATAAATATGAGGACTGTTTAATTTTTCACATAGCAAACAAAATAAACTTCCTTGAAATACATTTTTTTTTTTTTTTTAATTGAAATTCAATATTGGATAAATTATTGAAAAAAAAAAAAAAAGCAACAGCAACCAGACTTGCAAGCAAAAACTAAATGAATAGACCGACCTTAATCGTTCCATTCTGTGTTTTTGGATGAACTGAGACATAACGCTGGCTCCAAAGAAAGATTTCTTTAAAGCTTTCAATGTGTAACGTAAATGTAAAATTTGTCAGGGTCGCTAAAATATGATCTAGTATGAATTACAGCAGATATTTCTTGAGACAACCTTAACAGATATAGCCTATACTTCACCGAATAGGTGCTGTGACAGAAAGCTGAGGGTGCAGTACTGTATATACTCACTGTTAAGCCCAGGGTTTGTCGTCTTCTCAACATACTGCTGGGGTCCTCGCTCACTCCGATCACTGGAGGACGCAAGGTCTCTCAGGACACACTGCCATGCTGGAAACGATAAAAATAACCAATATATAACATGACTTTTATACCATGTTGTTTCATCTTTTCATATTCAATTGTTTCTTTTGATGCACCTTGCCCCTATAATAAAGCATGCAGTCAGCATGTATGTAAGTGAGCAGCTCACTTTAGAATTCCTATGACAATTTGTTTGGCATCTGGGTGTCCACGTGAATGGAGAATTTACCATCATATATAAATCGAACGTTTTCTTCATGTGCTGGAGTGAAGAGCTCGCCAGTGTTGGTAGGGGACCGGGGGCTGGTGTTCCTCTTGCCATTTGAAACAAATCTAGAAGCAGGTGAGCTGAAATAAAACAGTTAACAGGATTGAAATGGCAAATCTCTCTGCCTTTCACTCAGATTCCAAATCTCTCTTTATTCTGCAATACCATAACGACACAGTAGTTAAACAAACATCACAAAGGATCCATTGAGGTCATAACAGAAGTCTTTCACTGTGCTGAATGGTGCATTCAGCTAAAGTCAAAATCAGAGCAGCACAGAACTGACTGAATTATAATCCTGAACCTTAGAAAATGAAAAACAGCTCAACTGTAACTGGAGCCCTGTAGTTAAGACCTAATTAAACAGCTCAGATGAGGTCTGTTTCTGTCCATTAAAGTACTCCCACTACACAGACTTAAGATTGGCTTATTCCTGTGTATTGGTATCTACAGTTTCAATGGCAACACACAAAACCCTTGAAAAAAGCCTTCTATTCCTTAGAAAAAAACACCATTATTGCACACTTGTAACAATATTGCTTTAAAAACAGACCTACCTGGTCATTTCTTAGATCTTAGATGCCTTCCTGTTTCCTTCTTTTTTGTCGATCCACTTTACCTTTGTTAGATATCAGTTGAAATTTATTGGGTTTTTTTTCTTCCCTGTAAAAACAGTAAAGGGTTAGGTTAAAAAATTCAAAGTGCCTGCATATTTATTCCCTGCAGTGTGGCACTGAATTAAATAACTCCGAGCTGTCTGTGGCTGACAGTGTTTGTGTCTGGTGCACCTATAGTTAAGTGTTTCACATTTTAAAAAACACCAGTGGTTACATCATTATAAAATAGGGTGTTCTGATTTATTTCATAAAAGTACAGAAACTGTGACGGTTTTATGAAATTACACCCAATTAGTAAAGATGGGAGTGGAACCCTGGAAATGCCTCTCCCTGCCTAGAGACTATTACAATTGTTTCTCCAGGGCTACTGGCAAATACCACACCTTAACCTAATTTGCTAAACGCCCTCCCTTTGTTGTCCTTGGCCTACGTGAATACATCTTAAGTTTTGTAAAAATATGTTTTAAAAAAACTGCAAAAACTCTGGTCCTCAATTTATACCCAAAAGCAAATAAACAGTTTATCATGCGACACAAAGGAAAAAAAATAAAATACGTGGCACCATTATAACGAGAAGCTTTCTGACAAAGCATTAATGTTACATAGTAACACTATTTTAGCGTCTTATGTGTTTTTTCACCCTTATTTAATGTTTACATTCTTAAAGACGATACAAAATGAAATCGACTCGAGCTGGGTTAGTTGAGTCCCTATACAGCGGTCTCAGCACATGCAATGGTTTGACTGGAAATAATGGTGTATTATCACAGACACTGCCTGTTTAAATCGTTATCTGTTTAAACTCAAAAGTAACGTGACACATAACAATATTTAATTTAAATATGCAACATATGTCATAGTATATGTTATACCGGTAACACTTTTAGCGGCATGTAAATTGAAAGGCCTAAACAGACGGATATATTTCATTGTCATGCAATGTAATCTTTTCGACTATTGCATCTTTTTTTTGTTTGATTATTTACAGTCGATCTGCACCTTTCTCTTTCCGTTCGCTGCGTCGTTTTCATCTTCCTCAGTCCTAAATTACCAGGCCAACGTATAAATCAATAACCAACTGAACTCTATAATAATGGTGCAGTTTACACAATCTGTACAATAATCTTTCGTTTTATATCACTTACCGGTTTCTTCTTTCTCTTGTTTCCACCGCAACTGCAGGCCTGCACAGGCCGTGACGTCACTGACCAACCCCTTCCGGGAAATACACAAGGATAATACACAAGCCAAACGTGTTGTGTTGTTCGCCTTTCGTATAATAAAGTTTTGTTGATAGATTTTTTTTTTTAATTCTTGTTTTAATAAACTGCACACGTCAACCTCTGACGGCCAGCAGGGGGAAGCAAACACTCAGGGATAATATAGGAATGTATTGATTCGTGAGCTACAATGGAGTTGGAGGTCAAAATGATCACATCATCATTCTGAAATAATTATTCTTCATTAAAGAATTTTTCATTAAGGGCCCTGCCAAGTTTTGGGGATTTTACATTTTCTGGGGGGTTTAATATAGCGGGAAGCATATTTATAGAACAGTCTTAGTTTCAAATGTGTCACTGTAAATTCATAACCCCTCAGCTCTAAGCTAGTGCCACTGGAAGCACACCCTGTCACTTTTTACTCTAGATCTAACCCCAGACAAAAGGCCCAGCCCAGGGTGATTTTTCTGACCAGGGTCACTTTTTCAGTTTAGGTTGACCTTTGCCAGGTCACAGCGCGAAGGGGAAATTAAAACAAAAGATTAGCATTTCTGAACTCAGTGGGCCCGAGTAAGGAATGGCCAATTTACAGAATAGAGTACATGTCTGTGAATCCCTTTGCATTGCATATTAACCAGACGTGAAGGTCATCCCATTTTATTTTTAGGCAACAGTGTGTGCTATATATCCCTGAAAATGCAGATGTTCTAAAAATTGTGACTTTTCCAGAAAATACATGATACATCTGTGTTTTATTGTAATAAAAAAACTTTATTTAAGAAAAAAAGATATTCCACTTGACACAAGAATTAAAAAAATAATAATAATAATAATAATAAAGTAAGATGTTCATATACACCAAATTCAACATACGTCCATTTAAAAACATAATTGTTACTGACAGCTGATATCTGCTCATAGCTTCACTTGTATGAAACTTAAGGATATGTTTAAAGATAGATAATACATCTGGCATTGACATAATTGAAATAATAAAAAAGTATTTGTATTTAGTTGATGTCCATTTCAAGCATTGTGTTCTGGATCAAGTTGCTAGCCATTTCCTGTCTCCTGGTTGTGCATCTATTAAAAAAATCTGAAATCCTCCTTTGGTGGTCAATTGGAAGAATAATGTCTGCTGTGATTGGCTGAAGACCAGCAGAACTCAAAGAGACTGTCAGTTAAACTATTATTATGTGTACCTATTTAAGTGCCTGAGTTGTTAGTTGATCCTGTAGTTTGTAATCAGACACTTAACATCAGACACTGGGTGCATATAAAATACTATACATTGACAAATGTGCACAATAAGGTCTACATTAGTCAATTAGTGACCAAATTATAGATTTTGTTGACCAGCATTACAAATAGTGCATATATTGATATACGGAAAGTGCAATACACAGGGCTGCAAGTGCAAAATGAATTGAAAGCAAGTTTGGACATGCTGTTCATAGGGAAATTGACCTTCATGTGATCCTGTTTGAGCCTGTAAACACCTTGACGACAGGGGTCAATGGGGGATTTACCTGGTATGCAGTAAAAACAAGTGGCTGGCATTTTGCTATACAAAGCAGTGTGGAGTAGTGGTTAGGGCTCTGGACTCTTGACTGGAGGGTTGTGGGTTCAAACCCCAGTTGGGGACACTGCTGCTGTACCTAGATAGCTCCAGTAAAAACCCAACTGTATAAATGGGTAATTGTATGTAAAAAAAAAAAAATTGGATCTCTTGTAACAATTGTAAGTCGCCCTGGATAAGGGCATCTGCTAAGAAATAAATAATAATAACAAAGCAAGATACAGTGGTAACATGCATGGCAGTATCTTCTGTATATCAAGCACATATCTCTATTTCTAGTCTGTTACTAGCTTGGTGCAGAAGAAGTGCCTCGGTCATCCTTTTTTAATATAAAAAATACTCTTTTTTGCATCCTTATCTTGCAACACAAACAGCTAGCTCAGAAGTGGATGCTGTGATTGGCACAGCCAGCCAATCATCAATCAGTTTCAGCTTCCGCTTCTCCCACAAGTAAACCAATGGCAGAGCACCCGATATGCCCTAATGGGGAAGGGGAGTCTGAGAGGACATACTGCAATGTGTCCCTTTTTCTGTCACCTTAGTGTCAAAAGGGCAGACACAAGTAGAGTCCTTTTCAGTTAACCGTCTATCCAACAGGAGCTTGTCATTCAGGCCACGCCTAAACCTTTGAAGAGCATGACCAGTTCTTTGCTGTCAGGGTCGATGAGGTCAGCTGGTTTTTCACCGCCTTCATTCACTGCATCTACTTTGGCACCCAGAGAGATGAGGTATCTGGAGAATAAAAAGGGAGACAGTCACTACAACATTACATAAACCAAGCTTCGAGAATACCCAAACTAAAGTGGAAGATATTCAAGTAGGACCCTTTGAAAGCACCAGTGGAGGTACCAAAAAGGCCAGCATGTTAAATACTCACCTCGCGATGTGAGGGTAGCCATCACTGCAGGCCATGTGCAGCGGAGTCCAGCCGTTCTCGTCTTTCTGGTGAATATCAGCACCATATTTCACCAGCAGCTTCACACACTCAAGGTTCCCTGACAGCACAGCCTCATGCAGCGCTGCCATGCCTGAAACAAACAGGAAACAGTGGCATTCACATCTCTATTTATGTTAAATCTAAAGCAGTCCGGAAACAGTGGCATTCACATCTCTATGTATGTTAAATCTAAAACATTATTAGAAGTACAGCTAATTTTGCTTCATAAAGTCGAATGAAACCTGCTGAATAATGTTACGTTAGCATATTGAATTACATACCGCTTTCTAGTTATATACTTATGACTTCCAGAAGACTTTTGCAATATCATTTTGTTGTTTCTTTAATTACATAATGTTAAATAAAATATATAGGTTTTATTTTAAATGATGTCTCAATCCCAAAATTCTAGGTGATGCAAAACTTGTGGTCATAGCTGTATACATATCTAATATATAAGCAATCTTTGCATAAATAAAGGGGGTGGCTGATTTGCAACAAATCTTACAGAGCGTACACCTTGATAATCTACAGCACAAGTCTCTTCCACATATGGCACAGTCACTCCATAAAACCAGTGTAATTGTAATTCACCCACCTGACAGGTAGATGGTATCCAGTGTCACTTTCCTGGCCCTGATGAACCTCCCAACCTGCTCCAGGTCCCCTTGTCTGATGTGGTCCTGAAAGACGATGTCATTGGGGAAGCGTACTGTCCTGGCTGGCTTCACAGGGACTGCAGTGTTGTACTGCGACACTGGGTATTGATAGTAATACTTCATACTGAAAACGGTTGCGTCTCCCTCAAGGAAAAGTATGCCAATTCTGCAATACACCTATGTATTCAACCTGTTCTTCTCCTTCAGTAAAAGATGATTTCCTCTACTGTTTCACGTGTTGGGGTGGGGGAAATAAAATATATTTATATCTGGAACAACCTGAGTGGATTATTCATTTGAATTATCTCCAGTGTGCTTTTCTCAAAATCATCTGTTTTTCTTCTGAAGATTTAAAAAAAACAACAAAAATTAGTTTCTTCTTGAAGAAAATTAAATCTTTGCTTCTGCTCTAGTATCAGCTACGCAGACTTGTGTGAAGAAGTCAAGTACTTTCTAAGTGCTTGCTGAACGGCGAGACTGGGTCCCTATATATCCTCTGCAAGGACTATTTTGGTGTCTATCACCTCATAGATCAAATGACCCTGCCATGAACATTAGCCAACTTCTCAATTTACAGGTTATGTCCCATTGCATATCCCAGCTGTAGTGTGTATGCACCAGGGGCCTTTTGCCGGTAGCAGACCACATTTATACGGTTCTTGTAAACAGCAGCGGCAAAACACTGAAAACATTTACTGTAAAGACGTGCCTTGGATCAAAATATGTTGTTGCTGACATTTAATATCGACCCAGTGCAGAGCAATAGTTCTAGATAAAACACATGGGGTAAGAAGGCTGTTGACAGGGGGTGGGGAGGGGAGGGGGGGGGGGGGTTGTTAAAATGTATTGCTGTACACAAGACCACAAGGTCAACAACTCTCTTCCACATGTCTGGAGGTTTTGACAACATTCTAGAGGTCATTAAGTCATGCTATTGTGAAGCTGTTGATGGTAAAACGTTTGTGTCTTCTCAGGGTCAACTCCCACCACCCCCCATGGATGGTCCTGCCTGGGAATGTGAAGGTGGATATTGCAACCCTTGAACCAGACTGCCATATACAACCAGAAATTCCAATGTCACTTGTTCATTTATAGGGGGTAAAAAGCAATGAGACACGGAACGTCAGGACCACAGTGAAGAGGATGGTACTGTATGGCAGTTGGACCCATAGAGTACTTATTGACATTACAAATCATCCTCTTCATCGTTGTCTCCAGTTAGACTGCAAATTTCTATTGACTAAAAAGTTTAGAACAAAAAAAAAAAAATCTGTAAATCATACATATCATTAAATTTTTTAAAGCTAAAATGGACACTCCATGTTTTGTTTTTTTTTCTTTTACATTAAGTTGCAAACCAACTGCTTTCCAATAAGTTTCTGAACCTTAGTTCTGGCTTTTACCAAGTTCTATAAAAATGTACTGACAGACTCCGTGATTACGTTAGTAGCCCTTACTGTTATGAACACCCATACAGAAATGATATCTAGTACTGTATACTAGGTTAAAGATGCCTTTGTATGCATTCAGGTACAGTAGTCTTGCAGTTCAAATGTTCGACACCCCTGCAACTTCTTTCCTGCCCAACTGAAGATAGCTTGAGACTAGTTTAATACAGCTTTATAAAGCAAATCCACAATCTACTAACCTTTTCAAACATGTTTAACTAGCATGCCTTTAATTAATCATGATTGTCTAAAATTGTAGTTTAAAACTTTAATAAAAAGAAAGAGACCTAAGATCATTTACTCACTTGTATGTAGTTTATTTTCCAGATCACACATACTGGAATGGAGCAGTAAGCACACAATACTTCAGCAACAGGTTGGCATCCCATGCAGTTGGCATGTTATCCAACACTTTTTACAACCCCTCTGTTAACCTCAGAACACATAGCAATAACTAGCAACCTGAGAACCAACTTGCCCAATTCTGAGAAACTAAAGTGTTTTGCAGCCAATGAAACCCCAATAGTGGGTGTAGAACTTACAAGCAGTCATAACTAAACAGTTATCATAAAGGAATACCAGTCAAAGGTTTTCTTTGGTAAATATCCATTTGCTTGAATGTTGTTGGTACATGGATCTAGAGTATGCCAATTTATACAGCATCGGCACACCAAAAAGCTTAGTTAATATTTTTCATGCCCATCTAGAGTAAAGCTATTGGTCACTCTGGTCATGCTCCCAGAAGACTGGAAACAATTGGAGCTCCATCTGGTAAGATTTATGGCACAGTCCATGCACCATGGGAGCTCCCTCACCTTGAACCATCAAGGAAGTTAAATAACTTGCTTGTGGGAGGGTTACACAAGAAAAAAAAAAAAAATACTTGGAGGTATGCAACTTACAGCACAAAAAGGTTTTATCATATAAATGTAACACCTATTGACCACAGCCATGTTAAAACAATTGAACAAAGTTAGACTATGCTTACTATTTAACATGATTAAGCATTTTACCAGTTAAATGCTACATTTTTTAAAATCACATAAATTTTATTTTCTCTTTAGTACAAAATGTTTCCCATACAATAGCAACCCTAAAACCCAGCAAGTTAAACACCAGATAACAAAAAACAAACACCAAGGCTTTTTAGTTTTATCATTTTTATTGGCCACCAGTTTTTTCACTGTCAAATTCAGTGCGAGGGAATGCTTTAACAAATGCAGTCTGCCATTTTAAACACCTCTACCCCACTCCCCAGAGACCAAAAAATATTCTTTACTGTATTACATTGTGTGCAAAAATCCCACCCTGAGAAATAAGGTCCAGACAGCTAAAACAGGGAAACGCTAATATGGGTTTTCTGATAGAGTTGCAAACAGAACACATCGGGGAGTGGGGGCAGGGGCAGGGAGAATGACAAACAACTTCATGATTTTTTTCTAGAGATTGAAACACCACTTAGCCATGCAATTCTCTTATTAAGTTATTTTGGTGTAATGGTCATTTTCTTGAAATGCACAGGCAATTTTCAAAACTCTGAAACACACCTTATGCAAGTCAGGGAATAGCCAGAGAACTTCATTTTCAAGAGACTGGTACTTGGATCATTCATTATGGAGTGTCCTCATAGAAAAGGTTAGCTCTTTATTTCCGATTAACTCTTTAAGAGAACTGCTACAGTGGCAATTGGTTTTAATATCAACTTACTGGCTCAACTACCTGGAACAGTGAATAGGTAGAACAAAGTTGCTATTCAAGAAAAAATAAAACAAAAGGGTAGCACAAGTTTGAATCAGTAGCCAAGTAAACTACCCAGACTTTGCCTACCCTTAACACTTAGATGAAAATACAGTGCATCAGGATGAACAGTGTAATGCCTTTGATCTCAGGTTGGCACGAACCTGTAGACTCTAAATGGTGCACAAAAATATGGAAAGATTGTTTAAATTGACATATCTATTGATGTCAACATGCTACACACAAGGAGAATTACTGTAACGTTTAAAAAAGACTTGCATTGTTACAGCGTGTGTTAGTGTACATTTTACAGCACAGACAAGCCATACAGACCTCAGGTTACAGTCTACAGGTTATTGCACCCAATGACCATCACATTTATACTGCCCTTTATTAGGCACAGGAGCACAAGTGGGTGTTAAAGCTGGGGGGAAAAAAAACGTTAAAGCAGAAAAAAAAGCAAACATTGTTAACAAACAAGATTAAAATCGGTACACAAAGTACAAATGAACCACGCTGAGAAAAATAAACCACACCCCCCCCCCCCCCCCCCCCCGGATACAAATAAAATCCAGAATTTTATATAAATACAAAACACTGCTGAATGAGTGACTGATGAATCCCTGGATTAAAGGTAGTTGATTTTGTTTTTTGTTTTTTTATTTGCCGTCAATCTTTTGCTGCAATAATCTTTCGCATTTATACAAAAACCGAAGTTTAGTGTTTTTTGCGATGTGTCGGTGTTCCGGTTTACAACTCGTCATGGTCCACATCGTCATGGTCATCCTCCTCTCCCTCTGAAGATTCATCATCTACATCTTCCAAATCCTGCTTTCAAGAAGAAAATTCAATAGCAGCGTCATAATGTTAAGCATAGACACCACATTAAGTTAAAGTGATCAGTGTATGTCATATCTTCACTTAATCACTTTTTATTTTTTGCCTCTGAGGTCTCTATATCGCTGTCTCTTGCTCACTAGCTGGAAACAGCTGCTATAAAAATTAACTGGCAGTCAGGCTTTGCAATTAGACTTCCAAGAAACATCCCTAACTAGACTACACTGGATCCCTCTTGGACTTGGCAAAATACCCATCCGCAGCCAAAGATCGGAAGAGGGGCAAGTTGTAGCGGTTATACATGCACGCAACTGCCAACAAACATGGCAAAAGCAGTCAGATGATTATTTTTATTGATCAGTTACTGTCCTCTCCTGTCACGGTCTACCTATAGATGTTAGAGACAAATGTAATCCCGCAATGGTGTTAGGAGGGGGTGGACTACAGCAGATGGAGGACAGAGTACAGTGGCTGCCTGTCAATACCACCTCTGGCTCCACAAATTTCAGCTAGAGATCTAGTAGTCTGGAGCAAGCCACTGTACAGTCACAGCTGCATATAAATACCTTTAAATTTCACGGCCATTGACAAACCGATTAAAACTAAGCAATTTGTTTAATTTGGGGTGCTGATCCATTTAATCCACATGGCAATGCCCAGTTATTAGGATTAGCCCAGGCCTTGTTTAACATCCTTAAAGTGGACTGAAATACTATTTGTAATGATTTAGGAGCCAGATTTCTTGTGTACATTAACAAATAGTGTAACTTAATATAGCTGGGCAGAAAAACATTTTAAATAATTTACAAGAATGGTTATTTTTTAATAAGTATTCTTATATATTTAACAGAAATTTCAATTTTTGCAGGAAATAAGGTTTCTCTGCCATTAGCCTTCAAATCCTAATGCAGCAATTAGTTTTATTACAAAATCGACATCCTGTAAATGTGGCCATATTCAGAGCTACAAAACCGCTTCTTCAAATGGAAAGACTTGAGCAGGTGAGAGAACAGCGTCCCAGTCATTCCCACAGCAGACTGATTTACCCTCAGCAGGACCTCAAAGGTCTTGTTTATTTGGCTTGTATCCATAGGCAACCACATAATCCCCCTTCTAGAAGAGGTGGGACGTGTCAGAAGGAAGGAGCAGTACTGAAAACGGAGCAGTAACTTTTCTGTGAGGACGAGGGGTTTGGGGGGGGGGGGGGGGGGCGGTTATAAGACGCCCTGGCCTGGCCACTGCAGCAAATTAATTCTTGTATTGGCTCGTCAGTTAGCCTGAGTTGGGAAACATACAGCACTTCTGTACAGAATTCACAAATAGAAAGTAGTGTCACACCTGCTTAAAGTATGTGCGCGTGTGTGTGTGTATATATTATATATATATATATATATATTATATAATAATAATAATAATAATAATAATAATAATAATAATAATAATAATAATAATAATAATAATTATTATTATTATTATTATTAAAAGCCAATAACTAAAGCCAGGGGAATTTTAAGATGGTTTCTCCAAATACTTACATCCTCCGCCGTGCCAGCCCCTTCTTTTCCACCGCTCTCCAGGAATTTTGCAAAAGCTTCTAGCGTTCTCTCGCCATTGTAATCAACGACCTGTGCAGCAATCAACACATTTATAGAAGTGTATCAATATTCCATGCACTTAAATGGTTAAATACCCCCCCCCCCCCCCCCAACATAATTTGATAGCATGTCAATCCTTTCTAATTGGTACAGCTGGCCACCAAACAGAACAGGATCCCCTCTCATTTTAACATGCACTAGTTGTCTAGTTTCCCCATATCAGTATACAAACTGATTAAGTGTTCCAAAACACCTATGGCATCTGCATTCTGCATTGAAGACAGCCAAGAGTTTAAATATTTCATTCAGAAATACATAATTTATTTCTTTACAATGAAAACTGAGCAATCACAATGTACCCATTCTGATAAAAACAGTGATTTACTGTAGACAAACATGGGGTGGTGTATTTAGGCCCCCCAAAACATATGTTCAATCAGATGTGGCTTTATAGAATTTCTTTGCTCTTTAGCTCACTCTAGAACAGAGGTTCCCAAACTGTGCTACGTGTTTAGGGGGTACGCGTGACAAATTGTGTAATGGCGAACATTTTTTTGTTTTGTTTGTTTGTTTTTGCATTTTCATAGGACTTGTCATACACACACAAAACTTTAAAACGCATTGGAAATTCATTTTAATTTCTGCCGTGAAATGGAGAAAAACAGAGCCATGCAAGACAATCTCGCAGCAGCGGGACACTTGGGATTAACGCTGTGGTGTGCTTGTTTATTGCAAACCTCCAAGAGGTAACAATGAGAACAAGGATACACAGGGACAGTGACGTACAGAACTCTCACCACCAATAACTGTACAACGCGAATTAAATGTATTATATTTGTGACGTATGTTTTTAGTTTTTTATTAATTACATTTTTTTGGTGCTTATTATGAGCTATTTTCGAGTTTTATGTAAATCATTTTTTCAGAGCTTTTGATTTTTATGTACTGTATGAAATTGTTTTCTGTTACTGTACTTTACAAAATGCTTGTTTTTTTCTGTCACAAAGTAGTAACTGTACAGTACCACACTTTGTACCTTATTTCCTTTGTTGTCTTCCACAACGAAATCCCTGTGGTCACAGACACATTCTTCTGGGTTTTTTGTGTTTAGGCATTTTTTTTACATTTCGCCACAATTTGCAATACTGTTTTAAATCTTACGTATCTTAACTGTAATATAGCTTTAAATCCCGCGAACAAGCCTCCAGTCGAGAAAGTATTCAGAACTAATCAATACAAGTTAGGGAAAGGTAGTTTGTCTTGTTTTTTATGTATTATGTTTGAGTTATGTGAATTGAGTATATTTCCAGTGTTTTTCTGGTGTTCATTATACACATATTTATTTATTTTTTTTCTGTATCAGGGGTGTTTTATCGGTTAAACCCTAAAATCAGAAGCCGTAATTATATTATTATAGTCATTTATATTGTAAGTATATTATTGTGTATGTGTATAAATCTGTGTATTAAGAAAGCATATATTAAAAACAACATGAACATATAAATCTGTATGCTAGGGGTACGCAGACAGTTGATAGGTCTGGAAGGGGGTACGCGGCAATCAATAGTTTGGGAACCTCTGCTCTAGAATGTAGAAAATGAACAAAACCGCATGGCTACAAGGGCCACTGCGATGCAGCATTCTGCTGAAACCAAGAACAAGCTTCAGGACACAGACCTGTTGAACTGTGAAAACTCTGCAATCCAAACTCCTCAGATCCCCCTACACCAACCCCAAGTGGGATATCCTTAATAGGAACTAAAACCCAAGGAGAGTTACCCAATACTGGAACCCATCCAGCATGTGCTAGGGTTGCCGCACATTCACATCCGTCAAAATAACACATTAGAAAAGCCTGACTGGTAACTGGTCAGCACTCTGGAACTTGTTACGTTACCTTTCTGTCATCTCCAGCAGGGAAGAATTTGAGAGTGGGGAAGCTGTGGACCTTCACTGTTTCAATCTCGTTGGCAGTGGAGTCCATCTTGGCAACGACAATGTCCTCAGCTTCCTTAAATTGCTCTCCCAGTTTGTCCCAGATAGGAGTGAGCTGCTTGCAGTGGCCACACCAGGGAGCATCTGAGGGAGAAAAAGGAATTAAAAAAAAAAAGATACACAATTTGGATTTCAAAAACAAATCCACTTACAGCAAATTTTAGGTGAGCAAAATTGGATTCTTTTATTTCCCATCATTGAGTTTCCTACCATAAATGTAACATCACTATACCATGCAATGACTCTGCAGGACCCTATTAATAGGAAGATAGTAACATAATCTGTTAGTGAATCCACTTCACAAGTCATAAATAGAATATTTTATTCCAGAAATACATTTGCTGAACTTAGTTGCTATGATTTCTAGCTCCATAAAACAGGTGGACCAAAATAAATCCCAGGCATAGTGCAACAATGCCCCTTCCAAGAACGTGAGCAGTGGCACAGTGACCAATATACTGAAGAGAGTGTGCAGAACCACCAGCTCTTCACTACCACTGAATTCCACACCACAATGTAGTGGTTCTGAAAACAGAGATTTGAGATTATGCTTTGTTTATATTCAGAATAAGTTCTACTGTTCACCAATACAAAAATACATTTAAAAAGGCCATATACTTACAAAACTCAACAAATACATTCTTTTTGGCATCAAAGGCAACCTCCTCAAAATTCTTGCCAACCAGAACCTTGACTGGGTTCTTGTCCCAATCTTCTGGAATGTCCTGGCTCATCAGATGGGGCTTTAAAAGAAGACAGGTTGGAAGGGCCGTATGAGGTTGGATCAGTCCGCAAATGACATCAGTATTTCACATCCTGGTTGCTACTGGTAAAACTAATCGTACCCGAGCCATTCCTTCCAAACTCTGAATGCACACTCCATTCACACTTCACATGCTTTTCTTTTGCATAATATTGCCTTGAGATGCATGTAAAACAATGCAGGTTTTAAAAAGATCAGGTTAATATGAGGTTCTACAGAACGGCCAGGGTATTTTGGCTGTACCAATACAAGCAAAGAGAAGTAGCCAATGAGTTCCAAGGCTCACCTTGAGTTTTCCCTCAGTGAACTTGGTACAGAAGGCCTTGATGTTGTCAGTGGTGATCTCCTCATTCTCTGGCTTGTACTTGGTCATCTCATCTTCCAGGGTGATGAGTCTCACGGCTGGGCACTCTTCCTTCTTCAGGCCAAAGAACTCCAGGATCCTCTGGTTATCCTCTGATTCACTGTCAATAAAGATGAACAGGATCTGCAGAAGAGAGAAAAATGGTTTACATGTGTTTTCTTTGTTATGTTCTATATTTGACCTACAGTACTAGCAAATAATTACATCCCATAGTCTTCATTAAGTGTATTGTCCAAGGACAGCAATTCAATGCACATTTGGGAATCAATGGGTCTTAAGTAGCTTTTGCAGCTATCCCAGTATTACTCAAACTAGCCACTCACCTTGCCCTTGAAGCTCTCAGAAGCTTTCTTAAATTGGTCCAATTTGTCCTGGAAGTCTGAGGAGCTCTTGGGCAGAAACATGAGGATGTGGGATTTTATTTCTCCACCAAAAATTTTGGGGGCAGTCTGCAAAAATCAGGAGAGAAAGATGTTAAATCAAACTCAATTAAAGGCAAGTACATATTTTTGTAAAGTAACAACTTTATGTTAAGCTCGTTTCACTGCTAGGGAACCCCTGGATTGTATAATCTTACCTGTTCAGTGAATTCAATGACAAGGGGCAGCTGGTTGGCCTTGACGAAGGTAAGCAGGTTTTCCTTGGTGGCCTCTCCGTCAAACGTGTTGCGGCCTTCATCAAACTGCAAGACAAGAGAATGGTCTGTAAGCTACTGTAATGGAAAGCGGGCAGTGGTGGTGGAGGGCTTTCTCCATTCTCAACAGGCCAATAGTCAGTGGATAACAAGCAATAGAAAGGACATAAGATGACATCATTACAGTGTGCAATACCTTTACTGGCAACTTCTATTATAAGAATATTGCAAAACATCAGGCTCTAAACTTGATACTGCCAAGTGCACACCTTTTCTAAACCAGTTCCAAGAACATTTTAAACATAGTACTAAGCTGGTAATAAATCACTGGCCTACAGCAGAATTATTCTGAGTTTATCAAGTGTTGAATAGGGCTTTGTGGGTCAGTCAAACTATTAAATAGCATCACGAAGATGGGATGATCAAACAATGCTGGACAGATCAAGAATGTAACCCTCAAAGCAATATGCAGACCAACACAAGGAGATCCAAACATCTGTTTACTAAACACCAAGCAGGGGCATTAAGGGATTTCTATGCTGGGACCAACTCAAAGTGTGCAAATCTAGCCTAAGCCTTTAATCTAGCACACTACTGACAAATACATACGATGAGAATGAGGTCCAAAACGCACACAAATTAATTTTTTGCTTGCCAATAAGCAGACGAGGAGCTGGTAAAGATCTGCTCAATAACAGTCAAGGCCTGCACCACCCAGTAACCTACGTTAGGAGCTCATTGGTTGACCAGATAGAGGTCCCGTACCAAGCACATTGTGAACAAACAAGAACTAGGCCCTCCTGCAGCAATGACAGTTTTGCTTTTTTCAACACAGGTCAAACACCATATCCAAATTGACCTGTTAATAAAGGAACTTTGCAAATCTATTTTGATCACTGTTGATCCAAGGCTTCAATTATATGGTTAATCTATTTGACCATTACCTTTCTCCGAAGACAAAATTTGTCATGTCAACAGGTTATCTTCCCATAAGCTTATACAAACTTTTTTTTTTTTCCCCACTTTCAATGAAATGATTGCAGTTGTTAATGGTTAAGGAACCAACACTTTAAGCCTCTTTAGACATGATTCACATATAGGTGCTATTTCAATTCTGGCTAGCCAAAGTATTATTTAACCACCATAATTTGAAATGCACAGTCAGTTATATAACATGCAATGAGTATTCCAGATGAAGCCATAACCTTTCCTTAGAAATGTTGGCATGTACTTTGTCATGTGGCTGCCAATGGGACATAGCAAGTGCTGTGGTGTAATCAGGTTGGACTAATAATAAGCACTATGACAGTTATCAGATTTCAACAGGATTTCACATGCCATAATGTAAACCTACTGATTGAGTTTCAATAGAATTGGCATCGAATTTTATGTCTTTTCGGCATTTGCTCAGGCAGTTCGTCAACTGACCACAGCCACCCGGGCTGATGGTGAAGAAAGATTTTTAAACAGATACAGTAGTGTGAATTACCTCTGGCAAAAGCGCATCGCTTAAATACTTTGACAACGCAGTTTAGAGCAACGGAACTCAACAAAATATCAATCCACAGGTTACATCACGGATTAGATACGGGGGGGGGGGGGGGGGGGGGGGGGCAGAATAAAATGCAACAATGTTTTATTGTATTCTTACTGCAGTAATGCATACAAATCTCAGTGCAGGGTTGCTTTGTCTGAATGAGAGATCATAAAACAGGCAAAGATACGGAAGCTCAGTTATGTAAAAATATCTACCACATCATGCTTTTAAACTTTAATTTCCATGAAGCCGCGTCCTGGTCAAACTTCACTGGTGACATCTTGCATTCATTCGTGCAGCACTTCCTCTCTATTCCAGTTCTCTCATTCAAAAGAACTCTGCACAGAGATCTATATTGCACTACTGCAATAAGAATACAATAACATATTGTTGAGTTTTATTCTGGACTCGTCGTCCGTCCGTCCCCCCAAAACACACACACACACACACACACACACACATTTATATACAGATAGAT
This sequence comes from Acipenser ruthenus, assembly GCF_902713425.1. Taxonomy (NCBI): domain Eukaryota; kingdom Metazoa; phylum Chordata; class Actinopteri; order Acipenseriformes; family Acipenseridae; genus Acipenser; species Acipenser ruthenus. Next base: position 6,962,857 of record NC_081207.1, on the reverse strand, counting down.
AGATAGAGATACAGATAGATAAATAGATAGAGATAGAGAGCTAAAGCGTGATAGATATATACATAGATATAGTCCTACTGAAAGAACTGACACATAGGGAATGAAATGCCCTATGCTGATGACTTAAATTTAAATAACATAGCATATGAATCCAGAAAAAGTTTAAGTGACAGGATATTCCCACAATGCATATCTTATGGGTCAGAAAGCCAATAATAGATTCATGGGCAATATTTCTCAACGGGTGTGAGCAGTTGATTTCTCTGGTTTCAGATTTTGGAGTGTTCCAAAGGCATTGCCTGGTGTAGGGTTTCTGGCCTCAATTTCAAGAGTGACAGGTAATGGAATGATGAAGCCACTTTAAAAATATATATATCAATATACTATCAATTTATTTTCTTTTAATATATGGCGTTTGAGAACTGTAGTGTACTTCTATATATATATGTGGAAAATTGAAAAATATTTGAGGGGATGCATTAATATTATTTTCATTTAGCCATCTGATAGCAACTGCACTGTAATAAAAGATGTAGGCTTGTTGACCATTAAAAAAAGTTCTACCTATTGCATACTGTCAAGAGCTATCAATTTTTTTTTTTATTTATTTATTTTTAAAACAGCCTGTTGTGTCTGTTGCTCATTTTGAGTTTCCTCTGCATTTGAGAAGTCCCCCGATAACTGGATTCACGCAGGGTCTGTGCCCTCAAATTCTACTGCACAGTTCAAAGTGCCACATCTGTTTAGTAGCTGCCACTCCTAGAATTGTAAAGTTAACAATTCCTTAACTTCTTCCTGTCTCCAATTACTACCTTGTTCTTGATGAGCCATTGTATTTGAAAAAAAATGAAAGCGTGTAACACCGACGACAAAAATACCCAACACGTCCGGCATACAGTCACATGGGATGTTGACTTTCAATCCACGGCCACTACAGCGCTTCATGCCGGCACAGCATTTTACACAGGAGTTGAGCCGTCATAACTGTCTGTGTGAAAGGGGTAATAGATTGGGACACCGTGAGACACCCTTGAATGGGCAAATTGAACAACCATCCCAACACACACGGTTCAAATCTGGTCGCCAGGTGGCAAAATGCAGCCTTTCATTTTAATATGACCCAGTAGATTTTACTTTAAACTTGCCATGTTTAGCATGTACTGAACTTCAGCTCTATAATAAAAGGCTTTCTGCTTCAAAACTGACAGAATCTGCACCGGCCCTTTGATGTCTGAGCCAACCCTTTTCATTGTTTCCAGCCAGTCAAGTTAGGGTAGAACAGCAGAAATGATTATTCCAAATTAATTCTGCTTTGTCAGCAGCTGGGAAGAGACGTATTTGCCTACTGTAATGAAACTGAAAAACTTTCAAAGCAAATAGGATTATTTTCTCGTTAATAAATATAATGTTTAAAATCGTGAAATATCTTGAAATACCTATTTTTACACAGTGAAATGCTATGAAATAAGCAATTTAACCTGGGGAAAAAAAAAATGCGCTGATCCATGGCAACCTAAGCATTTTAAAAACCTCAGTTTTGTTTTTGCAGTTGGAGATAGTAGCTACTGTAGATTTTGGGGTGAGAAGAGCAAGAGAAGCCGAGACTACAGCCCAAACTGAGGGGGTGGCTTAAAGGTGATTAAAAGTAATCGGGTACATATAAATTTCAAGCAAAGTGAGCTGAAGTCAAATCCGCTATAAATTGCATTAGTTCTGTTTAAGCATCTGATTTTGTGTTGCTTTCTTGGCATTTTGTGAAGTTAAAACAAAAGCAAATATGTAGCTGAATAAATAAATGTGTTCACTTCCCTGCAATTTTTATATAGTTATCTTCCCTGGCACTTGATTAATAGTTTTAGATTATTAACAGATTAATAATTTCCTGGCATTTTATGTTGAAAATGTTGGCCACCGTAAAAGTTCACTTAACCATGTTTTTAACCAAGTTAGTGGCCAAATGGCCACCAGCCAAAGTGATTTGTCCCACCCAGATATAGTTAAGATGCCAGCTAAATACTCAACTGCGCAGAAACATTTACCTTGCCGATGTGTTGCATAACCTGCCCCTCTACTCACTCTACAAATAGCCTGACTTGTACATGGACACTGCCCTCTACTGGGGACAAAATCCAGCAATAACTATCCCCTTAGGAGAAAATGCTGGTACCACCAGCACTACAAGCTAGTAGAAGAAATGAAAGAAGGAAAAAAGAAAAGGACCTAAAAGGTTTAGACTTAATCTACATATGTTGCTTAATGAAGTTTAACCCAGAGCTGGAAACTGTGAAGGAGGGTGTAGGGTAGTGCTTGTAGCCCCTGGCCCCCTTACCTTCTTGAAGAGGACGACGCTGTCCTTGGTCACCTCATACTTGGAGAAGACGTCGTCAGAAGAGGTGATTGCAAAGGGGACGTCATCTATGGACTCTGCTGCATTTACAAAGGCCTGGGCATCGGTGGACTCAACATCCTGCGAGAGAAAAATAAATATTTGATGGTTCAAGCTTACCATGCTGAAATGCATATTCAAACACCTTGCACAGGACAATGTATTAAACCCAATGTGCATCTGCTAAGAAATAAATCAAGTATAAACAGCCATTTGCATTGTTACACACATTTTACCTTCACGGTTGTTTGGGTTGCTAAAGGCAAACCAAAAACTACCTATTCAAAACAAACTCGTTATTTTTAGTTTTTTCTCAACATTGTTTTCTAGCACTGCATTTGCTGTTATTCAACAAATAGCCATTGCTAATTTGCCCAATGATTTACTTCCCAGACAACCTGGAGCACCTTCATGACGTGGATGTCCAGGCACTGACCTTGAAAAAGCCGATGACAACGACCTCACTGCCCTCAATAAGCTGCTCGGCCGCACTGGCCTCGGTGAGGGTGGTGGCTGCTGGACCTGTGCGCTTCTTCAGCCAGTTAATGAAATCATCGGCTTGCCTGCCAGCTGCAAAACAACGAGAGGAACAACGGTCATCAAACCCTCAGCAATTCCAAGATAAACCATCTGAAAAAACTAAAAGCACGTGGCTGCATTGTCTTGAATATAGGAATCCCATTATAACCTAAAAAGTGTATTTGCACATTCAATTTATTTAAACCTACTTCCGACAACTAATTCCGTTTACAACACAGCAGTGGCCACAATGAGGTTTGTACATGTGTTTTGAAAATTAGGCTATTGAACAGTCACACAGACACACACACACACACACAGTACTTACCAGAGTATTCTTTAGGGGCAGACTTATCTCCATTCTTAAAGAACTTGATGGTGGGATATCCCTGAACTTTGAACTCCTGAGCCAGATCGCTCTCCTCAGTGGCATCGACTTTGCCCAGCCTGAGTTCAGAGCCCTCTGCCTTCAGTTGTCCTGCAGCCTTGGCATACTCTGGGGCCAGAGCCTTGCAGTGCCCACACCACGGGGCATCTGACAAAGAAGCAGAAAGCATATTTTAGGGGCTGAAAAATCTGTTGGGGCAAGCATGGAAATGCTCTCATTTCAGTTCACTAAACCGATATATTGGCTCATAAGATAGGCTTGTTCTATATAAGCACAAATGAATCAGTGTAGAGCAACAGGATTAGTACTGCTGAGAGTGCCAATGTATTCTAGCTGAATGCCTGGAGATATGTTTACAATGCAGGCTTTTGAACAAGGACTGCCATTTGATGGGAGACCATGTACCAATACAGGGGGAGGTAGCAGGAACTCAATAGCTCTGTATTCTGTCTCAACAAAGCATGTTAGACAGCTGCTTTATATGTATTAACATTCCTTCATATGAAAAAAAAGGCTATACAGTAATGCAAGGCAGCTGTTCTGGTTCAATCAATTGTCCACCACTTAACCAAACAAATAAAAAGGAAAAAGGGGGGGTTCTTTCTTGACCGAGGCTAGCGGGTTATGGATTACAATGCTGAACCTGGGACAAAAAGACATCTGCTGCATTGCTTTAATTTACATACCATTACCACTGAAGTGATTTTGTAAATCTATAAAAAGATCACTAGCAAAATAAAACAGACTGAACAGGACACGTTTCTGCCTTTAACAATACAGCTAACCACAAGGGTATAAAGTCCAACTGGCTATGCCAGCATGCACCCTTGGCTCAGACTTATGAAACACACATCACTAAGCTGTCTCATCTTAATGAGAAGGGTAGGTCGAGCAGCTTCATTTTTTTTTTCCGAAAAGATACGACAGCAAAATAATTTGTGGTTTTGTACACCAGAGTGCAATAAAAGTACAGCACACTGAACTCTACTCAAGTAGTTTAAATGCTTTAGAGTGTACAAGCGGCTAGAATGTTCACATTTAGCTTAGAATTCAGCTGGGGGGGGGTTAATAAATACATTGAAAAGGTTGAGCTCCAAGACGATGGTAACCACTTGCTGTTCATGATCTTGTACACGTCAACCCAAAAAAAGGGCAGACTCCGCATCCAAGGATTGGAGGATTCAAACGCATGAATGTAATTGATTGAAAGGAGTGGCCGTCAGTCCGGTACTAAAACTTGCCTACTTCAACTACGTCACCAACTCTACGTGCAGTTTTCAGCGTGGTCTTTTAACACCAGTCGGACACGCAACGGTTCTTTTTTATTCTTCACTTTTTTGTTTGTTTAAATAAGTTGCAAATTTGAAAATGCACTATTAGTAAAAATATATTACTGTAAGCCATTATGACCAAGTATTCACCTTAATACATACGAATTGTTTTACTTCGAGCTAAGTCGCTCACTACAACTCTGTTTAACTGTTTGCATAAAGCTAAACATTATTTAAAATGTAAGGACTTTCTGTCCCGTCTAAAGCGTAAATGTGTGGTAGTTACTTGTTTGCTATGGGGCATGTCGTGCAATAATCGAAACCGAAAACTTTCACTGCGAGTTAAAACTCCTGCATGCAACAAACCAAGTACCATCAACAAAACAGCCGAGAGAGGCCAGGGTATTTAATACAAAACCGTACTTAGCAATGCGTTTTGCAGCCGTCAACTGTTTCACATTACGGCTTCCAACATTTAAAATTAAACATTTAAAACATCACACAAGACGTTTAGACCATCAGCCTTCACGCGTATATATACCAGTACACCCTACAGTATAACGCCCTTTTTTATAACGAACCTGGTGCCTGGACCTCAAATAAACAAAATATATCACATAAAAACAGACATCCCCGTCTGTACGCACGGGATGCCACCTCCGCAGTGAAGTCAACTCTTGTCTTAATAAAAAAACGCGCGCTGTATAATTATGCCTCCAAAAAGGTAATTGTATGTTGCAACAAAAGGTAGAAACTACATTGATCGTTTGAAAACGCATTAACGCAGGCATGTCTGTCGAGAATACAGGTTGTCTAAAACCATTTTGGTTTGTTAAGCAATTATTTAACGAACAGGATAAAGCAAAGGCAGAATATTGCATACAACGACTAATATGAACGTGTAATTCTACTTGTATACACAATCTCATTAACTTACTCCAGCAGTTTAACGTTCATTTTGATTGTCCTTTCACTATAACGAACCCCTCGATATAACGAACAAAAGGCTTGGACCCCAACAGGTATAGGGTGCACTGTACTTCAAACTTGGCATGGAAAGTAATGACGCTACCTTGACAGAGTTACTGTGTTGGAATTCAGGAACACGACACGGTCAAAGTGTACCAAACCACTAGGCCCACCTACGGTCACTCCGAAATACTAAAAGTATTATACCAACCACATACATGCTTTTAAAATTAAAGCCAATATATAAAACTTGTTCAAAGACTATGCTCGGCCATTGCTTGAAATTTCTGACAGTTGTCTGCATAGCTGTAGTTCAAATTACACAGACTAGGCCCAATAAACAGCGAGAACCTGACCGTGAAACATTTAAAAGAATTAATATGAAGAGACATTTACACACCTTTTAATAACCGATTCGATATTTAAATTGGATTATCTAACGTGTTACAACAGAGTATTCCATACCGGATAACAAAACCCTGCTATTCACCAATTTAAAAAAATCCAGAGTAACAACTTAATTATAATAGGAAAACACAGCTTATCTGACAGAAGCAAGATGGAGGTTTACTTACAGAACTCTACCAGGATGTTGGGGTGAGCTTTCAGAGCTTCTTCAAAGTTGCTTTTTTTCAGTACCAGGACATCATCTTCTTCGGCAATCTCAGCTCTGATGGCCACGGCAAACACACAAAACAGCAATAATTTGAACATCTTGGCGGTGCACTTGTTCAAACGGCGACGACTTTCAGTGGAATTCTCTAGTATACAAATATATATGTATTTTTTGTTGGATATGTTATTGTTGTCTCTGTTTTGGGTCTGCCGTAACTAACGTGGCAATAGCTGCAGGAAGAAGGAAGACAAAGGCTTGTGCGCATGCGGTTTTATTAGGCTGGATGCTGTTCGTGTTGAATTCTGACTGGATTAAAGACGCAGACACCTGGAAGTGAATGCGTAGCACTTCCTTTTGCTCTGTGGTCTGTTTTGTCATGAGCTGCGCTAAACTGAGAAAGATTTTAAAACTTGAAAATCCTCAGAAATGTAATGACAGTTGGCTTTTTTTTTCTTCTTTTTTTGTCAATGTCCTACAAGCTTCCTTACTTAACAGTAAGGGCAAACGTATTTTTTGATTTCAACAAACTAAACCCCAAATAGGTTATTATCAATAGTTTTTACTTAACTTAAACATATCTGAAATTATTTTTTATTGTTTTTAAAGTTTTAAAATGTGTAAAATTGCTTTTTTACACACCAAATTCTAACAGCTATGTTCTATAGAATTCAATAACAAAAATCAATATAATTTAAATCGGGAAATGAAGGTTTTATAATATATTATGCATTTTCCAAAAAAAAAAGCAAAAAAAAAAGAACTTTAGTGTAGTGAGCTAGGCAGGGTGTGTTCACATTTAATTGTGAATTATATAGGCCTAATGCCTTACTAATCAATTAATGACACATTTACCTTTCCCATGGTGTCGTTGCATTCCTGTATTTTGTACATACAGAGTTTTAATGTCCTAAGTTTGACAATTTTTGTATCTAGCCTTTGAACATTATTCAGAAAAAGACCCCATGAAATCAAGATACCTATAATTTGTTTTTCTCTTGCCCCTGGTGAAACTTTGCCCTGGAGCAACCCCAATATGGTGGGTTGGGGGCAGAAAGGACAGTTCTAATTGATCATGTTTCTCCCATCCTTAGCATTACACTGATGTTGATAAAAAGTATAAAGTGGTGTATTATAATGTTAAATGAACACAAAATGGGCCAGGTCAGAACTTGAATGGGGGCCCTGAAGAGTACTGAATGTTAGAAAGTGGTGTTGGTGGCACAGTAGAAAGCACTTATCCCTCTAGGGCAAAACTCAATGCCCCAAGCTGTTCTGTGAGGCCGTGCTGAGGTGTTGTCACTCAGGTCATTCAGGTTCTGACATTGAAGATCCCATGGCAGTTAAAGAGCTGCAAGGGTGTTGAACCTGGTCACCTGATCAAATTACAACAAAAGTCAAAATTCTAACCTCAGTAAATACTCCCTAACCCTAACCGAATCCCTAACCCTCATTAATGAGCACCAAGACTTCCCAGAAAATGTAAGTGGACATGACCTAAAATATCTTCAGTCTTTGCATGGAGGCATGAACAGCAAGCTAATACAGTCACTCTATGAGGTAGTTGTACATTGAGGGTCAAGTTATTGATCAGCCTCAATGGCAGGAGACATGCTTGTCAAAAGTTCAGGGTGAAGAATAACACTCACATTTCTTACATGGGACCCAGGGATAACATGACACCCATGTAGACAGGCCAGGACTAGCTAAGCAAATGTTTTGGACCAACGTGCATGACCTCTGTCATACCCTTATTGAGTCGTGGGCAATGTTGTGCTGGCAGGACAGAGCAGTTAAATGAGTGCCTGTGATTGTTCAGGTGAGAGAAATGGAAATCGTTGCCACGTTATCTCAAGAGTAGCAAGACCAAGCCAGTGAGTCAAGAATTGTTTGGTACATACCTTAATATAGTAATTATTCTAATGTTAAACAAATAGCAAGAAACCTCTTATCCCAATTGGCTAATGCAATGTCACGTGGCTAAAAATAGTTTGTGACAAAATGGCAGACAAATTATTTCTGGATGAATACTGGATTTATTCACAGAGGGGCTGAGACAGGAAAACACAAATTTAGAGTGCTGTTATAGGCCCAGACCGGACACTCTGACATACCACAAATTTGATTGAGTTGTGAACTTTTTAAGCTGTTTTAATTACTAGTTTTAGTAAAATTGACAGTTCAGTTCCCTTTCACACACATTGTGTAGATTGTACATTTCAGTAAAACTGTGTTGTTTCCTGTAGTTATACTTTATGATTGTTTGAAATTAAGGATACAGTTAACCATCATTTACCAAACTTATATATTTCCCCAGTCCATATTTCAGTATGCTTCTAATGTTTGGTGCATTTAAATGCACGTAACTATACATTTATGATGGTATACCACTGTAAAGGGAGTTTTAATCCACCCTGAATAAAAGAGGGCAGTTCCAAAATGCTTTCACTGCATCAAACTTTTCACATAACCTGGTCTTTTCACTTCCATTACTGCTAAATAAACAGCTTCATCTATTTTTAAATTGAGATATCGCCTTCAGGGCACTCTGGCACTGTACCAATTTAAAAACCACATTCTATCATAACACATCTTTTAAAAAACGGGTATAACGGCTTGTAGTGCTTTACTGTGCAACCTCTGGCGACTATGATGCAAAGCTCTTACATTTCTTGATATGGCACAGTCTGATTGGCTTGCCACTAATGACTTGTTACTTTAGTACAGGCTTTTCAAACCTCACAGAATTGTTGTTCTATGATACAGTATCTACATTACAATCAGAAGTGAGTGTGTGGGACAGTGACGGTTCAATTAAGTAACCTCACTTCAGCATGGGCGAACTGGCTGTGAAATTATTATTTCATTCCCTAAACAAACTTTATTCACAGTATAGTAATTGCAAGGTATCAAGGTAAACATACATTTACATTTCTACAAATCAAACTGTTTTCCCTTCCTTTAAAAACATACTTGATTTGTTTATAGTCTGACTCTTTTACAGACTGGTTTCGTTCATCAGGTACATTTTTGTGTTTCATTCCTTTATTTTGTTTCCCAGGGTTAACATCTCACCAGTAAAAAAACATTTTTTCTCTTCAGCTGTCTGTAGCTTTTCCTAACTTTGCATATTGGCTCACCATGCTTTTGCCATGTAGATGTCTTTATTGATCCCGGAAACAAAGCATGTAACACTGTGTGATCTGCATTCTGTTTTTCTGTTTTGTATTTCTTTAAAGTGAATGGTCTTCTGGCAGTAAACATGAGCTTTTTATCAGAAAGAGGGGACAAAGCTCACAGTTAAACTAACAAAAAGTAAAGCATAAATGGGGTTTAACTGTGAGAGTAATGGTATTTCAAACAAAATTCACTGGAACATTATTTAGACAGACTGGACAAACTGTGGGGTTTCTCTGCTGAAAGTGAGTGTCTAGGTACTCAATGAAAAATGAAGCAGCGTAGGGGAATGAAATAAAGAGACAACCTTTACTTCACAACAGACTGGTTTACAATTAGGAGCTACTGCAAAAGCTTGCATCTTGCCTTGTAAAAAAATTGAGGTAAAGTGAAATCTATTTAGAGAACCTAAATGTGATGGACATTCCTTAAAACAAGTTATTCATTGTCTGTCTCTGTCTGTATTACACACTGAACATTTTTACACACTGTGGGCACTGTTTCTGATCGCTGTCATTTTGAATTTACACCATTCAGGGCGTGAATGACAGTGATATTCTTGTTGCATTGACATCTCCATCATCACTAACAAATGTAGATTTTTCACAGAAGCCACGCGAAGTTTCCACATGACTTTATATTCACACTGTTATTTATTATTCTGTGAATTCCACTTTTAGGCAATGGAAGGGCCGTAAACAATATAGTTTGTTTGTTTGTTTAAACCAGAACCTTCTAAATCAGGAAGCACACACAGTACACATCTTCTCATGTGGTTTCCAAGGAAATCATTTGGTAGGTTACATTACTTTTCCTCTTTTCTCTGTCATGCAGGCCAATTAGATTATATCCGCCTGTATACATTGTATCCACATTTAAACTTAATTAATACCAATTTTATTTTTAAACTCAGCAACAGATTGACGCAGCACTGCTAATGAATGTCGGCAATACCTCCCACACTACCCGGAGAATGGAGGGTTCCGTATATTTATAGAAGCCTTCAAAATGAGAAGGCCGGAGAAAAAATAGCCGTTGCCATGCCAACTGTGCTTGGCTACTCTGTCCTAATTCATTACAGATCTCTTTTTTAATATGTATTTGTGTGATGTGTTGCCTTCCAACAATTGGGGTATTCAAACAAAGAACTCAAAAAAATGCATTCAAAGTTTAAATGCTTGAAACGAGTACTGTACAGTATAAGAATCATTTTAATCTGCAGTTTAGTTTAGTTTAGTCACTTTGTGCCCACAGGCCATTACAAGCAGAAGTGGCATATATCTACCAGATAGAGTATATATGGAGTTTTGTCTTAAAAAAAGTTTTAACCATAAAGATGAACTTTTATACCACTTCAAGAACTACAGGTTTCCTGTACACTGTATATGGTTTGTGGTGATCAAGTTAAATTTCTGCACTGGTATCCTGCAAGAATGCAAACAGCACTTCAGTCAGTAATGCTTGTGCAAAACACAGACAATGCCATGCAAATCTACCCCACTTAATATAACACCACAGACTGGCTGTGTCTCATTCGACCGTATTCATGAGGTTCCCAAGAAGACAGCAGGGAAGCACCCCATAACATGATTACAGGTGTAAAGGCTCTGCAGCAATATCCACTAAAATTATTATTTGTATTTTCTCGAATGAAAGCTAAATCTGCTTGTAACTGGATTGTAAACAAGTCATGTATAGATTTAGTGCGCTGACGACTAAATTATGGAGGAGTGCAGTAAATCTACTTCAGTTTTAGTAAAAAAAAAAAACTAAATGGTGGGATTGTGGGACCCTAATTTCGGAAAGAAATGAAAGCTAATGACCAAAATTAAAAACCACCACCAAAAGAACATGCAATAGCAGTGTGGAGTAGTGGTTAGGGCTCTGGACTCTTGACCGGAGGGTTGTGGGTTCAATCCCCAGTGGGGGACACTGCTGTTGTACCCTTGAGCAAGGTACTTTACCTAGATTACTCCAGTAAAAACCCAACTGTATAAATGGGTAATTGTATGTAAAAATAATGTGATATCTGTATAATGTGAAATAATATATAATGTGATATCTTGTAACAATTGTAAGTCGCCCTGGATAAGGGCGTCTGCTAAGAAATAAATAATAATAATTCTTGTTAATTTTCTACACTTCCATTACATTAACGTAATTCACTGGAATTCCACTTGTCTTTTTCACATGTGATAATATTTAAAAGTTCCCCTAATTAAACAACTAATAAAACAAGGGCTGTATTAAACATGTTTTGCTTAAAAACAGATAAAAAGCTTTCTGTTTCAACAGGCTCTCAGAACAGCTCTCTCACTCTCCACACTAATTACACAGTCAATTGTTCTAATCTCTGGTTTGAAACACCCTTATCTGAAGCCTCTCTTATCCAACAGCATCCTTTTTATAACTGTTTTTCACTTTATCTGATGTGTTAGTCTTCATTTCCCCATAATCTAAGGCTCAATTATGCTGAAGTTGACTTTGGCCATGCTGCAAGACCAATGCATTTGCAATGTTATAATGAACACGTCAGCATTGCCAGTAGCATTTGTTTCTTCTGCTTCCTGCTTCCTGTTATCAAATGGTTCCTGTACATGATTCCATTACCATAACCAGCTTAACAAGGTCCTAAATGCTCTGAACAGAACAGCAGCTCTCTGCAGCAGAACATCATTATCAGCACAGTCACCTGGGGGCTAGTGAAGCGGAAACAAAGTGAAGTATTTTGTATTCGTTTTAAAGTTTGTTGACCTGGGGCTTTTAAGAAAGGGAGGCATTCCATTCTCAAGCCACAATCTGAACACTATTGTTACGTGTGCCTCTTCTTTCGACAAGTCTTTATCAATGTCTTCAATGCTGGAATGACCTTTGATTCGTATACCTATATCACTGGATGATGCTGTAAAAAATACTTTTAAAAAGGTACTGGGTGTGTCTATGTATTTATGGCCAGATTTAGCACCATTAACAAATCGCCTAATACATTACCACAGAATGGCCAGTTTGCCCAGGTATAATAGGCTCCCTTTCAATTTGAAGATGACCGCCAAACAATACTTGGGATATGCCTGCGTGTCAGGTATTTGCTGAGCATTTTATATCAAAGCTGCCAATAGGCCTTTCCGCCGAGTGACGTCCTCGGTCCCGCCTCCCGAGGAAATAAATAGTCACTGCACGGAGACGTCAATCTCTTTTGCCTTTCACAAACAGGTAGGTAAGGTGAGTATAATACTAACATCTTCCAGTTGCGTGATTGACTCTTTTAGAGCTCCTTCTTCGAGTTTTTGTGAGTTCCCTTGCAATTTATTACTGGAAGTAGGCTTTCCACTTCACCAGAATCAGAAACTCGGCAGCTGAAGGCTGATCTAACTCTACGCAACTGCGTTTCGGTAATAAATAAATAAATAAATAAATAAATAAATGCATAAATCTTTCTTCAACAGCCTACATCGCGTAGCGATTGTAGTCTGCTTTCTACCCTCTGCAGCTTGCTGCATGTGCCTTTCTATAATATTCCTCTGCTTTTTGCAGCTGTAAAACAAAGAGAAGGGAAAACACGACTCTCCAGCAAGTCCAGCCTCGTTCTGCAGCTGCTGTTGACTCGAGGGCTCTGGGCTACTTTGGCACAAGCACCCGCTGTGTGCAGCCTAGTGCCCCTACTACAGGTTGTTAGTTACTATTGTTTTTTGGTTATTGCTTACAGTAAAAAAAAAAAAAAAAAAAAAAAATCCTCACACTCCAGTTTACTGCAAGCTATGTGCTGCACCGGTGGAGGGCTCCACGACATCCAGACGCCATCTTAGGTGCTCCAGTCCACTGCAAGCTACACGCTGTTACTGCTTGTGTGACTGCAAGCAGCCCAGACACAGACACGCAGCCCAGTACCTTGGTGCTTTGCCCTCAGTACTTGGTGCTCGGTGCTTCGGCGCCCCAGTGCACTAAAGCCTCGACACCTGGTGCCTCGGCGCCCTCAGTGTTCAAGCGCTTCCTAACATCTGTGGTGTTCTGTACTATTTGCGCCAGATCCAAAGAGAAAACCTTGTACAATAGAATGGCGCAATTCACAGACGAGACCCTTGCAGCTAGCCTGGGAGAGCCGTCTTTGGCCTCGGGATCTCAGGTCTCCCCCCTCTGCCAAACCTCGAGCCCAGCACACAGTATACCTTGCGCGCAGGCTACAGCCCATTCATCCCGCAAGCACTCTAAATTCCCCTCGAGGGGTAGAAAGAGAGCGAGGAATGTGGATCAGGCGAGGGACATTGCCGAGTCCCTCGCCTGATCCAGCTCCACCACCAGCACCTGCCCCAGAGCAGACTCTGGCTTCGCCGGTGGTCGCTCTGGATGTCTAAGAGCAGGACATGGTGATGAGCGCGGAAGAACAGGATGCGCTTTCTATAGTGGCTTTCTGGGATGCGGAGTCCTTCTTATGGGGAGAGACTCAAGACCCTAACCCAGGTAATGGGCCCCAGCTCTGAGCTTGCCTCAGAGCTTGAGGTTCCACCATCAGCTGACAGTGTCTCGCCTATGTTGGGAAGCGCTACGCTGGTGGAGGCAAGCCCCTCACCTGTGAGAAGGCGTAAGAATGGGAGTGATTTTCAGTCGTCAAGTAGTGATGACAGACGCATCCAACTCTGGTTGGGGGGCGGTCTGGGCAGTCAGAGGAGTCCGCGGATCCTGATTGGGTCGCTGGACATCCCTGCATATAAACACGCTACAGCTGAAAGTGGTTCACCTTGCGTTGCAACATTTCCTCCCTGTGCTCCGCAACCAACATGTCCTTGTCCGCATGGACAACGTGTCAGTAGCTGCGTACATGAACCACCAGGGAGGGCTTCGGTCCCTGGGATTACACTGCATAGCCTTTCAGCTACTGATCTGGGCACAGAGGCACCTACTGTCCCTCCAGGCTGTACATCTCCTGGGAGTGGTGAACTGGGCAGCAGACCTCCTCTCCAGGGAGACCACCCATTGCCCCCCTGTGGTTCTCTCTCCGCAGCTGCGGCGGTCCACTAGGTGTCGATGCCCTAGCGCACGAATGGCTCAAAGCGCTTTTGTACGCTTTCCCACCTGTACCGCTGCTCCCTGCCTTCCTCAAGAAGGTCAGGAGAGACCAGGCGACAGTTCTCCTGATGGCCCCCAGGTGGCCCAGGAGAATCTGGTTTTTGAACCTCTGCCAGTTGCTGTGAGGCCAGCCCTGGGAGATCCCGCTATGCAAGGATCTCCTCAGTCAGACGAAAGGCACCCTCTGGCACCCAGAACCGGGCAGACTCCAGCTGCGGGTCTGGCCCCTGAACGGGACTGTCTGTCCGCCTTAGGGCTCTCAGACGCAGCAGTTTCTGCAAGATCTGCTAGAGGTGGGTAAATCCCTCTCTTCATTGACAGTGTATCTAGCAGTCATATCTGCTTGCCATGTTCCCATCGACTCAGTATCCCCGGGCGCTCATATCCTGGCGACCCGTTTTCTAAAGGGTGCTCGGCGGTTATGTCCTCCTATAAAGGACGTCCTCCCCGAATGAAGTCTAGACGTGGCACTCGAGGCTCTCACTAAGGCCCCGTTTCAGCCCATATATTCCATAGAGCTGAAGTATCTCTCTATGAAGACAGCCTTTCTATTAGCTGTCACCTCCGCTAAGCGGGTCAGTGAGCTACAGGCTCTGTCAGTGCACGTATTTGGGACAATGGAAACAGGGTGTCGTTATGCACGAACCCTGCTTCCTCCCTAAGGTGAGTATAGCGTTTCACTTGAATGAATCAATGGAACTAGAGGCTTTTCATCCTAATATTGGGATGGGCCAGATCATGGCAGTAACACAGTGTTTCAAGGGATGTTAATCCATTCAGTCATTAATATATCACAGAATTGGTGCAGAGAGGTACAGGTGTAGGTAAAGGATAGTTAAGATGAATGTCCAATGGACCTAATAAAGTGACCAGCAGTGTATAAGCCCAGTATATGCATTGACTAGTATTTGCCATTTCACCTGCTAATTGAAGCCTGCTAACAATCTACCAGCAAACAGAATAGCTTTCGCCTGGCATCATATTATTACAACTGGAATAACAACAGCATATTCGTGTAGACAGGTCTAGAATGGTGTCAAGCTTAGAGCTCCCTCTTCTGGACACTGCTATTATTGCAGCATGTCCGACCAGCTGCTATCTGTCTGACTGGCATTTTCCCCTTTCACTGTGGCTACATGTCGGCTACTGTGGAAAATAGACAGATATGTAGACAGTTAGGCAGAGTCCCTTTTTATTTGCTCCAGTTTCCACACCCCAGGCTCATGATTTAGACAGAGATGTAACATCCACCAAATAGTGCCACTTTATATTCCTACCACAGGCAGCAAGATTGTGCTCGCTTAAAAAACCATGCTTTCATATTCTGCAGATAGGAAGGTTTACGTCGATAGCTAGTGCAATAATTCCAATGCAAGTCTCACGTGTGCAGTGTGGAAAACATGAATTTTTATTTTGAAATATACCACCTGGTACCATCCTAGGAGAAAGAGAGAGTTCAGTTTGCATGTCTTGTATCAAAGCGAAGCACCTTTTGCCTTTATAGTTTAATTAACCAGGATATACTTGTTGAAGGCCTTGAAAATAGTCCTTTGTCTTTAGTGAATCGTGAACGGATTCAACGCAGGTAATTCTTCTAGGTGGTTTCTTGAGCAGGCGTTGTAAGCCTGCAAATATTTTAACAGCATCTACTTTTTTAAACAGCTTTGGTTTTTGTCTCATGCAAGCATTATAAAGCAATGAAGGCGAAGCCTAAAAAACTGCTTTCCTTTTTATTAACATTTACCAAACCCCTCTGCACGTGGTGTAACTGAGAAGGACTGGGTCCCAGTGGACAGAGGTCCATATCTGGATAAATAAGCACACTGTGGAGCGGGCCCATTAGTCGTGCAGTACCACAATCTCAAACTGCATAGGCGAATAAAAAAACTGCATATCCTGTGTTCTTTTCTAACATGGACAAATTGCCTAATACACTACCACAGAATGGGCAGTTTGCCCAGATATAATGGGTTTGTATTATATAATTTCATCTTAATATAGGGAGACACTTTTATGCATGAATTCATGCATAAAATAAATTCACAGCTCTTGTTTAGAGCATTTCCTTCTTGTTTGTGTTGTATATTTTCTGAATTATATAATTTAAAACTAATAAAAAATAATTCAAAATTTTCTGCAGTTATTTTGCCTCTTACCCATCTTCACAAAACTCAGATTCAATGCAATCAGTTTTAGTGCTGAAGGATAAACAGTAAAACTGTTGAAGTGTATAGTATAGCAGCCATATACATTTGCAATAAAAGGGATCATGTGGAATTAGCTCAAATTAAGAGTAGGGGGTTGCTATTTCAGGAGGCTAACAAGTTATTTGTTTGTGATGCATTTCGGTGCCAATGAAAGGTATGGATTAGGTTCTCTCTGTTCATTCAGACCAAGGTTATGCAGAGAACAAAGACTAAACTACTTTCATTTGTGTCCCACTCAAACCTCTTACTTACATCCCCCCGTCCCCGCCTACCAAAAGACAAAAATATACAAACATACAAACAAATAAAACTCCATGGTAGATTTGCAATGGATCCAGTCTGGACACTTTATTGTAGTCAACTGAAAAGTCTGGAAACTGTTCTCCAGGCTACACAGAAGTAGCAAAAACAGACATACAAAATTGTATTTATTTTTTTTTAAGAGGAAAAAAAGGGTTTATGGGTAAATCACATTACACAGCTACACTCGATTGGTCCCATTTCTACTGGCTATGACACTCAGCGACACGTACCCAGCCAATCACAAACACTGTTACTGAATCAGGGCCAGAAATGCCCGATATATACTTGCTTTGAACCCTAACCCTTTCAATAGCCATGACCCCTTTCTGGAATATTACTGGCTTGAATACAAACTGGATAACCATTGAATTCAACTCACTTTTTAGCTGGAGAGGTAAGATTTTGTGAAATAAACACAACGTGGAGAAATCCTTTAAATGAGCTGCAATTGCGCTGAACATTCACTTTGTTTCTTAGTTCCTAATGTTTCTCTCCTATGAAAACGTTAAATCGAATTGGGCTCCAAAAGTTGCCATTCAATTCCTGTAACTTTGTCACTAGGCTACAAGACCATTTTCTTTCCTTTTTGACGTTTTACTGGCGGCACTGTAGTTTTTGTATCCTATTTCAAAGCCTGTAAGAGATCTACAGAAATTAATGACACTGCTATCATGGGAGGAGTGCGAGGAAGTTGTCCTAGATTCTCTGTATCAAATACCGATCCATAAGAGGCAAGCGTTGGTGTGTGTTTTATTGAACAATAGGTCTTAATTCACGTAAGGCATCTTTATCCTCCCTATAGTATTCCATCACTGATCAAAGACACAGTAAGCCCCTTTGATGAATCTGAACTAATCCAGTTCCCATTTCTGAAATCTGAAGGCATGGCCTTTCAAGGCGCAGAAGAGTTTGAAAAAAAGGGGATACTGATGATGAGAAAGGAGACATATAAAATGAAGCAGGCACATTCATTTACAAAAATGTTACACTATTTTTGTCTGTTCCATTCAATACAACACTAGGTTTCATGCAGTATTTTTAACACCTTCCAAACTGAAGTTTTCAGTCCAAACAGCCTACTTTGCATCCTTGCTTTATTACAGGTAACAGTGCACATCTTGCACATCTTATTTCCCCTTCTTAGTAATAGGGGCTTTGTCACATCAGCTTCAAGATGTTATTCTGTATGCAGTTCCTTTAGGAAAACACCCTCCCCCAAAAAAGAACTTAGACGTTTTACTTCAGCTCAGCAGCATGACTTTAATCAACAGGTCAAATGCCGACTCAGGAATGCAGCATCCACCGGTAGTGATCTCCTCTTGCACTCTCTTTAATTAACACGTTACCGGGTATCAGCCCACATTAAGCAGCTAATAAAAGAATACAACACATTCAGTTGACATGGTTGACTTTTGTAAAATTATGAGCTCTCAAAAAGCAGGGAAGAAAGTATCTCTCTATATCGCATAATTATTATATAATCTTTAAACTCTAACAGACTAAAAATTGACTAACAGGCTCCACAATACTGCATATTAGTTACTCAATTTGGGCTGGCACTGTTCACAGCAAGGACACAGTCCCTTTACTCCACTGGAAAAACAAACTTCATATGCAGTCAGATCTGCACAGGAAACTCAATATATGCAAGTAGTCTACTTTATTATTATTTTTGCTTTTGTTTTTCTTGATTTTTCGCAACAGTAATCATTAAGGCAACATGGTTAAAAAAATGAAATTGGTTTAATTGAATTATTTTAAGGAAACTGCCTCTAAATCTAACTGTACACATCTATATATAGGTTTTATTATATATATATACTTGTTGACATTGGACTGGGACAGTATTTTAAAAGAGAGAGAGAAAGAAAAATCCTCAAACTGCAAGGCAAACTGCAAGTAGAATGTTGTATTTACAGCGGCTTACCAGTTACAGAAAAGACAGGACTGGGTCCCAATCTCACTGGAACAGCAGGTATGGAAAAAAAACAACAGCAGTGTACACAAATAAATGCAGTTTCAATGCTGAACATACATGCGTATGAAACTACTAAGTCTTTCAATATGATACCGTTTGCTTTGATAGTTTGCCTTGCAGTACTGAAAATCCTTTTCCTTCTCTGAAAAAATACAGATCTAATACTTATCTCATGATTCTTTAACTGATAACTTCAGAAGGCAGCTCTCGGTAAAACAGAATCCAAAAAAAAAAAAAAAAAAAAAAAAAAAAAAAAAAAAAAAAACAGGGTGGGGGGGTTACAACAATGAAGGGAGGACAAACACAAATAGCCATGCCATCATTTTCTTTTTAAACAAATATTGGATTATACAACTTGTGTTTCTCTCGCCAGCCACGATGTTCTTACTCTGCAGTACAAATTCATTCTTTTGGATGGTGATGCTGTTCTTTCGTAAACAAAGGAAAAGTTGTGGTATCACTTTGGTACAGTAGGGGGCGTAGTAGTAGTCGTAGGTGGTGTACTGTATAGCTGCTGATTCGGTTGGTGGTTGATAACTCAGGTCGGGCCTCTCCCAATGTGAGGGTGATGCTGCTGGCGGGATTAATCCTTCCACTCCTTCTTGATGTTGAGGTTCCACTCCCAGGACAGATGGTCGTGTTTGTCGTCGTCTGTGAATTTCGATTTGATGTTGTAGGTGCCCCTGGCCAGCATGCCCTTGGGCGCTTCCTCCAGCGGTGTCAGAAACTCATATTCTTCGGGGCGCGGCCCGTAGCTGCCCACCATGTAGTCCGTCTTGTCAACTGCATCAAAACGGAACACAAAAGATGTAGCAACACATTAGAGCTAGGACAAACAAACCACACGTACTATACTGTAGACACAGAACAGGGCTTCTCTCCTGTTTTTCAGTAACTTGGTGAGGAATTTTACTGCCAAGACATTTCTCTGCTGGAATCGCGTGCTACATATTACATCAACTAATTCTGAGAAACAACATTTCATCTGAATTTTCACAGCAACACAAACTTGTTTGGCCTTGTGTAAAGTAATTGGGAAAGAAATGAGACGGACAGGAAACAGCAGCTAGTACAGTTCAGAGTGCTACGATTCCTTCAAATTAGTCTGGTACAAACTGAAATGCTTATATTAGGAGTAACATTCTTCCCAGAGAATTCTGGGAACAAGTTCTAGATACAACCACTCACAACTAAAATGTGTACAAGATTAAATCTTAGGAGATATGCATTTACACATTAAAATCCAAGCACAGGAAAATGGGCTCGAAGCCCTAAAGTATCAAGACAGTAACATTTATCTTTCGGAAATTAGCTACTGTTAGCAAGTTTTGTTTGCTTACTTAAAAAAAAAAAAAAAAAAAACAGAACTGGGACTGACTGCTGAGTGGTAAATTCTGCCTCGCAGGAATTCAAACTCTACTGGAGTTGAGGCTGTGTACATATGGATGACAGGATCCTTTCAATGAAAATGTGCATGTTGGTAGTTTTAGGTTTTTAGCGGAATGTAAATTGTAAAATTGTAAGAAACAGGATTGCGTGCCTGCTATCCCCAAAAGGTCTCAATGGTTAAATCCTTCAGGACGAAAAGTTTAAAATAAAAAATAAAAATAAGTTAATATAAAATGGAATTGCACTTGATGGATTTAAGTTTTGGATGCAGCTTTTCTAGATTGTTAAAAACCAAAACACCCTATTAATCAAATTCAAGTTTCTTCAAAAAACAAAACAAAACAAAAAAAAACACACACTCCAGTAACTCATTAGTCAAAGCTTTGTGAATAGGGCATGACAGAGGCAATGTAAGAGGCACTTACTCTTAACGCCTTTCCTGTAGGTCTGTTGGACGTACTTCAAGCCTGAGACAATATCTCTGTTAACCTGTAAAGAAACAGATATATTGGGTCACAATACATACTGCATCTTGAGAACTGCTTATGTTTCTGTGATATTGTATATTCTTTAGCTCAAGTTCACTGTAAAATCTAGGGATCTATGGATTTGCCTGTCCGTATGGATGTCACACTTACATTTGTACATATATTTAATGAAACTTGGATGTTATTGTGTGTAACAGAATATGAATATATGGGATATATTTTTCACTTGTACATACTGTATCAGAAGGTCCAAATTTAGAATTTACAACTGTGGCGGGGTACATTCCTTCTAATTATCCCCAACCACTTAGTGTTGAATTGTAGAGAATTACTGATTAAATTAATGAGGTGTTCCAAACTGCTAAGACTGCAACGGCAGGGCACTGTTCACTTCCTTACCTTAAAACTGATTTTAATCTTGTACTCCACTCCCTCCTTCAGGACAAACGACTGCTTCTTAAAGACTTCCAGATCACCTGCAAACAGACACCTCATTGAGAAGCTCCAAGAATTCGACTTTATCTTTTACCTCCCAGGAGTACAGCACTCGCACACTAGTGCAAAATCTAATTTGAGAAAAGGAGCAGTTCAATTATTGTAGCTCCTTGCTAGTTTAAAACGATCCATTATTGCATTATTTTTTGCGCTTGCTTTAAAACAAGGCTGCATGAAGTCACATTTTCTGGAAATCCATTTCTATATTGTTTGCAGTTCTTCCAGAGAGTTTATTGTTTCAGGCGATAAATGGACATCTGAATCAGTTTTACTAGCTTAAAGTTGCTGTATACGTTGGACGAAGCTTGCATTAATAGCTTAAACAATTAAATAAACTTACAAAAGTTTAGTCTTCAATTGTCCCTGTTCCATGTTAAAATCATTTGTTCAGTTTCAACAAAAAACATGGACTTCGGGGGGGATGGGGGGTTTTGAAAGAACAATGATTTGTAAATTTCATAGAATACTGGCCGTTTGACCAGCATTATTTGACTGGGTATTTATGTAATGAAGAGTTGGCCAGGATATTATAAAGTGAGGTAGAGAAAAAAAAAAAAGAAAAAAAAATTCAAATTAGCAGCTGCCTCCCACAATACATGATCGGAGCAAGTACAATTAACAGGATCTAGGAGCAGCTTGTTTGTGCTGCACTGCATGTTGTTGAGAAATAAGACAAAATCCTCAACAAATCAATTACATACAAATGCCCTTTGACTAGGAGTTTAATAACCTGATTCCAATTCCCAAGTTTAAACTGTGTTAACCAAACCTCAAAACAGCATTTATAATTTATAATTTGTGTGTTATTTCCTTGATCAGTCCATCTATTTTTATCACCATCATCATTATTATTATTACATCAATAGAGCAATCAGGGCAAATACTGCAATTCTGAAAGTGTCTTCAGACTGTTGCGAAGCTAGAGCACACCTAGATGTCAGCATGTTCACTAAGGCAGCACTGCCATGAATGTTCAGTACATTTAGATGGTGTGTCAGGGCTCAACACAATGACATGCCAATCCACTATTTAGTCCTACAGCTATCAAATGTCATGTTGGACAGAGTGCAGGCATAACAAAGCTATAGCTCACAAATCAAGGTAACAGATACCATTGCATTGCAGCTACTCTATAATCTTAACTAGGTCACACCTGAGCTCCACAGACCTATATATAATTCACACTATTATATAATGCGCAATCATCACGTTTTGAAAACATAAGTGACACAAGTGAAATCACATGGTTTCAACATATGTTGATCATGCACCATTTAGGTAGTGTGCATTGTGGTGTTAATGAACAGTAAGGCCTGAAATGACGAACTACAGCTCAGATTTGGCTAATGAAGATGATAACTGCAATGCACTGGTTACGCCGATTAAGATTTAGCTTAATTACCAGTTTAATTTAATGCCTGAAATCTGTCAGCTGACATCTGGTGGTTGTAGGATTAAATAGTGGACAGGCAGGTGCTAATACAAGCCCTGTGTGCTCTGGGCAGACTCCCAGCATATGCTCTGGCAATTATACAACAGACAACACAAGTAATTAACTGTACATACATTTAACTGTTGGTGTTTCTTTAAGCTATAGCATCTAATACAGATTTTATTTATTTTTTTAAATGAAAGATTTATTTTTATTATTATAAAGAATCCAGATATAAAATCCCTGGAAGAGGCAATAGCAAGCTCTGGGATTGCAAAGCAATGACTAGCCTTTATTGTTTTTAGTTTCACCAGGCCATTACTTCATTCTGCCACGGGGGGGGGAGGCACTGCAGTTCTTTGACTGGTTTAAGCTGCATCCACACTGGACGCGAGTGAAAAATTCAAACGGGAGTATCCACACCAGCAGCGAGCGATGCCAGCAACGTCGCTTTGAGAATTTCGCTTCTCTAAAATAGAAAAGTTATTTCATGAGGTGCAGCAGTATCCATTATTATATGATTACAAATTGAACTACTACAAAGACATCCCGAAGAAATAATGTCTGGGTGGCTTGCAGGTGGTGCATTTAGCAGCACTGAGACATTTTCTTTCCGATTACGCAAGTTGCATAAAAATACGTTTATTAATATGCAAAATATTAAATATTTTTATATTTATACCAAATACCAGTAGGAGAGATTTCATCTTGAAGCTAGGCACAGCGCTTCAGCAGAAACATTGCAATCAGAAAACTGTAAAGCTGCAGGCTGCAGAAGCTCAACCTGGATTCTGTGCTGCACTGAATGAAACACGCAAGAGCTAACACATGTTACTTTTATTTTAAATTAAAACTACTTTAGTTTTTACAGTTTTGTATGTACATGTACCTGTTTACACACTAGTTTCTTTTGAAATTTTTATTTTATTATAGTTTTTCATTTTTTGAAGTAGTGTTTTATATGTGGTAAGTTAGAAAATAAACCTCTTTATGTTTAATTGTTAATTTAAATACAGCGTTTCAGCTGTGCAGAGGTTTAATATGATGTGCTTGACTAAAACTTGAGTTGTATCCGACAGTTGTCTTTCATTTTAATATCGATGTTGCTTAAAATATACCGTTATAATGACTGCCGCAGGGTTGGCTGGCTTAAATCAAGTCGATTTAAATCATGATTAAATCACTTGATTTAATTTTTTTTTTTTTTTTAATCATTGATTTAAATCATTGTTTCATTTACTACCTATTTTATATAGTTTCTCAAGGAAAAGACATAACAAGTAAGTTAAAAATCTTTTAACAGAAGCATCTTAAACTCTTACTGTCTATAAACAAACTGTTAGGGCTGTATTCTGATCACAGCGCAAATGCGCTTGCCCTCGATTCTGCGACGCTTAAATGGACTGAAATGGTATTCTGAAGACTTGCCTTGCCCAGTTATAGAGCGCCTGCCCCATCATTAACATTCGCCAAAGCGATTCTGATGACAGCGCAGTGGGGTCCCAAATAAACAACTGAGCACTGTGTTAAGACCGTGTTAAGGCTTATTTAGTGGTGCAATCAGGAACAATTCAACACACTATAAAAAAGCCTAATAAACAACTGCATGTGTTTTGACTGACAGAGGAAATCAAAGACAGAAAAGTAAGAAAGAAAGACTGGGATGAGAGGGGGATTTTTCTCTGGCATACTCCATTGCTAAATTCTTGTAGTTCACATATTGTAGTTCACATTTAGAGGATGCTACAATGATAAATAATTTGCTTTGTATTCATTTAAGATTGAGTAATTTAGTTTGGTATGTAACCATTCACAAACCACCACTTCCAACATTCTTAAATTTACAACTACGGTACTACAAAAAAATTCCATAATTAAAAAAATCAAATCAAACAAAAAAATAGATTTAAATAAAAAATCGGATTTTTTTGATAAAAAAAAATAATCAAAGAATCACCAACCCTGCCGGCAGCGGTTTTAGGTATGAGTATAACCGTGGCAGTTATAGTGTTAACTTATGGTAATTTTTGTGGCACATATGTAGAATAATATTGTCTGGCATTAGGTTTGAGTACTTAATTTAACGCTCGAGTACTCGAACACTACATTACTCAAGATTCCCATCCCTAATGTCTGGTCATTGTAATCAAAAGCAGTGTTTGTTAAGGGGCTCCCACGTGGCGCATCCGGTAAAGGCACTCTGCGTGGAGTGCAGGACATGCCTTATAGCCTGGAGGTCGCTGGTTCTGGTCCAGGCTATTCCACTGCTGACCGTGGACGGGAGTTCACAGGGGGCGCACAACTGGCCAAGTGCCACCCGGGTGGGGAGGGCCTAGGTCGGCCAGGGTGTCCTCGAGTCACCGCGCACCAGCGACCCCTGTAGACTGGCCGGGCACCTACGGGCCTGCCTGTAAGCTACCCAGAGCTGTGTGGTCCTCCGACGCTGTAGCTCTGAGGTGGCTGCATGGCATGCCCGCAGAGTGAAAAGAAGCGGACAGCTGATGGCACACGTTTCGGAGGACGCATGTGTCCGTCTTCGTTCCTCCCGAGTCAACATGGGGGTGGAAGCGGTGAGCCGGGTTAAAATAAAAATAATTGGATAATAGTTTCAAATTGGGGAGAAAATAAGAAATAATTGGCGATTCCAAATTTAAAAACAAAACAAACAAACAAAAAAAGCAGTCTTTGTTACATTTATTTGTATTCAAGTGTCAGATCCCATATATGTTCTTCGAACACAGACATCTGTTTCGATCAACTTTAAATGTGTTCTGTATTTCCTTACCTGTCAGGTCCAGGGTTAGAGGCAGAGGAGCAGTTTCACACACCAACGTCAGCTTTGTCACCTGTACATTCGGGGCATTGGGGTCAGCTGGAAAAACAAGAACATGCAGAAACAGACATTATAAAGAATTTCTGATACGATACAAGCGGTTCTCTGGATACAAGAAAACATGTACGTACAATATTACATACATGTAGAAAAAGACACCACCTTATAGCCCCAGAGATTGACATGCCCAATAACTTGCGCGTAAAAAAATGTCTCATATCACTTGGATAAGCGGCTCCTCAGCTACTGGGTGCTAAGTGAAACAAAGATAGCACAAATGTTGCTAAACCTTTCAATCACGCATCCACTATCTGCTGTGAGTAACAGAAGACAGACCACCCCCTCATTGCAGTCAAAGGAGGTCCAAGAACAGAGAACCCTGCCACTTTGCATGACAGATTGTAAACGTCAGCTGCATTCACTCACACCCCTATTGTGATTTCTCTGCACTGCCAACAGAGTTACCCTCCTGACCTCAGCTCACATTGGCTAGATGCCGTTCTCACGACAATACTGAATATTTAATTTGAGCTTCAAATAATAGGAACGTATTGTCATCGCCCAAGTTGATGGCAGATTGCAAAACCCAAACTACTTCCAATAACTGGAGAGCCATATAAAAGAAATCACCAGGTTTTCCTATACGTGTGCGGGATCCTGCTGAGTTGTATAGCAGTCCAGTTAAAATGTTACTGATCACCGTCTCAGATCAGATCTTGAAGAGTTTCCAATTGAAGCTCGCCTGGCATTCACTACCGAATTTAAGCTTTTCAAACTAAACAGACAAGGATGTAACAGTATGGAATACAATGCGTTCCTGGTTCTCATCAGTATCTCGGCTTGTGCAATCATGCTAACTGTGCTCAGATGAAGGTTTGTTTCAGTGTGGTCACTTGATCTGATTTTGTTATCAAAACAATCAAAAGAAACACAAGCTTGTTTCGTTCGCGCCAACTGCTGCCTTTTACAGCCTATTTCACAACAGCATTTGTGTAATCCAATCTTAAAACCTACTGTACACATGGCTTGCACATGTGGAGCCTAATTATTCCAACTCCTTCTCCCCCACACACACTTTATAGGTTTGAACTCGAAGCAGTGTACCAGTTACAATACACAAATAAGTAGAATAGTTCTTTCAAATTGACAGCAAGACTAAACCATTAGTACTGTACCTATTATGAATTGTTAATTTCTTCAGCTAATTACTGCTGCGTGTTAGACCAGACGTTCCCAACCTGTAGTTCAGAATATCCCCAGAACAAATATTTAGCTTTAGATCACCATTACATTTAATGGCTATTTAATGCGTCCTGAACATGTGTCTGCTTTGTTTAAAAAAGGATATTGTAATTTATTTTCTATTACTATTCAATTCAAAAGCAGATCAGTATAAAAAGTGCAGTAAACTGAAGCAAGTCTTGCAATGCAACACCAGGCAGGTTGTTGACAAGCCCTATGTTATTATTCAAAGTAGTTCAGTCTGCTCATGCATGTGCAAATACAAAGAGTAGGTTTCCAGAAGCAATGGCCATGAAGGCTGAGCTAAGGCAGGAGTGGAATTGACCTAGCAATGTCCATATGGCAAGCACTAAACGAGTGACCCAGTGTGAACAAACCTGCCACCTCTGTAGTCTCTTAAATATTATTGGGGGGAGGGGAGATGAAGCACTTCCCCATATTCAATGAGATAAAATACAAGTGAGCATAATCCAAGTCATTCTAAAAAAAGGACAATTTAATTGCTGTTTACACAAGTAAGCCTGCCTGTACAGTCAGTGATTCTGTAACTTTTAAAAAAGGAATAGAAAAAACTATTAAAACCATGATTCATCCCTCAAGTTTAACCACACCTTATGCAAAAATGCAAGCGCTCATGTGATGCTTTGTCACCCAGTGACCTCATGGTCTATGAATTTGATTTGGAAGCCTCTATGTTAAAGAGTGCGTTTGAACTGTGCTCACCCCATCTGAGATGATGCAGAGTTCCCAAAGAGCACTGGTCAGGCGGATTCCTACAGAGTAACATGAGAGCTGGCTTCAAAACCAGGCCAAGGGGTTTGGCTGCAAGCCCACCGATGATCAGGCTCACAGAAATATCCCGATTCCAGCAAGAAGCTGCCTTCAAGGCAGAGAAGGGAAAACATGGGTTTGAAAATAAATACATAAGATTTAAAAAAAAAAAAAAATCAAATCTGCCCAAAGGCTAATAAAATCCTGTTTTTCCCATAACGAAGGATCATATTTCTCCTGCATCTAAATAAAAACAGATTCTGATGGATCGTAAGCCTTGCTTTTTTTTTTTTTTTCTTTCTTTTAATGCATTTTTGTGCTGGGTGACCAGGAGGATTGTATTATGAAATATATAAAATAATGTATTTAATATAATAAATATCTACAAACAACATTAGTCATTTTTGACCAATCACTTTATATAAAAAATAAACACATTTTGGTCCTGTTACCTGGCCAAGACACTATAAATCCCTGCACAAATTAGCCTGCAAACTAACAGAATGTAACAAAGAAAAAATCCTGCGGAAGCCACTCGTCTCAG
Organism: Acipenser ruthenus; assembly: GCF_902713425.1. Classification (NCBI taxonomy): domain Eukaryota; kingdom Metazoa; phylum Chordata; class Actinopteri; order Acipenseriformes; family Acipenseridae; genus Acipenser; species Acipenser ruthenus. Next base: position 6,934,788 of record NC_081207.1, on the reverse strand, counting down.
TAAAGGCCCTGCATCTGTTAAATGAAGGTTTGACTGCAGCTTGCAGCACAATGCTGCTCCTCAGTCCCCACCCCACAAGGGGTTCCAGGAAACGCAACCGCAGAGCTGCAGTGAACCACATAGCTGCAGCATGGCCGCCTTCTGAACGATGAATAAAGATGCAGAGAAGGCTCAATATTCTTTCTCTGTTCTGAGAAGAGCACACAATCTCTCGGTTGGATTTATACAGGACTATTTGCTATCCCAGTCAGGTATTCAGATTAGTCACCAGCACTCATTTTCTTTTTGTGATCTTTAGTTGTGCCTCACACTGGGTTCGCTCTGTCTTGAGGTTTCAATGCAGAGACTGATGCTTTGTATACCAGGCACCTCTTTGCCAACATTATCAAAGGCATAATGAATTCAATTAAAGGAGATGGTGGCGAAATCTAGATTCAGGTTCCTGTTCTAGTACCAATTTAGTGGATGCGCTTGAAATGAATTAAGCCAATTGTAAAGATTTTTAACCTATATGTGTGTTTTAGTATCAGTTTATTTAGTATCCATGGTAGAGAACCACAGAGAAATGGTTATTAAATATATATCTCCACTCAGCACCTGCTTTCTATTTCTTTAAAATAAACATGTTATAGCACACATGTATTTGAATTTGAAATCATGATATCTGGTACTACTTCAGAAACACTCTTTCTATGCCTTATTCTCGGGTTATCAGTTTCCACTTGTACTTGCTGGGTCATTTCACCTCAGCAGTGTCTTCTGGGTCAAAGCATGTTACTGTTGGAAACATGTCAGTCAACGGGGAAGCAGCCGACTGGTTATGGCCTCCTAACAGTTTTTTTTATCCTAGTGGAGTACCAGATATGTTTTGAAATTAACATGTGCTGTAACATGTGTTTCTTTCAAAACTGCACATTTGAGACCTAGAACGTGAACTAGAATGGTGGAGACATTTTATGTAACTGTTTTGTTAGCTTCAATTACTTTAAATAATATATGGCCAAGTTAAATCTATAAAAAATACTAAATAGAATATATCCATATTCATATATAGGCACAGCAGGGGATAAGTTAAGATGCATTTATTTTTGGGGATGCCCTTTCTGCCCATTAATGTGAGTTGCCAGATATAAAATACTGTACTTGTGAATTCTACAAGCCAATCTAAATTCCCGTTTAGGCGAGATTCTGCTGTCGATTTACTCAATTTCAGGAAAATGGTACAGAAGGAGTTAGGGAAGAGCCAGCTGTGGATATTGTTACGTTACCTTGGCAGAATGACTGCTTAAATAAAGCACTGTCAGAGATTTCTGCCCAGCCTGCAATGTATTTGTGCCAATGTGACGCTGTGGTTTTTCATTCACCAGCACAAGGAAAAATAAGAGGATCCAGAGGAGCAGGTTGAAGAGACTGAGATATAGTTAAGAGCACATTTTTATTTTCACTTTCCCTGTAATTCCATGCAGAACATTTTTCCCCCAATTTTTCTATTGAAAAATATGATGTTGGAAGAGTATTCTCACTGTATTACAAATTAAATACTCTCATGGATGGACTGCTATTTGTGCACTGTGAACATAGATGATCACACACAGAATGCAATCATCTTCAACGGATAATCATTTTAATAATGTACTATAATTACTACTTTGGTCAGCTCATAATATATGCTAAAAACCACCATATTTTAGATGTTATTTTTTCTATTTATTTTGGTTGTGTTTCAGTTCCTAGCAAAATATGTAAACAAATTTAATTATAAGCCAATTATTTCAGTACCCAAAATGTTTCCAGAGAGAAGAATTTGTGATGCTGTTGAAGGAAATGTCCCATATAAATCAGTTACTTATCCCTCAAGCAATTCTTATTTCAGATTCATGTTAATTATATTTGACATCCGGATATTGTGCCCTTAAGGAAACTTGTGCAAGTTGTCTCCCCAAAAACAGCCATCGCTGTTAATCCATTTGAGTCAAATAATATTACAGTGCCGTATCCAGGGTTTCACAGCCTGGTGCAGTGCTTGTATTGGTGCCAAGTTTCTGTCTTTGATGGCTCTAGTGTTGCAAGAGATCAGAGACAAAAGCTTCATCCAGAGTTTGACAAAAGAAAAGAAAAAAGCATTTCTGCTCTCCATTAAATTGTGTAAAAAAAAAAAAATTATATATATATCCTAAATAAATATGGTTTTGAAACGAGGGAATAGAATTAGCAGAAGCAGCAGGTATAACAGACCAAAAATATGATATTTCATGTTATTCATGGCACAATTCAATGAAACTTATAGAACAGACCATGCACAAACAGTACCATTACCATAGCAAACATTATGTCAACATTGTGTTAACATTTAGAAGCTCTTAATTGAAAGCACCTGGAAAATTGAACCATGACTTCACTAAATTCCGCTTTTAAAATCACGTTGGCTTTAGGCTGTTGTCGAGCTCAGTTGTGCTTTTTCAAAAATCGTCCACAGAGCAGCTAGCGAATGAAACAGCCAAAAAACGGAAACATCCTGCTGCACGAGAAATTGACAGCACAAGAAGCAGTTTGACACCTGCTCAAACCCACAAGCAGATTGAGATGTCAGGCAATCTGTGACAGTATGATCCGATCATAACCTAATAAGGCAAACACACAGAGCCACCCACAAGCATCACTTCCTGTCTACAGCGAAGTTACAAACTGACAAGGCTGTTTGAACGCAAGGTTTCAAAGAACTCTCCATTTTAGAGCAGCTCACCATTAAATAACATGGCGTCAGTGAGTTCATTACACACACAGGCACCACAACTCAGTTTAGGGTCAGTATGGGTACTGGACAGTGAAGCGTGAAACAATTACTAATCTTGTTGATTAATCTACCTATTAATTCTTTTTTTGTAGAATTAACTAAATAAAACTCAATGGCAAGTTTGCGGATTTTATTTACCCAAAACATAATATGGTTGAATTAATCTGATACGATTCCAGCACAAACAAACAAACAAAAAAAAATACAAGGACATAATGGCCTACTGTATGGAAAATCAGGCTCATTAATTAATAACTGGGGTTAGGGAGGGGAAGCAGTACAAATGTATTTTACAAACTTCATTCCCAGTGAAATGACTTTTTTTTTGTAAAAGAGGGAGACCAATTAAATGCATGAAAAACTTGATGACTGCAATATGTGTGATGAAGATTATTCAAATAATTGCTACAATGCTACTGTTAACCATATAAGGTTACTTGAGTGATCATTCACACTTAAATGGCTCCTGTATTAAATGTGGTTCTTCAAATCTGCAAAAACTATGATACACTTGTGAAAGCTGTTTCAACAGTTACATCTCTGGGACCACAGATGAAGTATCAATAAATAAAACCAGGTCTATTGCTCCAGAAAAAAAAGCTTTTAATACCTTCACAAGAAAGTCAAATTGGAAATGAAAATGTCTTCTTATGGCTATTGATTTCCTGGCCTTCGTGATCTATTGGTTTGAATTCTTAATTTGGTGCTTATCAGACCTGGGGGGAATTACAATTGTAATTGTGTAATTTGTAATTAATTGCAATTACAATGCAATTGTAGTTGAACCTTGGTACACCAACTTTGTAGTTGTCTTTGCAACTTGGGAAATACTAACCAGGGCTGTCAATATACATCAGAATGGAATATAAAAGAGTTTGTGTGTGTATGTAGATATGGTTTAAACACTGACACCTGCATAGCACTTAAACCATCATAAAAATGTACCAAAAGCACATTCTTGTATTCTCACCAACTTCTGGTGACCCCATTTGTTTGAAGAAAAGAAAATGTATAGTATACTTCTGTAGTTGTACCTGTGATTATTGCTGGGTTATTTTAAATAGAGTAAACATGTTAATGTGTGTAGTGGTTTATGTAACTTTTTAGTGTAATTGTAATTATACATTATAACAAACCACAGGTCTGGACAACAGCACATGTTACAAGATACCCCCCTCTTCCTTGCAAAGCAAAACAGATGCAGAAGAAACCAACGCATTGAAAACCTTCATTGAAAGCCCATTAACTACTGTATCCTGTTTCTTCAGCTTATTTACAGCTTCCCTGTCAGGACACTTTTTTCCAACCTTATTTCCAGCCTGTCCTGCAGGGAAGTCAATAATCCTGGCATAAAGAAGGTATTCTGCAGACACACAGGATAAAAAAGCCTTGCATGTTTTTGATTATCACATGAATACCTCAGATACAATGCAGGTAGATATGTCCCTGTAGCTGAGGGAATGCGGGAGTGTGGAGACTAATGAGCTTGTCTGGTCTCTTTAATGGCACACTATGTTGGAGGCAGCAAATTGATTTTTAGTTCCTTGCACCCATGTGTAGAAACTGTCAGCAGCAGCGGGGTGCTCAGTAATTGATATTAAAACTGCAGCTAATGTGTGAAATACAGCCAACAGGGTCAGGTTAAAACAGGAATGCTCCAAGTGGACCAGAGCGAGAGCAGAGAACGCAGTGTTCAAAAACCTAATTACCAATGTCATGCACGGCTATTAATAGCCTAAGTGTTTATACCGAGGTTAGGTGTGTACAGTGCTAGGCACCTTATCCTCAATAATTCAATCTGATCAATGCTACAGTAATCCATACCCATATATTTTATGGATTTTTTTTTTTTTTTTAAAACAGTGTTCAGGTATTTTATTTGTAATGGTTACAAATATGTTCTAGTTTAACCATGCTTAATTTCTGATGTTTCAGCAATAAGATTAAAACGGGATCCCTCACCCCTATTGCAAAGGGATCGGGATGCAGATCACTGGGACTGGACAGAGTTGATCGAGCATGGTTTCCAGAACAGGCTGTGTGCTGTGAAGACTCCATGCCACAGTAGAGAGGGGAAATCACTCACCCACTGTGGTGCTGACATTTCCCAGCAGAGCCTCCTTGTACTTGCGCAGGCTCTCGTCGTCCTGGTCCAGCTGCTGGATCTCTTGCAGGGTTTTCTGCGCTGGTGGCTTGTAGTTCACCGAGGACTCTTCTTCCCGGTTCTCTGCTGCGATCGCTGCCAGCTGCTCGGGGGTAGGATCCTGCTCTGCCATCGTCCGCTAAAAACCTGGAATAAGAAAATCAGACCCGTTAAGATTGTTTTGTGTCAACTTTTAGGTGGAATATATGTAATTTTATCCTGGAGATGAAGGGTAGACTAGCATCAAATAATTCTTTAAAAGGGCAGCTACTGTAGTTCTTGTGTACTGTAACTCCTTTGACAAAAATAGATCCAATTCCGCAGTGTTCTAACAGTCTGCTTATTCTACTTCACAAATCAAGAGTGTTCATGTAAACATGTACAATACATTTAATCTCACAAGCTGGATCCTAAAACGGAAATTCTCTGAAAGGTACCTTGCCCTATTGCTACCTCCAAAACCAATACGTTCACAACTTTTACAATGCTTTCACATGAAAAACAGGAACCAAGATGAATCACTCGCAGACAGAGAAGAAAGCCACAGCTGTGAGCCATCCTCCCACATGTTCACTGCAGGATCCAGAATTGAATTGAAGGCTGGAAGCACTGCCGCCACACAAACATGAAGCATCCTGTCATCCCAACAATAAGGGATTCAGCCACAGCTGCACAGTTTAAATCCAGGGAATGACTTCTATTCATATAATGCAAGATGAGAAATAGAAAGCTAATCTCTGACAAGCTTTAGGGGGGAGAATCTATATCCAAGTCGAAATAGGTTTTAGTAGAGGAAATGGTTTGACTATCTCAATGGTGCATTACTGAACATACGTGTAAGCATGTATTAATGTGTTTGAAATCTAAAGTAATACAGCACCTGCGTATTAAAAAAGTAGAGCAATGCAGGGATCAGATACAACAGGATTGGTTAGACTTTCTGAAATAATGAATCATCAAGTAACCCAGGCAATCAAATTCAGGAACTAATGACTACATCCACATATACCACACGCCAAGTACAGCGCTAATAGGAATGTGTAATCGTATGAAGATGAACTGCAGAAAGCCCCAGTGTGATGTTCCAACTCCGCCTCTGACCTGCCGAACAATTACACAGAGGAAATGAACCCATTAGCTCCTGCTAAATCGGCTGCCAAAAGAACCCATACTGCCCATCGATTCCGGCAGCTTGGTCATTTAGCTGCACTGACTGCATCCATTGTACACACCAGCTCAGACCATTGGGACCTGCTATGCAGTTTATTAAAACAAAAGATCTACGGATTAAGCAGGGATACTTTTACATTGTATGTACTGGACCTGCTCACTGAGCTCCAAATATAAATGTGTCTACTGGAAGGTTGTCTTGATTTAGAAGATACAAATTAGTGTGCCAGTTATGTCATTTCGAATTGCAGAACATGTTATTTGGGTGCCATGTTCTCCGTTTCTTTAAAAGCAGTCCAAGAAAACGCTTCCCTTCAACACTGCAAGGCAGCTACCTTTAATGTCAACTTTCAGAATGAATCCTATAAATACAAAACTGACAGCTATAATCTTCCACACTCTTATTTAATCCAGCTCAAAACAGCTGCGACTTCAAAAAGGTGAAACCTCTCTTTGATTCAGCCTTCCCTAAAGCGTTCAGAAGAAAGATGAAACATAAGCGAGCCGTTTGTGCCACGAACCAAATTACTTTCAGAAAATGACTTTCAAGACTGCAGCAATATATTTTGGATGACAGAGAGAGAAACTGTTAAATGGTGTAGAAAGACACAGTTGGTAGCTACAGCAACAGACAAGATATTGCAAGCAATTAACCAAGAGCCAAAACTGATAAACTGTAAGTTTGCAGGTAATTAACTTGTAAGCTCCTAAAGGTACTGCAATCTGCAGCATGGATCCCCACACAGGTGCATTCTGTCAACATTTAAAACATCCCATTGTCCCTCAGGCTGAAATTCACTGGCCCATCCAAAGCACCCAAAATAAGAACAGAGTTTCATCACATAGTAATATTCGTTTCTTTGTATAAAAATACCTATACATTTGAACAAATGCCTCTCCCGGCAAGAAATAGAAAAATAAAAAAGTATGTCACTTAAAATGAATCTAGGAGGTTTTTTAATGCCAATTAGGGTAAACAAATGCCACAAATGTGCTTTGCGGTTTATGCAAATACAGATGGCAAAACAGCTACAGTTTCAACAGCAGCAGGCCTTGGTGAAGCAAGAATTTGCAGCAGTTGGGATTTCCAGATTACCAGCTGCTTGTCTTAATTGGCAGGCAGAGACTGGTGTTCAGTAACTGCAATTTCCCTCTGCACCAGAATATAGCTCTGAAGAGTCTGAGTCACCGGTTACAAATCAGTGGTTTGAACAGGAACGGAGATGCTGGGTTTTAGCATCCCACTTAAGAGAAATAAATGCTTAAAGCTGCTTAAAAAGAATAGAAAAGTGATAAATATAAAAAGTGACAATGTGTTGGCCAGAGATACAACTATAGACTGTTTATGCTTTTCAGGATTCTCATTTAATTGTTACCAGAGATACTGAGTTGCGTTGTATTAGTTCATATCAAGTGAACAGCAGTTCAATCCAGTCCATTGCTGCAGGACACTAGTTACAAATGTCCTAGTTGATGAATTCACAACTCCCTGATGATTTATTTGGAAAGTTTGCTTGACTTTTGTTTAGTTCCAATAACAAGGTGCAAGAAGACAAGTAAGAGGAAGGCAATCTTTTTTCAAGATAGAAAATGTATACTACAGTATAATATGCAAAGATGAGAAGGGAAGTAATTGTAATTGGACATGGTTACTTACATTGAAGACCAACACAAACATGACTTGCCAAAATACTGTGAAGCAGCAAGTCGTTTTGTTGGGTATTTGTCTAGCATTTTTACCAGAGCTGTGCAACTAACAAAATGTGTAACAAAAATCCTTAAATGCATCCCCCCCACCCCCTCCCCAATACCAATATTTATATCAACTACCAGAAGGATTAGTAAAAAGTGCAGCAACTTGAAAAAGCAGATTGTTATTCTTCCAGTACAATTTACTGGGAGAACACCAATTTGTTAAACACAGCACTGTCATTTCGGTTCACTGATCAGAGACTTTGCATGTTCTGTACACTCTCTGGTCTTGCTTTCTTCACTGTGGTGTTTCTTGCACCACAGTGCGGTTGAAGGCACTTTACTAGCATCTGGATTACTTTAACTCTCAACACAAGCAACAGAATCACACACTGGGCTGCAAAAGGATGGCTAACAAGGATACATGTTTGAGGTCAGGATTTAATTTAGATCCTAGAAGTAGGTTTTGCCATGAGGGATTCATATGGTTTAGTGAAAACACTTTTGACATTTCTGGATTCAACAGCTATGTTTTCTGAATCTTTTTCAAAAAGCAAGTTTTGTCAAAAAGGGAGCGGACAATTTACAAAAAGAAACTGCAGAGTAGAATAACTTTACCTAGTGCAGGGTTCTCCCCAGGAATTCTGTACAGCCGGATGGCAGAACATTATAGCCGGGAGCACTTTTAATGGAAAAATAAACTTGCCTTACCTTATATATAATACGACAAAGAATTAGAATAATGTATTGTTTTTCGTTGACTATATCTGGTTGCATTTTTTTTATGTTGTAAATTTTCTTTTTCATTACTGTTTATTATGGTAAATTACTGTGCTTATTTGGGCGCTCTGGGGAAAGATAACGTAGGGTTATTGGAGTTCACCAAAAAAAAAAAAAATAACCTTTTCACTTATTTTTTAGCTTAATTATTGAGCTTATTGCTTCATTTAAATTGTTTTCTTTATGTTAAGTTTTCAGGGCATTTTGTTAATGCATGTCTATCTGTTTTTCACTGTTCCACATTTTTTGAATGCAACTGTTCATTTTAACCATTTTTTACACAACAGTACTCGCACACGTTTGGTCTCCATCATAACTGTTGCATGAAACCGGAGTGTAATAATCCAGCACCTCTGCATTTAAGCATTTGTATGTCTGCTGACAAGTGTTCAGCTGATATCCCATCATGCTTTTCTTCTTAAAGGCGTACAGCCTCTATATAGGAACCCCCAATACCTCTCACAAGCACCTGGGTACATATTGTTACGATACCAAAAACAAAAGGAATACGCTTTTTTTGTTTTTGGTGCATATGTACATATTCACAGTAGCATCTGCAAGTCAGACAGATCAGTTTTTTTCAGCGGGGCGAGAACCCTGTAGTGGAAAATTACATTAGACAGATGTTAATAACTATCATAACATCAGTGGAACAAATTATTACACATCACCTTAAATCTATTGGAGGTTATTTATTACACCACTCCAAATCTTATTGAGCAAGGAACTGGAGTAGGTTTCAGTGATCAACAAATAAGTTTGTGAAATGTTTCATGTTATAGATGGTTTGTTCCAGTAAGAGTATACAGAGTTCATCTATCACACTTCTTTACAAACTGTTCAAACAGATATATATCTGCAATCCATGGTAACAACACTCAATTCACACAAGCATAGAGGTTGATGGGAAAAACAGCAAGATCAACAGAACTCCTATCTAAAAAAAAAAAAAAAAAAAAAAATTACACCAACTACAGTACCTTTGGTTTATAAGCCTGGAAGAAGCTGCAGCAATGAAATAATTAGCAAATAATTAGAAACTTCAGCAACTTCCTTAATTAAAGTGTAACTCTGCGTCCCTTAAGCATTATCCAGCTGTCGGCTAAAGATGACGGAGTGAATGAAGACCAGGTAATCAACAGTGTTCAGTGTGGGGAGCTTAAACCGTTACCCTGGTATCAGTAAAGGCATTAGACTCATGCACGAATGTTCATCAGCTCCTTACTTTTGGTCTTGAATTTGAAAGTGAACCAAATTTGCTGTTGGGTTTTCTTGTTAAATTCATGCGAGGTCTATGGTCTTTAACATGCACAGAAGCAATTATTGTTGTCAGCTGCTGGCTCCATAATGGAGCACACTTGTTTACTTGGGTATGGAATCTTGCTCAGGGGAAAACCCTGCACATGCTTCCATCGACCCACACTCCAGCAGGGACACATTGCATTGCTGGACACCATTTACTATTGATCTCACAGCACTTACACCAAGAGGGGAGGTACAAACATTACACAGCACTGCTCTTTCTATAAAAAAAATTAAAAAAAACAGACTATAGAATATCAAATCACAAAGCGCAATAATCAATTAAGACAGCTGTGACATTTAAAAAAAGTGTCCTATTGTGAGACACAGCCACAGGAAACTTTCCAATAAAACAAGTAAACATGTGAGTTAACTAAAATGATGCAGAAATTTCCAGTAATCATGCATGAAAAGAGCTTTGAGGTTTTTTTGGGGGGTATTGAGACAGTCGCACAATTTTTTGTTTTTCACTTCTTTTCATTCACATATGGTTCCTGTTAGGAAAGGATTGAATAAGAACGACAGGGAAAATGAACCACAGCAATGCCCCGCCCCTAACGCCTGTCATCCCCAGATTCTGAAGTGGTTGCTTAGTTACATACGCACTGCTCAACATTAGTGCACTGCACAGTTCCATAGCAGGTGGTGTACAACTACTTGTTACGAGCTTAAACTCCAATATCATTTTTTCAAAGTTTGCGTGATTCTGGCATTTAAAGAGATACCAATATTTTTGGTTGTGGCAGGGGCCTTCTAACCAGATAAATGAAGCCTTGTGGATAGATGTATTTTTCTGATAAACCCAATCCCTTCCCTGCCACCACCTTGCAGCAGAACCAAGGTCAATTATAATAAGAGTACAGTTTGCTGAAATTACAATGATATTTTGTCCAATTAGAATTATGCTGCTGTAAATCGCAATTATAAGACTACAATTACACCAAAAAGTAACACATTGCTACACACATCACTATTACAGTTATCCCTGCTTTATCGGGACACCTTGGGATATGTAAAGATATCCTGAATAAGCATCTTAAAAAATGAGACATGAGGACCAGTCACACATATATTCATAATTTACAACATGTGCAAGAGAGAAGTAGTTTTCCTTTTTTTTTATTTCTAAATTGAAATTAACAGAATGAAATCACATGTGACTATGAATGTTAAACCCATCATTTAAAACACGAGTCATTTTTTTTTTTATTCCTAAAAAAAAAAAAATAATAATAATCGCTGTTTGTCTACTATACGTATATTTTTTAAACAAATAGGGTCAGTGGTTAAATACAAGAACAATATTTGCTCCGTGTAAAACACAACATGGAACTGCGAATGACTGAGCTTGGAAAGATGTGTAATTGGACTGTAATTACACAGTATAATTACACAGGTTTGCCAAGGTTTAACTACAATTGCATTGCAATTACAAATTATACAATTACAAGTGTGTTTTCATTTATATGATCAGTATATTTCTTTGTATAAATCTGCTTATTTTTGAGAGAGAGAGAGAAACAAATATTCTCCAGGATAAGGGAGTGAGCCATTTAGTAATTGAATAAATACAATTCTATTTTGGTTTGTGGGAGTTTTCACTTCTAAAATGTATAAATCAGACATTTCATTACATTTACTTTAAAACATCAAAATGTCAACATGCTGCTTGACTCTTGCGCATTACAGAAAATCTCTGAACGAGGATGCAGTCTGCTGCAGTTCCATTAGCCCTGGGCGCCACACAGCCCACTATGAGCTTAATAGAATGAGTCAGTCAAATAAACGGTTTGAATTCCTAGCCAAGCACAGGTCAGGGATTAAACATCGGTGTTTAAAGCAACACCCTCATACACCTGTGCTTCTACCAGATGGCATATTACAAGAGGGCATTAACCGAAACATTTGTCTGTATGACCTAACTTGTACAGCTGTAGTTAAAAGGTCGTTTTACTGCCACTATGACAAGTACTGTGGACAAACATTTTAGCTAATGCCTTAATCATTTTTGTGTCACCGATAATGGCATTAGCAAAACATGTGTCGACTTGATTAGTTTCTTATAAATCATGGTTGACAGCTCGGGACCTTGACAAAACACTTAGCTACACATCCATTAAAAAAAATTTGAAAAAAGACGTTCACTGTACGATTGGTTTACCAGAGTGCAGTACCTTCATCAGGAAGAAAGTATAGCTTTTGATTCTTCAACAAAAGGAAATTAAATGCTAAGGGGAAAAATAATTACATTTCAGCACTTCAGTTGACAGGCTGTCTGAATTTAGACATACCTGATATCTGAAGGCACAGTTTATTTGGAAGAGAGTTGCTTCTGCAAGAGCATTATCTTAAATTATTCCAAGGACAGCCAAGACCTAAAATTAGGTTGTCCAACAAGAGAAGGTTGTTTTCAAAGAAGTGCATTAAAAAATCTGATGATGGAAATAGTTATAAAAACTAAAGCACCAGTTAGTCACAGCCGTTTACATGCTGTATATCACGTGTTCCACGTTTTCTGGGAACTGTTCAGTTTATTTTACATCTATAAAATAGGGATAAAAATTGGTAAAAAAGTAGTTTTTAATTGAAACACCGGTAGAAAAAAAACTGGGGGAAAACAATCTCAGTGTACACACTTTACATGTGAATTATGATGCGTAGCAGTTCTGGTTTCTGATTAAGTTTAATGTCCCTGGCATGTATGATTAAGCACAATCTGTGCAAGTCGAAGCCACATTTTCCCAAGTTAGCTGGTACTTTGCGAACGTTTAGGCAATCGCTGTGCTGATGGAAATAGTATCTACAGAAGATATAAACATGACATCAGCACAAAACAAGTCAGGTTTATTCGCCTTGAAATCATAAAAAGAAAATTGACAGAACTGGGTGGTGCAAGCCATCGGGAGACGGGTCAAATCACACTGGACATTTCCATCAATGCATTTCATACAAATTTACCAACTAAAGCATCACCACTTTCCATCAAATATTTAGGATTAAGATTGTCGGGGTTGGCCAGTGTTTTAGCTGATGGACAGACAGTACTGTTGCACGAAGTCACCAATACATACCTCTCTGCAATATACAGTGGCTGTCCAGCAAAGCACAGCGCTACGACAAACTCATTAACAGTCATTCTGCTCTCTCTTTTATTAAAGTGCGTGTAAAAGCCGCATAAATGGATTGCTTGTCTCTCAGTTCACTTTTTTGTTTTAGTTTAATGTGTCGCTTATTTTTCAGTATGTTCTTTTATTGTCAGCGTGAACATGTACCTCAACGCAACAGTATGTGCAGCGCTATGCATCCTCTGCCTCATCTGACCCACGTCAGGTGATAATGTGTTTGTGAAGTGACAGGGAACGACGTTTGAACGTTATTTGATCCTCCGATGTCCAAACGTTTGCTGTACCCTAGGATACAGTGTAGGGCTGCTCATTACAACGTCAGAGTCAAAATAAAACAGCATTTTCATCAAAATATTGGGTATTCCCTAGAAAATAGTATGGGGAAAATATTTAAGAGACAAAAATCGGGTATAGATCAGTAAAAACCAATGTCCAGTCAGTTTTCGGTAAAATTCGGAATAAACCGCAAACACGGAATACTATGTATATCCTATGTTCAAGATGCAGCTTGGCTTTTTTTCAATTTATTTGGCCAAGGAGTACTGTGGTTCAATTTGATTTTATTATGCTTTTCAGTTTAAAACCATGTTGTGCATATGTAAATACTGTAGAAGACAGACCCAAAGACTTAAGAGTTTTACCCAGACTGTCCTGTGATAACCACAGAAGTTCAAATTAAAGCACACATGCGTCAGACAAATCACTCACTTAATTCAAAGACAGACATTCTAGATCTCCAATAAGGGTCTTAACTAATAAATTACAAAAAAAAAAATATCATATTTACTACACTGACATCAAAACAGTGCAAGCTAGACGATACTGTAGCAAAACACTTCAGTCAGAGTAAAGAGAACATATCAGGACAGCAAGTCCCAAAAGCACCAATTTCCATAGGTGCTAGACTAGACAAAGCAGGCCCCAGGGATAGTACTACAATAAATGAAAAATGGTGCATTAAGTGCACACTTGTGAAAATGGAACAGCTGAGCACTGAACATACAAAAACAGGCATTATCGGCAGAGCTTCTCCTTTAACTTCAATTTAGGCTACCCCCCACCTTCGCTTCCTAGGGCTGCCCACATTGTTACTTGCTCGGTTTTATCAGCTTGAAGCATGCCTACACAGTTTCCTGTCTCTTACAATGGCTTGAAGTCCTCTGCTGCAGGGAGGACCCTTGTTCTTTTGTTTAAGCGCAGCTTTCGTTAGCTAAGATCAACACGGTTCTCACAAGGAGACAGCAAGCTTAGGAGGGATCTACTGAACTTTTACGCCAAAACAAATATATCCGTTTGGTTGGTCTTAAAATGGAGTGGGTCTGTGTTAGAAAAGCTCATGCAACAGCTCTTTGAGAAATCCTAGAAAGAAAAAAATAGTCAATCTGCATTACTCCATCCCAGCAGCACTGCTAGAATTACAGTAGATAATCAGTTACTTGGTTTACATGAAAGCTGGGGGTAGAAAGTGCATGTTGCGCGAGAAGGCGGTCTCCGATTCAGGGGCAAGGAATGAAGAAAGGCAGGCTTGTAATCTTAATTAAAATCAGTCAACGTGTACAGCAGGGGACTTTGACAATTGAGCTGCATCAGCAGGGACAGGAGTCAGACAGAGACATCCATCATAACAGCACTGCAGCCCATTCAACACAGTGGTAGCCTTGAGGGAGACGCACACTGCATGCTAATTAAATAGCCACAGTGCTTGTGACATTAGCGGACATCATATTAGACTTCTCTGCAGGATATCTAACCTCCCCAGTAACAAAGAGCATGGTGCAAGAACCATGTATTTAAGCCTTATTTTTCCAAGCCAGGCCTACTGTACTCATTGTTCTCTGCACAGTAAGCTGTAAAAAGCTGGATATGAACATCATCATGTGGTGTCAATCGTTTCCCCAATCATTTGCACTGCAAAAAAAAAATGTAATTACTTTAAATTAGGTAATTCTGGATACAGGACTAACTATTTAGATGGAGTGACTGTATACTGCCAGGTTCCATGAGACAAACAAAAATTAATAAACACTTTTTCCACAGTCACCACAGTGCTTCACTTTCACAAGAGGATGGGCAAATACCAAGGCTTGAAAATGTTAAAATGGAAACATCCAATACCCAAGGCTAGCAAGTTACCATTATTTTGTTCTTTTAAAAGTTGATTCTGTTGTTCATCCACACTTAAAATCAAGGGCAAATCTATATGGAAGCAAGTTAAGGAGACAAATGTTGTCACAAACTCGTTTATTGGTGTCCCCCAGCAAGATCGTAGAAAAAGATACAGGGAAAAAAAGAAACTGGCACAAAGGGAAAGCAAAAGAGTTCCTACAAGTTATGTGAAATTCAAGTTTTTGTTTGAAGTTTCAATTTGCATTGCTTGCTTACCAAATACTTTACTTAGCCAGCACATAAAGTCTGAGATTTCAAATGGTCACAGTGATTGCCCTATGATAGGCCTCCATTCTATGTACTTGAGGTCTGGAGACCCCCTGGCACTGATCCACTCAAGTACACATCAGCTCAGTGCTCCTGAACGGCAGACCAGCTGCTCTGATGAATCTTCCATGGACACAACTCCAGCCAGCTGGCTCCCAGGAAGGCTAAAAGAACCAGCTTGAGCTGCGAGTGCTGAGACTTTCCTGGGGGTCGACAGTGGGGCAAGACGGACCTCAATGGAGGAATGTGGCTCGGCAGGTCCTGGCTAAGTCAACATGTGTTCATGGGAGGTAGCTTCGTAACAGCTGGTTTCAATTAGGTTGACCACAAGGGCTGCGAAATTAAGTTGCCGCAAGTTCTTTTTTTTTTTTGATGGTTGTGTTTGGCAACGTTGCTTTTTGTTGCAACCGTCCTCTAAACTTAAAGCATGAACTTCTCTTTTTGTCTTTCTGGTTTTGTCTTTCTGGTTCTGAACCTTCTACAGATCCACGTAGTGTTATTTTGACTTTTTGTACTAGGTACTATCCTTTGACAAAATAAAGAAACAAAATGATTTTCCTGCTGAACTGGAAATGAAAACGAGTAAACACATCCACCTCTGTGAATTAAAAGCTCTTTGAAATATAACCGCGCCACCCCGACAAACTTCAAAAACCTCGTCTCCCAGCATTCTGTCACAACCTTCTGAATTCTGCAGCACTGCGGTAACTGTTGCTTTCCAAAGGTCATCATAGCATACCATGACCTTCCTTATGAATATACTGCAGAAGTACAGCAGTAGGAGTAGATGTTTATATAAAAAAGGCCTAAAGAATGCACCCAAACTGTGAACAGTTAAACTGCCAACTAAGGACGTTTACTTTAAATTCAGGTTTACATATTGTGAAAAAGTCAGGACACTACACCCAAGAGAATAATCTAGTTAATCTAGTTGGAGGCTGTGTGGTCCAGTGGTTAAAGAAAAGGGCTTGTAACCAGGAGGTCCCCGGTTCAAATCCCACCTCAGCCACTGACTCATTGTGTGACCCTGAGCAAATCACTTAACCTCCTTGCTCTGTCTTTCAGGTGAGACGTAATTGTAAGTGACTTTGCAGCTGATGCATAGTTCACACACCTTATTCTCTGTAAGTTGCCTTGGATAAAGGCGTCTGCTAACTAAACAAATAATAATAATAGTAAATAACTAGGTAGAAACAAGATCAAAAGAAACTGCTGGATCATGGAGGGGTCCGAGCACTGAAACCCATCTTCAGTGGTACCAACTTGTGGATCTACTGGGTCAAAATCACGTTCAGACCTGGGTTCAATTAAACAACAGAGATGCAGGCTGGACCGGATTCCTGGACTGGAAAGACATATCTTATACATAGCAATTATAACTTACACACCAAAATGAGACAGGGATTTGCTGTGCAACAGTGGCGATCAGCTGAGAGCCAGGAAACAAAGGCATCACTAAACAGTAAATGGGTTCGGCAGGGAAAAAGATGCGACAACGTCACAGTGACTTGAATTCTCTTGGATACGAGCATCTAAAAAGAAGAGCACCACAAAGTAAGGGATTTTTTTTTTTTTTTAATTGTTTGGCAAGGAACTTGCTTTCATTTTTTTAAATGGCAGGTGGCTACAGTAAAGCTGCATGGACCTGTAGATTCGGCTCAGTGCGTCATTGAACTTTATAATAAATATTATACAAACATGTGACGTATTTCATTTTGGATTCCACTCAAATACAAGTGAAGGGAATGCCTGGAGCATTGTTGACATGTTACTAGGATAGGGCATAATATTCAAAGCTTATGTGCTTTGAAAATAATTAGTCATGGGAAGAAATTATCTGAATTCACTTCATCCATCTTCGAAAAACATGACAAGCTCATTAACTTGTTACCATTATTTTTTGGAAAGATGGTGTTTAAGCAATAATATTATGAACAACTGAAATCACTAAAATAGCTACATTGCCATCTGCACTCCCTGTTAATTTGAAGTGTCCAGTTCATTCTCAATGGATCTTCTAGTTGAAGCCGGCCATCTACTTTACCTGTAAGCACCATGAAGCCTTTTTCAAAATGCTACAGCTCCTGAACACCAATGGCTAATAGCAGGAAATGCCCTGATTGACACTCAGATTTTCAGCTTAGCACTCTGCATATTGCAAAGTGTCTTATTGACTTCATAACCCCCCCCCTCCCCCCTCCCCCCTCCCCCCTCCCCCCTCCCCCCTCCCCCCTCCCCCCTCGGTTACTTCATTTTGGTTTGTCCTGTTAATTCCACAGAATTTCCACACTAGTAAACTGTAGAATTTGCTCTGCATCATGGCACACAGGGAAGTAAAATTAAAATACTAAGAATCGGAATCTTACACAAGATTGTTACAGAAACAATTTGAGGAATACTACAGTATTTTATTCACTCAGCTCTAACTCACAACATACAGCTCCAAAAAAAACAGGATCGTAAACCTGTCTTTACTTCTAGTTCGCTGTATTTTTGTTTCTCATTAAAACCAAGATGTGCATCACCCAGTTGGCCGGGATGCCAATACGCTGCTCCAAGCTGCATTGACTTTAACAATAAACAGACTCCAGAAGATTAAGAAATCGCCTGCCAAAGTTCCACAGTTATTCCCTTTTACAAACACAGGACTGCTCAAACAGGCCCAGGCAGACAGCGATTGTTGCTGCTGCTAGGAAAAGGATAGAAGCTGCTTAATCTCAAATCAGAGGAGCAAAAACAGTAAAAAATCTTACATGGATTAAGCAGTTCTGCAAAATGTCTACACAGATTCTCAGCCAAGGAAATAAAATACAGGCTTCAACAACCTGAAAAGCAG
Organism: Acipenser ruthenus; assembly: GCF_902713425.1. NCBI lineage: Eukaryota > Metazoa > Chordata > Actinopteri > Acipenseriformes > Acipenseridae > Acipenser > Acipenser ruthenus. Next base: position 6,916,513 of record NC_081207.1, on the reverse strand, counting down.
GTCGCCATGACCTACATTCATGCACATGTAAAACTGCATCTATTAACGGTGCAGCATAAATACAGTAAACTGATCAATATCCAACATGGAATCAGGTGTCAGAAAACATTTCTGTAGTCTTCATTAGCAAAGTGCAGAATCGGGTCATCCTATTCCAATAACTTAAAGAGAAAGCAAATAATGTATGTACAGTACAACCCCAACCTAGCCCCTGGTATATTAAACACGAAGCCTTCTATGCATAAAAGGACTGGAGCAGATATGGCTCTTGTCTTCCAACAACAAAGTGATTTTGTTTCAGACTAAACCACTGTCACAGGAGACAAAGCCAATATTCTTTCATAGATAGGGCCAGGACACCATCAGTAAGCTAGTAAAGCATGTGTCAGTATAATATTACTGTTCTGAACACACACACACACACAAATTTAAAATATTGTCTTCAGTAGTTGCATGTTTTTTTAGGTCTCATTGAAAAGCATATTATTTATCAACCTTTATTGTCTAGTTACTGGACTCAACCAAAACAGAAACGCACAGTAAGTTTTACAAGAGTGGAATGTGGTTACTTTCATTTTGTATTCAACCTGGCTTTAAAGTGGATGTCAACATAGTTATTTTGTATTGAAAACTTTATATCGCTGCTATGTAAATGACTCTGAATAAATGTTTAATAGATGGAATGTTTATAATACAAACATACAAGATTTTTCAACTTGGCTAACTTATTTGCCAAGACTATAAGAAAACAGCTGCAGAATTCATATTTGTGATTTATTTGGAAACAGTCCAGTAGGTTGATCTACATTCCATGAACCCTTGCTTGTCTAAGAGCAGAAGAAATCTCCCTGCAATACATGGCATGACTCATACCGTTCACCATGCAATGTATCCCAGGCTCTTATGTCCATTTGTCTAGGAACTGCCCCCACCCTCGCTCCTGTAATAACCTACTCTGCTAAATGCAAAGTTAAATTATATACACTCCCAATGGTATATTGTAACTATTTCATCGTTTTTCAAACAAACAAATCAGACAAATAGGAAATGTGCAGCACAGCAGATATGAATCCCACAGTGGGTCTTACTCAATGTGATGTAAAGTCTAACTCAGACGTGCCCTTATTAATTAACTCCGCTGATAAACACTACCCCAGTCGCCTGAAACGCCATCGGCGGCGGGTTCAGAAAGTGTCAAATCAGACAATTATCAAAATCACGAGGCTGCGTTTATTCGCAACTGGAATATAAAACAAAACATTGTATTTTATTGAAAAATGCATAACAAAGCCGATTTCCTTTCTCAAGTTCACGGCTAACATCCCAGCACAGCACAACCCTCCCCCTCCCCCTCACGACACCGCCCTGGTCTGTGGAGAATGAACTAGAACGCCGGTCGACATTCTGTAATCAGGACAAGAAGCGACAATCTAACGTTGATTTGAAGCAAGGCAGACACCGGATAGATTATCTAACGCCACCTTCAAAATAAGACATTTGAATCATTTTAAAAGGGCATATAATGCGTTCACAATACACGTTTATCCATTCTTCATTACAAAAAAAATACCCTACACTGAAACAAATCAGAGTTTTGTTTTTTTTAAGCAGGTGACACCCATCCACTAAGAGCACACTTGTTAGCTACTGAAGAGAACAAAGATCACAAAGGATATCTTGCCATCCACATTCATACCTGCGTTTGTGATTGTTATTTCGATTTCATAGCTGCTCGATTTACATCCAAACAATGATATATATGCGTGATAATAGAATCCAGACATGCATTAATTAGAACATGATGTATTATTAAAAAACAAATCGCTCTTCTTTGCTTAGTCGATCATACACGCATTCTAGTGTACCATGCTTTAAAAAATACTCCTTAAAATAAATAATCCTCGCATAGTCTTAAAACAAATTTCTTTAGATTACTTCCTTAAAATATAACCGCCTAAAGTAAAGACAAGGGGCACTTTCAGTTAGTATCTGATCTCGAAACCACATAACAGGAAATGCACCAGGTCCAAGTAGTCACATTTCACAAGTTACAGATTATACCTATCGAAATAAACACTTCAATTAAACTTAACATAAGAGAATTCTGATTTTAATAGTCGACACATTAAAACAAATATTTATTAAGAGCATTTACATTTCTTAATATCTATGCTATAAATGTTAGCGAATGTACCATCTATTAACTTTCATGTAATTTCGCAATCTACTTCAAAGTACCATTTCACTTAAACGCATATGCAGTACTTGGATACTGTTGTGTACATAGCATTATTAGATTACATATACAGTGTAAATTAGTTTAGTTATGTTGCCCGGAGATTTATCTTTTGCAAATTATCATGTACTACGATTCCGATTCATATGTACAAATGTCAAATAGAAGAAAAAAAAATTGAAATAAAAAAGCTATGTTTTCTTCATAACAAAAGCTATTTAGAAGTACTTTATTTTACAATATAAACCGGACTTGTAATGCAAATGATGTTGATAAGTACGGTAGCCATAAAAAATGTATATATTATATTTGCACGGTTGCCAAAATAAAATATCTAGGATGTATTCACCCCGAAAGCTTCATCAAATGGACCCCCCTTGTTGACAACAAGATCCAGGTATTACTGTACCCCGACCTTACCTTTCTAAAACACTTTTAGTTTAGTATTTCTCGGAGTATCTTAGTCGCTGCAGCACCAGCTCGCTTCCTCAGGCAGGAATGGCGAACAAGGAGTGGAGCCGCCCGCCCGACACGCTTCCGGGACCTGGTTGCCGCGCAAGGGGAGGGGCGCGCGAGAACGAGCAGGGGCGCGCTGCGCGGCCTCGAGACGCCCGGGGAGCGCCCAAGGAGTGGAAACTGGTGGGGTGACGTAAAACAGCGCTCACTGGAACGGAACAAGGAAGCGCTTCCGCATTATTTTTTTTAACGTCTTCATAAATATGTACACAATACTACATTAGACAATGTAACAATTGTACAAGAGACTGGATTTAGGGAAACAACAACTGACTATTTATATTAAAATACCAGTATTAAATATGCTGTTATTTCTAAGGGGTTTACCATTCATAATTTATTAGGAAAAATAGTTACTGGGTACTTCATTGACATAGCCTGAGGAAAGCGCTTGGGTGTGGACGATAAAATAAAGGTATAACAGCGGCTCTCAGCCTCGGAGAAGTAATGTGACTTAAAAGCGGCAGTGCTATATGGTTTGTGCCAAGCAGAAAATGACAGTTTAAAACGTTTCGTCTGCGCCCCGTTTAGTTTAATTAGAGACAACCATAGCTAAAACATGTCAGGTTTGCCAATATTGCAACTACAATTATAATAGATTGTCTCTTCTGACTTTATTTTGCTCGTTTCAAATGTTTTGTAATATGAAAAGGCAGTTCATTTTTGTAATACATGACCAGCACTATAAAATGTCTTTGTTCAATACAGGTATGGCTTAAGTCATTCTATAGCCGACCATATTCCATGTTTCTCTATGTATGCTACAATGGCTATAGTTTAGATGTAAAAGATACAAGTTGTGATTTATATGGACAACTCAGATTATATGAATGGTTGTATACGCATTTGTAATAATGATGGAAATATGTACAAATGCAGATCGTTACAACACAGCATTATCCCAAAACACCCACCACTGTCAATACAGCTGTGATGATTATCATTAGCAAAAAACATATTACAGAGCTCGCGCTAGCTTTTCTGTTCATGCGTTCCTGAAACGCACATGCCCCAAGTTTTGCGTCCAATCGTCAGATACTAAACGATCAGTTGTTAACACAAAGGCTAATAAACTCCAGTGATGTGCATTTTGGTACATTTTTTGGACGTTTAAACTCTATGCTATATCATAATTTAAACAATCGCTATCTGTGTATAGATATACATATGAATACAGACACATTTTTCTTTATGCTGGTATATACTAACAGTAGACCGTTTCCATGACACCGAGACGGGATTCTAAGCAGTGTTTTGTTGCCTTCATTTACGTGTGTTTTCATCTTTTTTTCTCCATTCCAAAACAGCTACTGCATCATCGTGTCTGAAGATTCTTGAAAATCTCTACATATGCGTGTATATTCATTTTTAGCCTCAACAGCCTTTTCACACACGCTACAGTACATCTTGCCGTTTCGATAAACAAGAAGTTCAAAATAACTTATTTTTTACAGTAGCCTCCGGCTAAGAGAACCCCCCCCCGGGAAGCAAGCGAAGTGTTTTCTAAGATGGAGCTGGCCACCAGACACAATATGAATCGATCAATAAATATGTATTACTTGTCATGATGCACTTGCATGAGCATATCAAATGAACTGAATAACTGTGTATGTTAATAAACTATAATAATAAAGTAACGTCAATAAACTCTCAAACTAAATTGACTTACACACGTGTTTAATTCAGCTTTTTTCAAGAGCTCAAACAATATCCAACTTTTTTTTTTTGAAGAAACATCGGCGCATTTCGCCGCTTTGTTTACATCCCATTTTGTAGCGGTGAGGTGCACTCGTGGAAATCAAAATACAAAATGACTCAATGATATGACAGCAGTTCTGGAATGATTTAATAAACCAATCGGTGTGCCTCGATAACGAGTTATCAGGTTACAAAACAGTATTGTATCCGTTATGAAACAATCGCTATAGGTATGAAGGTGTTCTTTTCAGCAAAGTTCCTGTTAAGAACATAAGAACGTTTACAAACGAGAGGCCATTCAGCCCATGTTGTTCGTAGCTTATATATCCTTAATATTGCGTAATCAAAATGAGGCTCATTGCTGCCACCTACAGGACTGTAGTACAGTAGACATGCACTACAGTACATGTCACTTATAGAAATACACCAACACTCCATCGGTTAAAAATAAAATACCACTTGGCTACAGTAAAATATAATGACAGAAGTTATATCTACAATAAACCAAAATGCTCAGAATAGAAGCCCACCCAAACCCAGTTGTAAAGACTGGGCCACTTCAAACACCACCTGGTGGCTGGAATTGTTTTTCCAGTCAATTCATTCCCACCATGTCAACATGGGATCCAAACAAAATGGGAGTCTGGCGCAGATTGAAGTACTGTAGTTTTATTGAAACAGGTATTCACTTCAAATAAAAACCGACCGCATTTGTAGCCACTGCCCCTTTAAGGGTCAAGTGTAAATAAGTTAAAATGTGCATTTACAATGTTGGAAAATAACAAGTCAATATCAAATTATTTTTTACATGTCAATAAAATTCCACACTTTAAATACCTGTATTAAATCATTACAATGTAGACTTATCCTTTGATCTTACAGGAAACAGTCAACACCTAGTGTGTACATAGTTAATGTTCTAAAGCCCCTTTCTGGTTAGCTAGATACTAAATCCTAAAAAAGGTTTGACTTCTATTCACCGAACCCCACCCTCACAAAAGCAGACAGAGGCAGTTGTCTTTGGTTAATACACTGTAGGTTTATTATAATGACTGGGAGCAAGTTACCCCCTACATATACTTCCCACAGTAGCAGGCAGCCAGTAAAACTCCCCCCCCACCCCTCCCCAAAGAAAAAAAAAAAAATTCAGTACAAAACACACAACTGCATAGACAAAAACAAAAAGGGGGGGGGGGGGGGGGGACGACATGAATTTAAAACCTATTCCAAGAAACAGCTACATGTAGAACAAAGTCGCCATTCCTTGTCTGATTGGCCGCACCGATCTTGTGTCCCTCCCAAGTGAAAAAGACTGAAGTTAAGTGGTGTCCATCTAGTTTAAAAAAAAAAACAAAAAAAAAAACACATTAAATATGTACAAGCTTTTTACTTGGGACATCCTATTGTGCATTAGAATTTGATTACAATTAGTCACTTTCAAAATAGTCATTTAAAAGTAGAAATAGGAGACAATTGTTTTAGCACATCAGAATTATAACTATCCCCATTTTTGTATCCAGTTTCAAACTCACCCTTGCATTGTAAGCGTCCAGCTGTGCATCCAGCTCCTCTGCAGACAGCGGCTGTTTTTCACTTCTGCCTCCCCTTCCTCTGCCTCCTCTTCCTCTGCCTCTGGAGCCACCACGTCTATTAGGGCCTCCAAAGCCACCTGCGACACCTCCCACTCTGTTTCTGTTCATGCCACCACCACCTCTGCTTAAACTGGGGGAATAAATAAAATGAATCCTGGTCACTACTGTGCAAGTACTTCCAAATACTAGGAAGCATTTGAACCAGTCATGGCTGTACAAAGCTATACTTAGAATCAAAAGAAACTTGGCACTATTGACACATTTATTTTTGGAAAAAAATAAAGTATATAAAATGGACATTGACTGTTTTTGGCTTTTTTTTTTATTAAAAAAAAAAAAACCCCACTCATTCATCCTTGACCATGACACGCTTGAGTGACTATGACAAGCATATGCACTTAATCTAATTAGTGAGAGTTAAATCCGAGTGATTTCAGCTGTTGAACTGCAAGCTTAAATAAAAGCAATAAAGAAAAAAAATTCTATAATAAATTGCAGAAAAACACCAATATGCCACGTCTGTCAAGAGAGCAGCACCTTCGTGCAAATCGGCACATTGGAGGCTGGACTAGGGCAGCACACTGTGGCTCCCAGCCAGCAATTTCAAAGCTGGCAAGACAGTATAACCAGACAGTCAAGGACAGGCCACGAACTTTAAGACAAGAGTCACAACACCTGCCCAAGATAGACAGATCATTATGCAGCATCTTCGTGATCGTTTTCGCACTGCTACTTAAATAGCATCTGATACTGCAGGGTGTAACAATCCACGCATCAACAGTTAAACTCGAAAGCAGTTAGAGTCATCTACAGGCCAGACGACCATACAGGGGTCTGGTGCTCAGCAATGTGCACCATCGCAACAGGATGAGGTGGTGCCAACATCTTAGGAGGACTCGCCTTCAGTGGAACAAGGTCCTCTTCAGCGAGGAAGAGAGATTCTGCAGACTGCCCTGATGGATGTACGAGTATGGTGTAGATGTGGTGAACGATACGCTAATCTTTGTGTAGGTGAGACCAATCGGTGAGGAGGTCCAAGTGTGATGGTCGCAGATGTACAGCTTCCAATGGTGGCCACACACACGACTAGCCTGCGACAAACAGTATCCCCTGTCCCCCCATAACCTGACAGTAAAATGTCAATTGTTGGTCATCACAATTTAAAAAAAAAAAAAAAAAAAAAAAGCCACGCATTCTGTATTCTTACCTTTGGACTGGTGGTCTTCTCTGGGTGTCAATCTGCGACGTGACTAGTTGAATATTCATTGAGCGACCTTTTAAAATAAATAATAAATATTTGTCCAATGTAACCAAGACAGAACACTTCAATCATGCTAGTGTATCCAGACTAATCCTCCAGTAGCTCAGTTCTGAAAATGTAATGAGGACTTACCATCAAGAGGGACCCCGTTATACTGTTTCATTGCTTTTAATGCATCCGCTTTCCTCTCAAAGTGTACATCTGCTGTCCCCAAACTCCGTCCCGACCGGTCGTAATGTACTGCTGCTTTCTTTAGGGTGCCAAACTCTGCAAACAACTCCTGGAACAAAACCCCAAAACTGGTAACTTTATCCTTCAAGACATAAAATCAAACTTAAATACAACAAAAGTGATGTTCCATTAAAATGGGCAAATATTTAAAATGTATAGTTTAAAACAGAAAAATCAGTTCTTCCCACATATAGTTCCTTTAAAAAGCCCTTGTATACCAGCAAACACAAATAATTCAAAAGAAAAGTTGGTTTACATAAAAACCTACCTGGATATCTGCATCAGAAACACCAAAGTCAAGGTTGGAAACCAAGAGCTTCCCACCAGTCTCTACTCCAGCACCACCTCCACCCCCTCCACTGCTGAAGCCATTGTCAAACATGTCGTGTTGCCATTTGTCTGGAAGCTGCTTTGGCTGCAAGAAAACAAAGAGACGGACCTTGCTGATTTCCTACAATATCCCATGGCTTCCAAGTTCTATAAATGCAAGAGACTTAACTCATGAAAATGGAGGAACTAAAAAGTTGCAATACAGCAGGTGCATACAATACCAAGGATACGTGCACAATGGCACTTGCATTGTCTAAGAACATGCAGCTACAGACATCGGAGGATTACTTTCTTTGCAGATGCCATTTTAAACCAAACTGTGGCACCATAAAAATCGGTAAAGAAAGCAAATAAACCTGTGTTAACTGGAATCACATTTTACTGTATGGGTGCAACATTACATTTGCACACATTTGACAAGTGAAAATCATCCACTTATTTAACCAAACTAATATAAAAAAGGTGATTTTATGTATGGTGTATTACAATAAATCTTACAGTAAAATAAGGTATGTATTGCTTACAATCTGGAACCAAGTGAACACAAACACTAAATCTTGCTCCCCCCCCACTACTATATTAAAATGGGAACAGTAACACTATTAGGAGGTGTAGATCAAGGCTTGCCAACCCTGGTCCTGGGGACCCCATGTGCCTTCTGGTTTTCATTGCAACCCAGCTCTTAACCAAATCCTTAATTGAAACTAATAATTTGCTTAGACCTTTAATTGTTCTCAGCTCCTAAAAAGTCGCAGTTAGTTACTTAATACTAATAGCCAACTTGAAATCTGCAACTGTTTAAGAGCTGAAAACAAGTAAAAGGGTCTAATGAAGCAAACGAGTTCCATTAAGAGTTTAAAGTAATTGAGAATGCCGTTGGTATGAAAAGCAGAACACATGGGGTCCCCAGGACCAGGGTTGGGAAGCCCCGTGTAGATCGTGCATTAGCCTACAGCGTTGTCCTACCCAGTCGTTGCCCCAGCCAATCCTCCCTCCCTTGTTAGAAATCAAGTTTCACAGTTAACGCGTTCACACAGCTGCAGCGGGTATGCCCCCCAGTGCCAACAGCCGTTCTCCGCGCCTCCCAGCAAATACTATCCGCAGGTCCGGCCATATCCACACTGAGCCCAAGAGACCTTCGGTCATCTTCAACGTTCTCTTCTAGGTGTTAGTTGTTGCAGCACTTCCCACGGAGACAACGGTGAAACATCGACAGTCACATCGTAGTTGATCTTAAAATGTGTTCTGCTTAATGTTGCTTTGCACTCATAAACCACTTTAATAGTTGCATCACTTGGTCCTTTAAGGCACGGCCCAAATCAAACGTGTTTTGGACGTTTGTAATACTAGTTTAGTCCACGGGGTTTGTTACCACAATAAACCCATGCTTGTTTACAATGGAGGTCGAAACATGTAGTGGATTGAAGCAGGTAAGAGTGGAAAAAGGCAGACAGTTCATGATTTGTTGGTATCGTCTGAATTGTAATGTCCATCATAACAAGTCAGACTGGCTCTCCTTGGCGCGTCAAGCTTCCATTTTGTAGCTGCGCCATTTTCTCCTTCACTCTTATGCTGGCGGTTCGTAACTTCTGCATGTTCAAAGTATTTTTTTTTTAAATCTATTTGTTTGAACTACTAATATATTCCCTGCACACTGGAATAACATGCAGGTTGTTTTAGCGAGAGAAGACTGGAGTTCGGCGTCCACGGTTGCTTGTCTGGATGCAAACAAAGGATATCCCTTCCATTCTTCGATACTCCGCGTAAGAAGAAAAACACACCAACTTCCCCTCACGCACTCTTCATCTCCCGTTCTTACACAAAGTGCCTCTTTGGTTGTAAATATTGCTATTTTTCTATAGCGACTTAAACCTAACAGGTTATACATTTTGTACCCTACAATTAAACAAAGATGGCGCCATATCTGCACGCTTTCATTTTCTTCTACTTGGTTAAAAGAACGGGATAGGTTAAACCGCTTTCAAAAAACAAAAATAAACGCATTCGTTACGATTTCCTCCGTATACAAGAATTTTTGACCTTTCCCAATCAACATTTTGCTTCATTGACGCTTCCAGACAGACTCCAGGATTATTAACTAGCACGTTTAAAATAAAAAAAATAAAAAAACCAAGCGTTTCGGGTGCCACGATTTTCTCTCCTCATCTTTCTTTTTGTCCTACCCTGCTGTACGGTGTGGGTCTGCTGCTTCTTCCCCGGGTGAGATTCTGACGACTCCGCATTGGGCCCGATCCGCCGCCTCCACGTCCCCCAAAACCGCCTCCCCCGAGTCGGCCTGCTCCAGCACCGCGGCCTCCGCCAGATCCTCCTCGACCCCGGCCTCTCCCACCACGGCCTCCGCCGCCACCACGTTGCCGGTTCTGCTTGATGATGTCGTCCAAGGACATATCCATCTTTTCAGCCATCGTGTGTTGTTGCCGAATTCAAATTACAAACTTCCCAAAAGAGAGCAGTTCGGAGTAAAGAAATGGAGCAATGGCAGCTTCTTAAGTAGCCAGGCGGTGACTCACTTGTTAGTGACGTCCTACATTGCAGGGCATGCGTTGCTATTCATTGGTCTATTGGGAATTGTAGTTTTTGTAAACCTCTAGGACACCAATCAATATACAGTTGTACATGAAACCATATTTTTGGAACTAGAAGGTAAAAAAAAAATGCTCTTAATTAATTAACCGCACCAGTATGTCAAACTAGTAGATATTGGCATTACAAAACACATAGTACTCTACCATACAACATATTTTAATTAAATAAAAAAATTATATATATATATATATATATATATATATATATATATATATATATATATATATATATATTTAAAAATATAATAGATATATATATATATATATATAACTGCAGTGTACAATATTGAAGGCATATGAAAGAAAAGGTTTTTTTTTTTAAATTACACCATTTTTTTAAAAGATTAAAAAATATTTTTTTCAAGACGTTTCCGGCAAAAGCCATTCTTCAGCTGTTTAAAAAGAAAAGTAAACACAGTGCAGTAAACTTGTTGTTATTCATATATATATATATATATATATATATATATATATATATATATATATGTGTGTGTGTGTGTGTGAATATAATTATATAATAATAATCCTACTATTTGCTAGTTTGACATATTTTGATTACATTACAAAAAATACAACTGTTAAATAATTTGATTAAACTTAATTTACCTCACCACTGTGTCACACTGGTAAATAATGAGACATTGGGTATATTCCTAAATAAAGGAATGCTATACATTCCCCTGGGTGTGATGGAATATCATGTTCTGTGATTGTGCCTACTGCAATAATCTTAAAAATACATGCAATAAATATTGCATATTTCTCAATTTTAATACCGTTTTTTTTCTGGTCGTTTTGAACAACAAGGGGTTTATGAGTTCAATAATGGTACTTGTTTTTTTAAGTGTTCAATTTATTATTATTATTATTATTATTATTATTATTGTTATTATTTATTTCTTAGCAGACGCCCTTATCCAGGGCGACTTACAATTGTTACAAGATATCACATTATACAGATATCACATTATTTTACATACAATTACCCATTTATACAGCTGGGTTTTTACTGGAGCAATCTAGGTAAAGTACCTTGCTCAAGGGTACAACAGCAGTGTCCCTCACTGGGGATTGAACCCACAACCCTCCGGTCAAGAGTCCAGAGCCCTAACCACTACTCCACACTATATATATCCTAAGAACCATTAGGATATATATAGAACTCCATGTTGATCAGTATATAGGAATGGATCTTCATATAGGATGGGTTTTTATAAAATCTTAAATTTACTTAAACCGCAGCCATTTGCCAGACGATGTCTCGTCAGTATGTGATCATTTTATACTGTAAAAAATATATATCATCATAATAGCCAAACATAGGTTTATTTTAGATGTATTACACAGAGATGCCAAAGGTTGGCTTTCCCAAAGAGTGAGATTCAAGGTCAAAGAGTGAGACTTTCCAGGTGTGGTGTTAGGTCATTGCTTAAGACAGGGACTCATCCTTGTCCTTGGCGACATCCAATAGTCCAGGATTTTAATCCAACCAGCACTTAATAGTGTGTTTTAAAATGTAAACTGCTTAATATTGCATATGAAACACTTAAATGTCCTAATTCATACTAAAGTCTAGGGCATGTGAGAATTCTATATGCAATGCAAACCAGTGGATTTTAATAATAATAAAAAAATGTTGGTTGGAACAAAAACCTGTTTGATTGGAGATCCCTGAGGACCAGAGTTAATAACCCCTGGCGTAGGCACACAGTCAGTGGACAGAACAAGAGAAATATTCAAAAAATAAACTGTTTTTATATAAACCTAACAAAAAAGAAAACAGTTTTTTTTTTATCAATACAACAATGTTTATTTTGCATATAATCTTGTCATGGTGATAATTTTTAAAAACACTTCGCAGTACAAATATTATTTGGTATGTACATTATTGCTGTTATTACCCGCTAACGTTAGATCAAGTCCTGCTCATTTTTTGGCGAACTCTTTTTTGAGCGAATAGGTCGCGCTCTCTCTCTCTCTCTCTCTCTCTCTCTCTCTCTCTCTCTCTCTCTCTCTCTCTCTCTCTCTCTCTCTCTCTCTCTCTCCTCTCTCTCTCTCTCTCCTCTCTCTCTCTCTCTCTCTCTCTCTCTCTCTCTCTCTCTCTCTCTCTCTCTCTCTGCTCTAAGTCCCGTACCCGAGGCCTTGGGTGTGTGCACCTGTCTCTTACAGCCCCTGAGAAGAAAAAAAAAAAATTAAAATCTTTATATATTTACTCAAAAGTGGCTATGGGTACCTTATACAGGCAAACCGGATTTGACATTGACCAGAGTTAAAAACATTGCGTCTTATTCAACGTTGTTGTTAATTTAACTGCAATTAATTGACACCACTGACATTTACTCAAAATGCGTTAGATTATTTTAGGAATTTGTGTGAGCGTGAGATAGCATGGTAATGCGTGAGTCTCACGCCCAATTCAACTCAATGGACCATGCTGGGGCTGGGGGCTGGGGGCTGGGGGCTGGGGGCTGGGGGGCTGGGGCTGGGGGGGGGGGGGGGTCAGACAGTAACACGGGGAAACAAAGGAGCAAGTGGGAATGGGCTGGCATGCAATAAGCCGAATTTAAAGTGGGACAAAGAGTAATGTTTTTACATAACACATGTCAAATATTTACTTTATATACCACTTCCCAGAGTAATCTCGAGCCCTAAACTGTAAAAAACATAATTAAAAAAAACTCGCTATTTCCACTGATTTTTACATTTGTTTCCACGCAAACCGTTGGGGGTTTACTTTACCCAACATTAATGCAATTTACACGTGTCTATACTTAGAACATTTTGCAGAATACCAGAACAAAAAAACAAAACAAAAAACAAAACTAAAAAACAGACGTTCCTTTAACATCTGTTGCTCGGTAATCGATTCCATAGTTTTAGCCGAGGAGAAACAGGAAGTTTCAAGAACGCAGTCTAGAGTAGTCGATTAAGTAGTCTCCGAGCGAAACACTATATCATCGACTCAGAACTACCAAAGTAAGTTTAGGAAATGTATCTGTTTGTATCGTTGGTCAATTATTTTGAAAATAACATAGAAGTGGCAATTGCGCCGCGTGGTTGGTAGATACATAGTGTATTATGTTTCGTGTGATTTCATTTGAATATTGTATGTAATTAGAGACACTATGTGTAGCCTATAAATTATAGTAAAATAAACGTCCATATTTTATTTGTCAGACGCCATATATATATATATATATATATATATATATAAAGAGAGAGAGAGAGAGAGAGGTGTAGAGGTAGGTGTAGGTTTATTTGCATTGCTTATGCATTAAGTGCATACGGACCCCACAGTACCCGCACGATTATGCTCGCAGTGAAAATCACAATTTTCAGACCGTCTTGCCAAAATGAATCTGTTATTAAAGTAGTAGTGAGATTCAGCAAACACAATGCATTTACATTCTTTAAAAAATGCTGCATTGTACATGTGTGTTCCCGTATGATTCTAGTAAACTTAGTTGCACATCAGTACACAGCCAAATTCAACGACTGTGTTAAACAGAGCTCCAGTTTATATAGGTACCGGTGTAGTTATACTGGACATACCATAGGAAAGCCTGGATTGGCTCAAACGAATATTAAGTCAATTTAAATGATTAATGGAGTAAACTTGTGTGGAGCTGCGTCTTGTTTCTATTGTCTTCTCATCATTATTGATTTACAAATTTGAACTGTTGGGTAGTTATGTCCCGTTTCACCTCTACACCATTTCCCTTTATCAAAGGCTTAAGATATGAAAGTGAAGATCAAATCCTGGAACGGAGTGGCTTCCTGGCTGTGGGTGGCTAACGATGAAAACTGTGGGATCTGCCGTGTGTCTTTCAATGGGTGCTGCCCCGACTGTGAGTATGTATATGTGTATATGTGTGTGTGTGTGCATATGTGTGTGTGTGTGTGTGTATATATATATATATATATGTATATATATATATATATATATATACAGCTCTGGAAAAAATCAAGAGACCTCTGCAAAATTATCAGTTTCTCTGGTTTTACTATTTATAGGTATGTGTTTGGGTAAAATGAACATTTTTGTTTTATTCTATAAACTACTGACAACATTTCTCCCAAATTCCAAATAAAAATATTGTCATTTAGAGCATTTATTTGCAGAAAATGACAACTGGTCAAAATAACAAAAAAGATGCAGTGTTGTCAGACCTCGGATAATGCAAAGAAAATAAGTTCATATTCATTTTTAAACAACACAATACTAATGTTTTAACTTAGGAAGAGTTCAGAAATCAATATTTGGTGGAATAACCCTGATTTTGAAGCACAGCTTTCATGCGTCTTGGCATGCTCTCCACCAGTCTTTCACATTGATGTTGGTTGACTTTATGCCACTCCTGGCGCAAAAATTCAAGCAGCTCGGTTTTGTTTGATGGCTTGTGACCATCCATCTTCCTCTTGATCACATTCCAGAGGTTTTGAATGGGGTTCCGGTCTGGAGATTGGGCTGGCCATGACAGGGTCTTGATCTGGTGGTCCTCCATCCACACCTTGATTGACCTGGCTGTGTGGTATGGAGCATTGTCCTGCTGGAAAAACCAATCCTCAGAGTTGGGGAACATTGTCAGAGCAGAAGGAAGCAAGTTTTCTTCCAGGACAACCTTGTACTTGGCTTGATTCATGCCAAAGCTGCCCGATTCCAGTCTTGCTGAAGCACCCCAAGATCATCACCGATCCTCCACCACATTTCACAGTGGGTGCGAGACACTGTGGCTTGTAGGCCTCTCCAGGTCTCTGTCTAACCATTAGACGACCAGGTGTTGGGCAAAGCTGAAAATTGGACTCATTGGTGCTTCAGCAAGGCTGGAATCAGGCAGATTTGTCTTTGTGAAGGACACATGAATCAAGCCAAGTACAAGGTTGTCCTGGAAGAAAACTTCTTTCCTTCTGCTCTGACAATGTTCCCCAACTCTGAGGATTGGTTTTTCCAGCAGGACAATGCTCCATGCCACACAGCCAGGTCAATCAAGGTGTGGATGGAGGACCACCAGATCAAGACCCTGTCATGGCCAGCCCAATCTCCAGACCTGAACCCCATTCAAAACCTCTGGAATGTGATCAAGAGGAAGATGGATGGTCACAAGCCATCAAACAAAACCGAGCTGCTTGAATTTTTGTGCCAGGAGTGGCATAAAGTCACCCAACATCAATGTGAAAGACTGGTGGAGAGCATGCCAAGACGCATGAAAGCTGTGCTTCAAAATCAGGGTTATTCCACCAAATATTGATTTCTGAACTCTTCCTAAGTTAAAACATTAGTATTGTGTTGTTTAAAAATGAATATGAACTTATTTTCTTTGCATTATTCGAGGTCTGACAACACTGCATCTTTTTTGTAATTTTGACCAGTTGTCATTTTCTGCAAATAAATGCTCTAAATGACAATATTTTTATTTGGAATTTGGGAGAAATGTTGTCAGTAGTTTATAGAATAAAACAAAAATGTTCATTTTACCCAAACACATACCTATAAATAGTAAAACCAGAGAAACTGATAATTTTGCAGTGGTCTCTTAATTTTTTCCAGAGCTGTATATATATATAAGCTCAAAGAGCCAGCTGCCCTATATATATATATATATATATATATATATATATATATATATATATATATATATATATATATATATATATATATATATATATTGTAACCGGCCGGCACTCACGGTCGTTCGTTGCCCCTTTAAAAGCAGGACCCAGGACACAAGAAATGGATTTTTAAGCGCTTCCGCGCTAATTTTAATACACACAACAATAAATAAACAAAACGAAACAAAACACCTAGTTCCGTTTTGAGCACTAACTAAACGTTTTATGCAGGTCCCTGACTAGCTCGCAGGACGGCTAAGCCGTTTACCTGTTTACCCGTTTACCTGTCATGAAACCACACAAGTTCAATACAGCACTTACTATTACGACTGCTCGGAAGCAGAGCACCACTCTTCTGCTTCCTTCTACTCAGCAGCCGCGTACAGACAGGCTGCACGTCTTAAATACCCCGCGCCTGGCATTAATTTACAATAAATCTCAGTTGCGGGTGATAATTAAACAATAAAACAATTAGCCAAAATAATAAAACAATTAAACAAAATGTGCATACGCACATGTTTTCTTCAGGGAGGATACTAACCCCCTCCCTGATGTGTTACAATATATATATATATATATATATATATATATATATAAAATTACGAGACCGAAGGTCACAGAAACCCGAGATTGAATTGTTTTCCTGTAACTCACTGAATAGGCTCATCTATTATTTTGTATAATACATAATCCTGTTCTAACGAGAAGATGAATCTGTCCTTCACAGGTAAGGTGCCGGGAGACGATTGCCCGCTGGTATGGGGGCAGTGCTCCCACTGTTTCCACATGCACTGCATCCTGAAGTGGCTCAACTCCCAGCAAGTGCAGCAGCAGTGTCCTATGTGCCGGCAGGAGTGGAAGTTCAAAGAGTGACCCCGCGGTGCCAGGGGCTCTCCTAGCAGCATCCACACTTTCCAGCTTCAAAGGGGCTGCTGGAACTAAGCTTCAACCAAAATACACTGTGCTTTACAATAAAGGATTTTGCCTTCAAAGATAGTCAAACTGGCACAAATTCCTGGGCAAATGACACCTTATACCATAATACTAGTTCAAAAGCCCTAACATTTTGAATATCATTTGCAATTTGAATAGTCAAGAAAAGTACCCATGGTTTAAATTGTAAATATGGTATTGCTGTTTGTTGTTTGTTTAGATATCTTCTTCAAATTTAGGATAGTGGTGCCGTAGTCTTTAGGATTAGTTATATAATTAAAACATCTGTCTTTATAACCAGTTAGTTTTTTATAGTAGTACACTTGTTTTAAGCCACTAGTATGTCACATATATGTGTTTCTGGAGCATTAGTCTGATTCCGTAAGTGCTTTTATAATCTGTTCCACTGCCACAGCTGTTTTTTCTAGTTGGCTAAAATGGTAATTCGATCCCTGCATGTGTGAAATGTATTTATTGCAGATTTATAGTTACTTAAACAATGCTATCACAGCAGGGTTAAAAAGAAAATGACATTGGATATTGGCTTGTATTTATTATACAGGACATACATTTATACATTAACAAAGTACTCTTGAAGTATATTGTGTTATCAGTAATAAAACAAACTCACTGTACAAACCAGTATTACTGTCTTCTGTGTATATAGAGACTATATTGGTTAGTGTGTTAAATATAAACTCCATTCAAATACATGTATTTAAATATATAATGCAGTAACTACAGTACCATTGATAGTGCTTTTAGGATTACTAAAATACTTAGTGAAAATACAGTTAGTAAAATATTTTAAAGCAGAGAAATGCTACTGAGGTCATATACATTGTATATACACCTGAAGACACTGATAAAGATATCCTGTCAAATAATTTAATTAGTTTCTTTTGAAGACTTCATACACGTTATAGTATGTCTATATATTTTTTAGCTTCAGTGCCTGTATTCAGAGTCAATCAGTTCAACATAACGGACACCAGAGGGCAATGCAATGCACACCTCTTTTTAGTACAGTGCAACAGCATGTAAAGACATACACCACTGTTATAACTATTCCTTTTGCAAATTTAAGCAGCTTTTATCACCTGGTGTGCCTTCTAGTAATTCATTTAAATAACCTTTAGACTTCTCGTCAATATAATTAATTAAATAATACAAATACTGTGATATAAAAAGGACCAAATCCCTGACAGGTTGTATACTCTATCTCAAATGTTTTTTTTTTTTTTTTATATCTTCACTGGAGGTCTTGTTCGATCCAGACAATGTTTTTTTGTTCTTCGGCGACAGCAGCTTTGACGCAGCTCATAAGCGAATCCATGTCATTCCAGGTCTCTGAGGAAATGGTTCTGATCAGACAGGGCAGCTTATCCAGAAATGTCTCTGCTGCTTTATAGCATTCTAGCAGATGCTCTTCTGAAGATCCATGTCTGTGTAACTTTTTCCTATAAAAGGAAGGAAAAACTGAATTGCAATTAACAAAAATGTTTTGCAGCCTATGATAATCCAAACAAATATGTTACAGACTTGTTAATCAAGTTGGAAATGTAATGTGCACTATATCAAAAATGCCTTTCCTTGTCTTAAGTTTTTGATGCTAATTACAACATCTCAGATAATTATTAATTACTCTGTAATCCCTGTAAATCGTGGCCTATTTAATATGAAGAGATGATAATTGTGTGTCATCTAGATGTTGTCCCTTGTGTTAAGCTACAGTGATATACCATGCTCAGCCACGTTCCGAGTGTTTGTCTTGCTGCGTACCTGAACTTCCTTGCACTCTTCTCTGAAATCACGATGAAGATAATGATGGGGAAGATTTCGGCTTTGTGCATGCGCCTCACACAATCCAACTCCACCTCTAGCAGGCAGTGGGCATTCTGAGAAAGAGGCACAGACGCGTGTCAGACCACACAGACAATTTATTTATTTTTACATCTGTTTGTCTGCTTAATTACGGGTTGAATTTATAAACCAATACCCTGCTGCTGAAGCACAGCTGAATTTTATTAGAGAATTTTAAGCATTAGGGAATTACCCTAGATTGCACCTGCTTATCCTGGGATTACCGCAAAAAATAAGTGTTTTATGCAATCCAGCTGGATTCCCTGGTACTGCAAAATGTTCCAAAAATACAGTTGTAGCTTAAACCAGTGGAGTAAAGACAGATCCAACGTTAAATAATACTGTAACCCCACACCAAGAGTGCTGTGATCTTACTAAGTATATTTGCAGTGGTGTGTGAGGCACCAAATGAAAGGGAAGGCAAACAAAGAGAAGAAAAATATAATAACTAAATGATTATAGGACTGTACTAGAATATAAAAGCAATACTGTTTTTTTTTTAAATTTAATTTTAGTAATTTAGTCCCCGCTGAGTCACCAGGAATACATTTTAATAGATATTACTACCTGTTCTATGATGGCTTCCACTGCTTGTTTTGTGTAGCAGTTGTTCTGTCTTTCTTTCACCCCCAGTATGTCTCCAAGCTTCAGCCTCTCTGCAAACTCACTGTCTGAGAGAAGCTCTGCAAAACAGGAGGGAGGCAATGGGAATCACGTTGCATGAAACATTTACTATTGGGAACTATCCTGGTTGTACACAATAAATGGCTTATGTTTCCTACATAGAGAATTACAATTTGTGTACATGCTCCATCTCCTAGCACCTGCAAATAGGTATCAAATAATGTACCTTTTCAAGGTGATATGCCAAAGGAATTGGAACATGCTGTGTATTTTCTGAACCAGCATGACAAATTGAAAGCCTGTGCTAACACAACCAATGCCATTTTGTGCTTTTCCACTGTATTGCCAACCCCACTGCAAGCAAATTCCTTCAAGCATCCTTTTCTTGATCTGTTATGATATCTGCAATAATACTATGTTTGTTACAGAAGCAGGTGCAGTTAAAAGGAACGTTCTGGAATCTGGAAGCAAAGACAATGGCCAAGTGAGCACACACACACACCAAATGCTAAGTTAGGACATTTATAGTGATTGCAATTCACAACATTGGAGTCTTAGAACTCACAAAACATCATAAAAGTTAAATGTAAATACAAAAGAAATATAATTACACTTGAAGCCATTTATCCTTTATAACATCTATGGTGTAATCCTGTTACTCTTCAGCAGAGGGCACCCTACCTGGCTGACACAGTTGGAATTCCTGGTGCTCTTGGAGCCGTTCATTGAGGAGACGGCCAAGAATGTTGGGAAGGAGGAGGACCGGGCGCCTAGAGTGAGGACGATGGGGCGTCACCAAGGTGTATGGCATGAGAGTGATGCAGCTACCCAGTGCAGCACACTCCACACTGCTTCCTGCAAGAGAGAGTACAAACAGTTAGCAAGGGGAAGGATTGAGTATAGGGGCACAAACAGCTCAGAGAAATGAACTGACACAGCGAAAATGGATCACAGCATGCTACCAGAGGTCAAGGTGTGGGCACTGGTTGATGTTTAACTTTACTTTATCACCCTCACTCATATGTTCTGGCGTTTCTCCAGCATGTCCCAAATATGGAACTCTTAAATTTCTACAATATCCCAATTATCCCCCATCACTTATTTCATACAGAGACACTTGCCTTGCCCCTTGCCTTGCTCATTGCCTTCACAGTCATTGGAGAACCTGAGTGGATTTCTTTGTGTCCTGCCCGTGCTCACAATCCTGACCGCCTCCTTCTTCCCTGCCACCTGATTCTTGTCCAGCTGCAAGAAAGAGTTCAGGGGATCAGAGCTACCAGCAGAAGACAATACACCAGGGCTCTTCAACTGGCAGCCCGCAAGGGACAACCAAAGTGGCCAGCCGACAGTCAGCAAAAATTATAAAAATGAACTAAAATAAATACGGAAAAGAAAAAACTAAAACAGTAACATAATCAATCAATTTGTGATTAAGACGTGTTTTATTTATGTATCCGGCAAAGCAGCGTGTCCATCACACCACCCCTTTTCAGTCACTAGCCACTCAGCACGATTCAAGCAAACCAGTTCCATTGAGCTCCGCTTTGTGTACTTCATTCAAAAGTATGCCATACAAAGGAGATTAACAGTTTGGTCAGAAACAGCAAATGCCTATTATTTGGGAAATTAACCAAAACATAGAAACATGATTACATTGATTTCCATGGGACTAATCTGTCTGTTTTTAATTTATTCAAGTTTTCATTTTTGTGGCAGAGATGAAATAGAAGCAAAGTTTATTTGTTTTAAGTGGCACACTCACACATTGTGTGATGAAAGATTTTCACGTCCACATACTTACAACCACATTATCGCACTGTTCTTGCACTCAGACTGTATATTATAGTATATAACAGTTCATACAGTTCTATTAGTAAAATATTGTATTATTCATATGGTAACATTTTTAAGTCTTGTTCAATATACAAACATTACGTTATATAATATTTATTATATTGCTTAAAAATGTGCAGAGTAAAATACTTCTGGCCCGCCTACTCCTAACTTTTTTCCAATCTGGCCCCCTTAAAAAACTAGTTGAAGAGCCCTGCACTGCACCATCGTTACTCAGGGGCTGTTCTTGTAATGAGAGTTAACTTGTACTGCTTGGACGGCAAGCCACTTGCTTGCTAACTGCTTTGAAAAACAATGTCTCAAGATCTTAATATGAATTAAGACAGAACCCCCTGGTTTAATACATTATAATTACTTATACTTGAAATGATTCAGATCTGAACCAAGGTGTTCTGCCGGTAAATTACAGTACCTGAAAAATATCCCTGGATTTGGATTTCTTGAGCCTGATTCTTACCTTTCTGGTGGTGGTATGTTGTAGGCACATGTTCTCAATCGCTTTGATCAACAGCATCTGAGCTCTGGGGAGGGGAACCAAAGACACTGTCATTCTTGGTATAGGTTTACAGCTATCTCATTTCCTTTTGCAAAACTGGTGCAAACTGAACACTGGAGGGGAAAATCTTTCATAAGCTTATTTGCATGCCATTGAAATAAAACCATCCCCTCAAATCTCTAAATACCTCAAAATCTCTACATATGATTCCATTTAGTATACAGAAAAACTGGTCTCCTAACAGTATTGGGACGCCAACTTATTACAGTCTAATGGGTGTGTGGAAATCTGTACCTTAATGAAATAAATCTCAGGTCATTTCTTTTTCTCTTGTTATGTATAACTTAATTCATTGAGTGTAGGGTATCTCTTATGTTGTGGTTGGTGGTCTGCCTTCTCAAACTGTTTAATTCATATTAGAAATTAAAAAAGCACAGAGTGACATCTACACACAGGAGAAAGTATCTCAGGCCAGAGTATATTTTCATGTCTATAAAAAGTTGATCCACAACCTTTAAGTCGTGTAGCCACAAACCTTCTGAAAGCCTTTGACATGAAGTTTGTGTCTAACCTGTAGTAGTTGGGGATGGTCCCTGAGTCCAGGTCCTGCATGCTCGAGGGGTCGGTGCGGTAGGCATTCCACTGCCCCACTCCCCCGTACAGAGTGTCTGTGATGTGAAGGATCTCGTTACACTGGACCTGCAGCCCAGCTCCACTCCCCTTCTCCATCGACAGGTTCACACGGATATAGAACGAGTCCCCGGAACTCACCTCCCTGCTCTCCAGCTTACGCAGCAGCTTCTGGTAGCCTGGGTGTGGGGCACAGAGATCCGGTATAAGAAGGGGTTCGGTCCATGCTTCACCGAGTTTCATTGAATGGTTTAAGTGCTTCCCAATATTGATTCATTAGCCCACACAATCAGATGAGCATATGCAAAAGATTTGATTTCAATAGCCTCAAGAAACTAGTGCCAACCCAATTACCATGAGCTCCACCACCGTGTCCCTGCTCCATATCCCTGTTAACAATCAATACATGTTCAGTTAGTGTGGAATAAAGAATGAGAAGAAAGCATTTCCCTCACCGTCCATGTTGGGTCGGATGGTCAAGCAACAGAATCCCTGGACCTGCCTGAGGGCCCACATCGCCTCCTCAAGGGTGCTCTCCTCCAGGACAGCTTTGAACGTGTGCTGCTGGAGCTTATACTCAACCTGCAGGAGGAGGAGGAGGAGGAGGAGAAGGAGAAGAAGAAGAAGAAGAAGAAGCAGAAGAATAATTTATATATTGGTATTACCTTAATTGATCGTTTGAGAACATTCTGGTATTATTATGTATCGCCTACATTGCATTGTTATTATTTAGGATGAGAACATTCATCCATGATGAAAAAAGGTAGAATATGTATATATGCTAAAAAAAACTTTAAATCATTTGACAAATGTTTGGATGACAAATCTATAAACAGCACTATCTGAACTGCATTGTTGTTATTCAATCACAGAATAGCTCCAGCATTTCTATGTAAAAGAATATTGTGGTGGAGTCTTTACCACATGTCAATGCATGTGGAAGAACCTTCTGAAAACTCACAGCAGATTCAAAAAGAGTATATCTACCAGTGATCAGTGTTCTGTAGAGTTCTGTAGCTGTCTCAACTGAATGATGTGTAGACAACAAGAAAAGTCCTGTTAAAACGCCATTTTATTCACATGAGTGTTGCAGAAACTAGAGCGAATCAAATTGCAAGGTGGTTTTAGAAAAGAAAGAGCCTCGCTACTTGTCTGGGTATGTAAAGCTGTTTTGTCAGGAGTGATTTGAAGGCGGGATGTGATGCACTCACAGCCAGGATCTGGGAGCCCGGGCTGAGCCCCATCTCATCAGCAGCAGACCCCGTGGAGACAGAGTGCACAAAGACCCCCGCCTCGTTCCCGCCCACCACCTGGATCTGCCCCAGCAGCACCTCCCCCTGGAAGGCAATGGTCATCACGCGGCTCTGAATGCGCCGGGCTCTGGGTCGAGTGCGCATTAGAAATACCCTGTACACAAACCGAGGATAGCAACAGGCAATGAAACACTGACCCTGCACAGAGGGGATAGCATTCAAAAAAAAGAAAGAGAAGTTAAAGGAATGAATATATCATTGCAAATGAAAGTTTTGGTCAACAGTCCTTTATTTCCACACTATGATAATCTTAACAACCCCACAATGGAATGGTGTGTGTAAAAGAATCAGTCTTTGCCTGGTTTGACTTACCCATTGTTGGGTTCAGAGGTTCCAGTTGATGGAGGTGGTGGGAATGTAGCATCTGCTAGATCTACAACCAAGAAAGACATTGATCACCAAAACACAGATGTCTATTTAGAGTTAGACACTTACAGGGCAGGGTCATGGAGCCTACATCTGGAACTATACAAGGCTGCCATTAGCACCACGGTAGACTTGGAAAGGCCCGCTGCCCACAATTAAGATGGGGTTTTTGGCATCAAGGCCAAAGTTGTTGAGGGCAGAGGGCTAGCTAGTGACCTAACACAAATAAAAGTGTGCACACTGGTGTTTCAGCCCTACAAAAAGACTAATGACTCAATTAATTACCAGCACTATAGTTGATCCTGAAAATATGATATACTGCACCTGCACAACAGGGGGCTACATCATAGGCAGCCACATATTTCCTTTGGTAACTGGACGTTTAGTATCACATCTTTTTTGTAAACTGTCGGAAAATGCTACCTTTGGTCGCCACCATAAAGTCATTATCCGAGTCCACCAGTGAGCGCATTGAATCCCAGTCTAGGATCGCTTGGCTGCTGTAATTCAGACAAACGGAAAGTCTACAGTTAGAACAACAACAGGCAGGATCAACAATGAAGCTCTTTAGATTACAGGACATGATTAGTCATTTCATTAAGGTTAAATAATGCCGCCCCCCTCAGCCCTATACCTCAGTGATATTTCATCCAGATAGCCTTCTACATCTCTCCGACTGATCGACTCACGGCACGGCGGCTCAGCCAAGTTCGACTTGAAGCTGTTGAGCTCTTCGGAGCTCCAGTCCTTGACTCTACCAGGAGGGCAGTACTGTACAGGGAAAAAAACATCACTGTCACAAGGCTGCAGCAACTAGAGTGTACACCTATATACTTATATCAGGGGGTTCCAGCTACACTGGAGACACCACCACTGTTCACTGGAGTCTGCTCGAGTTTGAATCTGGCTTAATTCACAAACCAGAGGAAGTTCAATAGTCTATCCCAAAGAAACACCAAACAGTTTGGGATCAACACTGAGAAGGTGCCCACTTAGTTCTTTTTTTTTACCACAGTGTTTCTGTTTGTGTCTATGGTATAGAGGTGAAAGCGCCTTTCCAGTTCATCTAGCAGGATATCCCAGGGTAGTCCTTACCTCATTGCTACCCTCACAGTCGCTGAAGGAAGATGAAGGATCAATGGCCAGCAATCTCCTCAGCTTCCATTTCCTTCTCTCTGTCTTGGTTTCACTGCCGTCCCTTGACTATCAGAAAGTAAATTTATAAATACAGGAGCTGTGAATGTGTTTAATCTGAGTTTATCCACCCAAAATCATGCCTCATTCTGACAATCTGATAATCTTCAACCCCAATGCAATGATTATGTATTGTTAAAGGTAGCTGGTGTAATTACCAAATACCTAATGTATCACAATGGTATAAACTGAAAGACAGTGGTAATCCATTGCAGTAGCCATATCAAAAAATAAATGGTATTTTCAGATACTTTTGTGGGAAGAGTGTTATTTCAAAGTAACACAAAGCTTAGATGTCATTTCTATCACAAAGTAGTATGCAGGCGCTAAAAAACAAATAGGAATGTGTTCCCTGACCTAAATCAGGAATCTCCATTTACCAACCTATAGTTGTTTAAATATATTTATTAAGTGTCAGGTATAGCAAGAAAAGAAACAAAAAAACAGAGAAGCATTGTAAATGTATAATACAAGCACATGGAAATGACTGTTCTAACTGACTGTGATGAGGAAGGCTGGGCTGACCTCCTGCCGCTTAATTTGTGCCTTCATTTGTGTCGCCTGCTTGCGCAGCTCATAGATCTGGTCCTGGAGCTCCATGACCTGCAGCCGCATCGAATCCTTCTCAGACAAGCTCTGCGAGATGCTGGATTGCGCCTCGTCACGAGACAGATAAGCCTAACAGCAAGCAGAGGCAGAAAAACAGTTTTATCAGACTGCTTTATCAAAATGAACAGAGGCAAAGGCCCAGAGTCATGTCAGCCAGACTAACCCGGTCTCTCTCGCTCCGCAGCTCTCTCAGCTGCACCTGAAAGGCTGCTGTCTTCTCCTGGTGCATCTCGCAGTCCAGACGCAGCTTCTGACACTCCAGAAGCAGAGCCTCCTTCTCCTCAAAGTGCTGAAGGAGAGAGTCGATAGCCCGGTTAGTGTATGAAAAGTGTGTATCACAAGAAAGGTGGGAGGTAAAACTCCCGTTACACAACAGTTTGAGATTGCAGGGGTGTCCAATCACGGTCCTGGAGAGCCATTCCACTCCAGGTTTAACAGGTAATATAATTAACTACTTCAGGATCTGGATGGATGTTTAATTGTCTCATTTAAACCATTTAGAACAGGTTGGAACAAAGACCAGGAGTGGAAGGGCCAATTTAGGATACTCCTGCGCTAATGGTATAACTGAACTGTCTCAAGCTGCTGCTGGGAGGTGGCTATGGAAAGGTGTCCCCTGGCCCCTCTCACCTCATCCCGTTCACACTTGGCCATCTCAGCCTCCTCGCGCAGGGAGTGGATTTGCTCCATCAGCCCCTGCCTGCTGTCCCTCGCCTCCACCAGGTCCTGCACCAGGATGTCCTCTCTTGCCTGCAGGTCACATGACACCGGTGTGAGTTGCACCCTTTTTTCAAATGTTCTAACAAAATATACTGATGCACAATGAAAATGTAACAGTTTAAGTTTTATATCAATAGCTCATTGGGCACATACATAATTTTATTTACATTTCAAATAGTGAGCAGATAGGTTTGTTGATTGTTTGAGTAGTATTGTTCTTTGGGATAACAAAATACTGCACTCAAGTCATGTGATTTCATAAAAACGCCAGGTGCTCAGTGTTTGGTATTTGAGTTGAGTTAAAATTGCCCAAATGAGTGGATTAAGAATGTTTAAATAGCCATTCCAAAAGTCATGATTTTATTTAACGCAAGACAAGCGAAAGAAACGACCATGCCCCACTTGAGTAATGAAGATCGCCTGGCTGCTATGGGCATGATTGAAGGTGGCCTGTCTGGGAGAGAAGTTGCCCGGAGAATGAGATGTTCTGCTTCAACAAATCAGCAGACTAGTCCAAAGAAACCAGGAAACCAGTTCTGTGAAGGACATGCCACGTCATGAAAGGCAGAGGGTCACCACACTGGCCCAGGACTGTCACATCTGACTGATCCATCTGCGTAATCGTTTTCAGACTGCAGTGGCTACAGCATGAGAAACTCCAGGAAGAATTAACCTGCGCATCAGCAGAATGACTGTAGCTCGCCGTCTGCATGAAAATGATTTGCATGCTTGGAGGCCGTTCAGGGGTAACATGTTGACAGCTAAGAGATGAAATCGCTGTAAGCCAGCAAACATCTGAGGTGGTGGCAGAGAGTGGTGGAGTGTTTTATTCACCAATGAATGCCGTTTTGCCTTTGACAGACCTGACGGAACATGTGTGGAGATGTTGTGGTGAGCGTTATGCAGATTGTTGTGTTGTGCCAACCGGTGGGGCAGTGGAAGTGTGATGTGGGGAGGAATCTCCTTTAACACAAGAGCACCGATGGTGCAGATTCAGGACAACCTTACTGCTCAGCGATACATTGACGAAGTCCTTGATGCAACAGTTTTTCCATTCCTGCAAGCCAATCCAGAAGTGTCGATTTTCCAACAGGACAATGCAAGACCATACACTGCTAGGATTACAATTGCACGACTTCAAGAAAACAATGTCAAGGTCTTGCTTTTTCTCCTGACCTGAGTCCAATAGAACATCTGTGGGACCAAATCGCCAGTGCCATCCACAGGAGA
Source organism: Acipenser ruthenus (assembly GCF_902713425.1). Taxonomy (NCBI): domain Eukaryota; kingdom Metazoa; phylum Chordata; class Actinopteri; order Acipenseriformes; family Acipenseridae; genus Acipenser; species Acipenser ruthenus. Next base: position 6,888,601 of record NC_081207.1, on the reverse strand, counting down.
CAACCGCGACCTGCCAACCTTCGCCAGCTGGCTGCAGCTGCACAGGAAGAATGGTGGGACATCCCACAACAGTCTACCCAGAGGCTGATCAGGTCTATGCGTCAACGCTGCCAGGATTGTGTTAATGCTCAGGGAGGTCACACCCGATACTAACTTTGTAATGTTTTCATTTTGACAGAGTGTCACGTTTCATGCTGAAAACGTATCATGATTCTTCGAATTGTATTTTTGTTCACATTTTCTGTGATTTTGTTTGATATCTATGTTTAAAATATTTGATTAAATCCATTAGACCTGAGTGTTGCATTTCTTTTGTGCATCAATATCTGTAAACCTTATTTGTCTTGTGATTCCAGTTTCATTAAATGGTTTCTTTTAATGAAAGGCGCTACACAAAATAAATATTATTATTATTATTATTATTATTATTATTATTATTATTATTATTATTATTATTATTATTATTATTATACATAAAAGTACATTTTCATTTAACTGCACCTGCTGTTTTTTTTTTTATCTTTATTTCACATAGTTTGCTACTGTTTCACTTTCTAGGTCATTTTGCCTGAGCAGTGTCTTCTGGGTCAAAGCATATGACTAAGGGGAAAGCAATTTGTTGGCTAATGACAGAAAATAAGGCTTTGAAATGGGGGGGGGGGGCAATCACACACTATAAAGTGTGTGTGTATGTGTGTGTGTGGGGGGGGGGGGGCACAGAGACCTCTGCAGTGTCTTCATTTACAGGTGCTGTGTAGTCTAGTATTTGCAGTGCAATCCCTGCTCTCACCGGGTCAAACTTCTCCGCCTGCAGCAGCTTGTGGTTCAGGCTCTCGATATCCTCTTTGAGCACCAGCGCCTCACTCCGACGCTGCAAATCCACTGATTTCTTCCTTTCAAACTCCGACTCTGACTTGGCCTTCTTCAACTCGGACTTCATCTGGTAGAGCTGGAGAGAAAGACGCAGGTTAAACCAATGAGCGGCCATGGTTAATCTGCAGAGCAAGGATGCTTTTCCTATGCTTGATACACTTACTTTACCCTGGCCAACCTCGGTTTACCAAGCCTAACCACCATATATCTCTGTTTGCCAACAGCTACTGTATGCTTTCACCAGTGTTATGCCACTGGAAACTAAAGAGCTGCCCTGAACTAAGAAAGTATTGCAGAGCTTGAAAACAATCTGTTGTAAATGATCCCATAACAGGCATTCAATTACAACGTCTCGGATTCAAAAATGTGTCTTGCGCAGATGTACCAAAACTTTGAGTTACTTTACCTCGAGCTGCAGGTCATGGCAGCGTGAGGCCATTAAGGAGCTCTCCTCCACTGCGCTGGTGTAGCGCATGCACAGGTTGCACTTCTCGTCCTTGACCCGCAGCAGCTCCTGGTAGCGGAGATTGAATTCTCTCTGGAGACGCTTAAACTCTGCTTCCAAGTTTTCCAGCTCCTCCACTCGCCGTCTGGCCTTGGCCAGCTCAGCCTCCAGCCGGAAGCAGCGACTCTCCAGCAGCAACACCTTGCTCTTCTCTTGGTTCCGGACCTGCTGCATCTCTGTCATTGCCTTCACCAGGTACTCTGTCAGCTCCGAGTGCTTCATCACACCTGCAGCGGCAGTACACAGCACAGCTCAGCCCAGGACAAATATACTATAGGATGGTTGCAATAGTTTTTTTCCCAAATAGTGTATTGTTATGTGGTTTGAAAGAAGTATGGTAAAAATGATCAGGATACTTGAACATTACATATTTACAGTCCTATAATTAAACTGTTGGGGAGAGGGATGCATTTTCTGCTGTTACATATACATATACAGAAATATGAATCCCTGTATAATTAAACAAAAGGGACAAGGGTTGTTCCTTGTTTCTAGGCCAGATTGACTAACCATTTACCCTTTCATCCATAATTCACATAAAGACACTGAGAACGAAACATTGACACTTTTACCCGATCTTATAAAGCCTGTATACATTTCTTATTTAAAAAGCTTGTATTTTTAAGCTCTAACTTGGTCCAAAAAAAGTTATCAATTTCCACATTGTTTCTTTTTTTTCTCACCTTGATACAGCTAACAAAACACTAGCTCTAGTCCTGCCCCAGTCAGTGACTCCGCCCCCACTATTCTTACCACTAGAGTGCTCCATGGTGGGCTCCTTGCCTGTCACCTGGGTGTACAGCTTTGGGATGTGGATCATCAAGCTCTCCAGGAAGGCAATGGCCCCTTTCTTACCCTGAGTTTTCAGAATATCCAGCATGTGGCCTGAAATACAGAGCATTAATGAGTGAATCCTTATAAAAAAATATCAGAAGGTCCAAACTGGTGTCTCCCCCAATGAACATGAACATGACTCACCGGTCCTCATGCAGCGGTTGGTGTTCTTCACACTGTGCAGGATCTCTTCTTCGTCCAGGTCGCTGAGCACGCAAGCCTGTCGCAGGTATGCAGTCAGCATACATGGCTTCACTCCCAGAGTGATCTTGTCCCGGTGGTTATTGATCAGGTCCCAGAGTTCCTCTTCATCCAGATCGTTCATCTCCCTGCCAGACAGGTCTACTTCTCCAGCCATCACCTGCCCAGGCTGAGAAACAAGAGCAAAATAGAGAGATAGAGGATGAAAACAACACGTACGGACACTGAACGCCATACTGTCCCTGTAAATAACCTTTTTTTTCTTGCTATTTTTTTCTGCCGTGGGGCCCTGGCATTGCTTCATAAAGGGCTTAATGTTAAAAAGTACTTAGTGTTGATTCGGTTTTTCTTTGGGCACCCTTGGCACAGCACTGCTTAAGAAAAATTAAAATCTGACAGCTGATGCTTGTAACACATACTTGATTACATTCCTAGCCACCCACCCTCTACGTTGCAAGTAAGCTGCGTTCTTTTTCTGTGTTGTTAAAAGGCGATTTGTTTTAATATATAATGTACTTCCTGGTGCTGGAGGACTATATTTCCCAGTAAAAGAAATGCTATCATCCTGATGAGTCATATGACAATGTGTTGTTTATATTTCGGGTGGAATCTCCTTGGAAACCAAATAGGCAAAAGAACAACTAGGCAGGGAAACAATGTTGTGCAAACAATTCAGTGGTGTCTTTTTGCAGTATTATCTACCATCCTTTATTCAATAACAGTTACTAAACTGAATGAAATTACTCTGGTTGCATTTTTCTTATTATTTGAGAATTGAGGCCTCATGAGAGCTGAGGGACATTGCATTGGTTACTGTATGGCACAGTGCTAGGGGCGCTACAAGTTTCCCATTACAAGTGCATCTCAATCCTGACCTGAACACACCCTGACACTTATTATTATTATTATTATTATTATTATTATTATTATTATTATTATTATTATTATTATTATTATTATTTATTTCTTAGCAGATGCCCTTATCCAGGGCGACTTACAATTGTTACAAGATATCACATTATTTTTACATACATTCATTTATATTGTTATACTGTTTTGTGCTGTTATGCTTTATTATTGTTTTTATGTATATATGTATTTGTTCCTTTTATTATTAATATAAGTTTGCGTTTGTGTGTTTTGGATCAGCAGGGAGGGGGTTAAATTCCTCCCTGCCAAAATACATGTGAAAATGTGGCTGGAGCATTAATTGAGTAACTGTTAATTATTGATTAATTGGGCTCCAGCCACAAACTATAAAAGTCAGGAGAGACCCTTTGTCAAGGGAGAGAACTAAGAGGAGGAAGGTGAAACAATACTGTGAGAACAAGAAAGACGATTGCTACCAACTGTGAGACCTTGTAGGTCCTAGTTCTAGAAAGATTACTTGTGTTTTGTTCTGTTTTACTTACCTGTAAGCAGGAAGCGACCCCAGAAATATTTCACAAAACTGAACCACACCGACAACCCATCTCATGCCAATAACGACTCTGCATCAACATGCTGTAAAGTGTTTTAGCCTGCATGTTTTAGAGTGCTGCATTTCTGTACTTTCACAGCAGCTACACTGTCACATTAGAAAACTGCATTCAAAAATGAATAAATACAGCACACTGCCATCGAGACAGAACAGCAACTACAGTGACAGTTGCCAAATACTCCACAACAACAATAAAAGGTACAAATAAACCTATTTGAAATACACACTTAAACTAAAGAAAAAACTCTCACAAATCTATGCTGGTTCCATTTCTAATCATTACTCTCACAATCACTGCAACTAATGTAATCATTACTCACCCCCTAATCATGGTGTATAAACATAAACTTAACAATAACACAATTTGGCAATTATGTGTTAATGATTAGGAAATGTATTATTCATTTGAATGCAAGACACTGATAAAATTAAAATACAAATGGAACTTGTATAAATTTGTATTGTATCAACCAGAAAAAATGCAAATAATTAGCACTGCAGGTAAAAGGATATTAAGTTACTTTTCAAAATAGCCCAAAAAGGTTTATTAGTAAGCTTTGTAAATAGTAAATAGACAACAACACTGTCGTTAGTGATTGGAAAGCATTTTTCCCACCTGTCCTTGATTATTATTATTATTATTATTATTATTATTATTATTGGATCGTTTTGAAAAATGGTGTCCCAGTAATTCAATATGCCTTCTCAGATACAGTATCATAAATTGAGCACAAGTTAGATGTATCAGGATACAATACTGCTGCAACAGACAATTGGTTGTCAATACTATAGTAGTGATATTATCAATGTTTCCTATTAGAATATAGGATTTCTAAACAGAGTTTAAACTTTTCACAACCCCCCTTCCATTCAGGGGTCCTGGTTTTTGTACCTCTGAGGTGGCAACTCTACCCTAAGAACAGCTGGTACACCAGAGTGTACTGCCACACTCTGCCCCCAGTGGACTGTGTGATATTTGTAACTGAAGTATTAATTACATTCACTATGGACAGTGTTGTTTTTGTCCTTACAATGATATAGAATGCCTGATAAGTTCCTATGTAAATTATCTGATTGGTTGTAGTTTACAAATCCTATATTGATTGAGTGTAATATGCTGCCTGCATTACTGCACTGTCACGCTACTATAGATAACTAAGGGTTCAGATAATCCCTTAATGGGTTACTGCCACCTACCATGTAGCTTTAGGCTACAATAATGACTAGGTTTACACCTCAGACTCTACTTGTACCTATCCTTCCGCATACCTGTATCCTTGACTACCTTTCCACATCATACAAACACCGAAAAACCTAAAGGGGTTTTCCAATTCAAATAGAATATTTTACATAAGAGACACAAATTCAAGATTTTGGTTATTTTTTCTTTGTTGGTTTTAGGCAGTAATAATTAATTGACCAACTTTATTTTAAAATGATCTTAATCTTTGTCAGACTACTTAAAAAGACTTTATTAACAATATTTGATTACATTAAACAGGGCATTCAAAGTACTAATTTAAAAAAAAGAAAAGACTGTAACACTAATAATTAGATCAGAACTCTGGAAATACAGTGCCGTGAAAAAGTATTTGCCCCCTGTCTGATTTTCTGCATTTTTGCACATTTTTCACATTGCATTTGGTCCGATTTTTTTGTGGGTTGTAGTAGTATATAGAGGGAGTCTGAGAGAAAAAATGACACCAAAGTTTGGTGCTTCTTTCATTTGTTTGGTGTGCAAGATAATCAAACATGCAATCTTCAGGTGTGAAAAAGTTAGTTAAGGGTATCTACGTTGTTAAAGTAGTCACAATGGATTACTGTTGTATTGGATCATACCATTGGGACCCATGTGAACATATGAAAATGTTACCACAGTGGTACTGTTCTGCAACTGGCACATATTGTGCTAGCTTCCCTAGACCACTGCTTTTTAGTGCAGAACCATTACACTGTTGTCGTCATATATGGTCCCAAAGAGTCATGGAAATGCCCTTTGCTGAGAATCAATGGAAAGTGAGACTGTGCCAAACTAGACATTTGTCTTTTTGTGAACAACAATAAAGCATTCCCCAGGATTCATAGCATAATTTAAATGCCATCTACTTAATTGTGACGGTAATGGAACAACAGTTTAACTCACTAGATATCCACAAGTTAACTTGTCGTTTTGCTTGAGGGGGGGATCTACGTTGTTAAAGTAGCTACTTTGTTTTGCAGGTATGAGTGTTATGATTATCATATTAGAAAACACAGAACCACCAACCAACACAGTGTGTTACAGGGCACTACCATGGCACATGCATTCAGAACCACAAAGGCACTGTTTTACAAGCCTCTAATCACAATACAGTCATGATTGGAGGGTATTTGTAAAATTAACATGTGTTTTTGTTTCATTAAAAAATACAGATTGGGGTAAATACTCAGAGAATATTCACCCCTTAAATATACCACCATTATATTCCTGAAGAAACCCTACAATACTACATTATACAGCCACCAGGAAACACAGTGGATTTGGTACTGATACAATAGCACACATGTACTGCTGTGGTACTGTAATAATTACTACGTCAATTAATAACGACGTCAACTATGGTTGCTAACAAGATACCCTTTTTATACAGAACTACCGCATTGTCATTGTTGTGTCACTCACACAGTCCTAAATAAATCCCACAATTCCCTGCCGTAAATAAAGCACCTTGCACGTGAACATTGCGAACTACACCGTAGCGATTCAGCTGTAAACACAAACAAAATATCCAAACTTACTTTTACAGTACGCTGAGATTAAGAAGCCTGGGTGATTGTACACAGCCCAAAAGAAACGTTATCCAACTCTTCTCACAAGAGCTCTTAATAAAGTCAGAGACGCAGAAGACAGCATTATTCAACTAAAAATAAATCAGAAGACTGCGATCCTGTAACACGGACAAGAAAAACTGGTTAGTCTGGCTAACTTGAAGGAGGAGTTTTGATGATCGAGAAAATAGTTTTACTCTTGCGATGCAATGTTCAACCTTAAACTCAAAACAACGATTGATCTATGTTATTGTCAAATACAGAATACTAACGTCACACTGTTTTAGACAGCACCACCCCCCGGGCATGCTAAATACTCAAATACACCCATGTGTACAGTGACTTACCTGGGGTTCTACTTTAATGTAACATCATTTTTGTTCCTGGATAGTAAGTGTTATTTCCTAATTGCTTATGCCTCAAAAGTATAGAAAATGGCTATTATTCCCCACAAACTTTGCTTTTGTGACCAGGACAGTGATATTTTGAAATTTACCTATTTCCAATGAGAAAACAGGCGAATTTGTGTGTTTTCGTTCACATAAAGTCAGAAAAAAACAACATATGAATCCAAATTAACATGTATTTATACTAAAGTAATACAAAAATGACTACAAAAGATTTAGAAGTGAGTAGTTTTTCGAGATTTACGATTATACTGTAAATCACTTTCACGAATCAGCCCCCAAATGTAGTCTCCCATCATGTTCTCGTTACACTGTCTTTGGTAGCGGCGTTCAAAGTCCAGTATATCCTGGTGGAAGCGCTCGCCTTGCTCCTCCGAGTACGCTCCCATGTTCTCCTTGAATTTATCAAGATGAGCATCAAGGATATGGACTTTGAGGGACATCCTACAGCCCATTGTGCCATAGTTCTTCACCAGAGTCTCTCAACCAGCTCCACATATTTCTCGGCCTTGTGATTGCCCAGGAAGCCCCGAACCACTGCGACAAAGCTGTTCCAAGCCGCTTTCTCCTTCTAGTGAGCTTCTTGGGGAATTCATTGCACTCCAGGATCTTCTTTATCTGTGGTCCGACAAAGACACCGGCTTTGACCTTTGCCTCAGACAGCTTAGGGAAGAAGTCCTGAAGGTACTTGAAGGCTGCCGACTCCTTATCTAGAGCTCTGACAAATTGTTTCATAAGGCCCAATTTGATGTGCAGTGGTGGCATCAGCACCTTCCGGGGGTCCACCAGTGGCTCCCACTTGATGTTGTTCCTCCCCACAGAGAACTCGGTCCGCTGTGGCCAGTCCCGCCTGTGGTAGTGCGCCTTGGTGTCCCTGCTGTCCCAAAGGCAAAGATAGCAGGGAAACTTGGTAAAACCGCCTTGGATACCCATCAGGAATGCCACCATTTTGAAGTCTCCTATGACCTCCCAGCCGTACTCATCGTACTTCAAGGCATCCAGCAAGGTCTTGATGCTGTTGTAATCCTCTTTGAGGTGCACTGAGTGAGCCAGGGGAAGAGACGGGTACTTGTTACCATTATGGAGCAGCACGGCTTTGAGGCTCCTGGATGAGCTGTCAATGAAGAGGCGCCACTCATTCTGGTTACAGGCGATTCTGATTGCCTCGAACAGACTGGTCACATTGTGGCAGAAGCAGAGCCCATCTTGACGGGTGAAGAAGCTGGAAAAAGGTTGGTGACGCTTCCTCTGATCTGCGACTTGCACACTTTCATCCAACAAGTTCCACTGCTTGAGCCTAGACGTCAAAAGCTTGGCATTGGACTTGGTGAGACCAAGATCTCTAATCAAGTCGTTGAGGTCTTTTTGGTTGGGGTAGTATGGGTTTCTCTCCTCAGCTCCACCTCTGAAATTGTCATCTGGATCTACAACGTCTTCCTCGCCTCTGACTTGCTGCTCTCTTCTAAAGACGGCTGCTCTCTCTCCGGAGGAGTGGGTACGGGGAGCTCATGGCAGTGTGGCACTGGGGCGATGGATGAAGGAAGGTCCGGATACGTGATAGCAGGTGCATTCTTGCCAGTCCGACGTTTGGAAGGGTCCACCATGCAGAAGTAGCAGTTGCTTGAGTGGTCAGTGGGTTCCCGCCAAATTATTGGGATAGCGAACTTCATGGCTCTTTTTTCCCCTCTGTACCATCCTACAAAAATACATTTATTTCACCCATGACTAATGTGTAAGAGATTCTCGCAACATTTTTCATATATGATATATTTTTCAATAACATTGAAAATTGTAAAACATTTTAAAATTAAAAAGTTTTACAATTTTAAAAATTTTAACAAATTTTATAACATAAAATTCCGAGCAACAATTGTCCATCTTATCTTCCAGAGTTTTTTTGCAGTGCTCGCAGGTGAAATGAGGTGCCCCGGGTTTGTCTTGATCCCCGACAGGCATGCCGAAATATGCCTTGTAGGCCTCACACATCTTAGCAGATGCTTCCACGGAGTACTTTTTCGCTCTTGTCTTGATAAATTGGCCGCAGACATAGCAAAATGCGTCTGCCGGATGCTTGCAGCCTCTTGATGCCATCTCAGAAAAATGCAGATATGTATCCACTTAGGCAGCTGGAACTAAACTGGTGGGCTTAAGGCCCCTGTATTTATACTACTATTTATATTACTGGAAAGTTCTAGAAAGTTCTAGAAGTTACTCCAAGTTTACTCAGCACTGAATCTATCTGGAATGTTCTGGAAAGTAGGTAAATTTCAAAATATCACTGTCCTGGTCACAAAAGCAAAGTTTGTGGGGAATAATAGCCATTTTCTATACTTTTGAGGCATAAGCAATTAGGAAATAACACTTACTACCCAGGAACCAAAAAAAAAAAAAAAAATTGTTACACAGTATTATATATAACGTGCATCTGTATTTAGAATCATCATTGCTGTAGTCAGTAAAATAACTTCACAAAAATAATAACAAGTAATACTTAAAAGAATGTGTACCAAAACTCATTTCAACATTGATAACGATTTCAGAGGAAATATTAAAGTCGTCTCGTTCTTTATATCCGCAGTTTCAATACAGCAGCTTGACGTACACCTGTGGTTGCCTATTTCCTCTTGCTAACCCCACCTTCCATGGCAAGGGTTTTGTAAGAAAAGCAAATAATAATAATAATAATAATAATAATAATAATAATAATAATAATAACATTTTGCCTGTTTCAATGCTTTGTGAGTAGTTGGTATTGAACTCTTAGCATTGATTGTATTTATATTCACTCATAAATTTGGATGTTATTCAAAATAAAGTTTATTTATTTATTTATTTATTTATTTATTTATTTATTGATTGATTGATTGTTTGTTTTACACATCCCTAATTATTCACTTCAAAGTTGTGGGGCGGTAACACTTTGTAAAAAAAGGATTGGAATTTAATATAACCAGACATGATTCAAAATCACTGTTGTGTTCCAGTAATCATGAATGTATGACACACCCCATGCTTCAAAAGAACTTATTATCTGTAAATCAAAAGACAAACATAGTGTATATAGATAATGATAGCAGTACAAATAAAAACACAATGGAACATAAATGAAAACATTACTGGAAATGTGTCAGACAGGGAGGCAGGAATGTCCCTTTGTTTTTTTAAATGCACATTTTTTATTTATTTTCCAGATGATTTTTTATAACAATAATCACACAAAATCCAGATTAACATAGCAAAATAAATAAACCACACAATACAAGGACACAAACAATTGTGCAGTTATATATAGGAGGGTAGAAAACTCTGCAATCAGAGAGCCAGGTCCATGACAAAGATCAGCCCTGACCCCTAGTACTTATTGAAGAAGGGTCCTTTAGTATACTTAATGTGTTTTGGATGCCCAGTGTAAGAAGGGGCCCCAAACATATTCAAATGTGGGTATTTTATTTAACAAAGAGTTAGTTATTTTTACAAAACTATTAAGTTGGGACATATCTAGAACCCAATCCTGAAGCATAGGTGCTGAATCACTCTTCCAACGAAATAAGTTGCCACCAGTTAGTTAATACAGGACATGTTCATGTGACCCTACATCCACATTACATCTCCAGCATTTATCATTTGTAGAAATATTAACCCTGTGCAGCTTTTTTGGGGTCCAGTGCTATCTGTGTGGTATCTTAGCTTGTATGAACCTATTCCCTATTTCTCAGCCACTTTGAAAGGGCACTCTGTATTTGAAGGTGTCTCGAAAATTGCGATTGTGGTAGACCATATTTCTCTGATACCTGTACAAAACTTAAAAAATCATTTTGTGTGATCATCAACAAGATCTATTACATGTTTAATGCCCGCCCTATTCCAATGTTCCCAGAAAATTGTTTAGGAATGTGCTTTTGTATGATTCATTGTATAATTCTTTAAATTTAATTTAAATAATATTGTATTGAATTACATGCAGTTATTCATAAACGCTCCACAGAACAAAACAAACATGATTACAAAACAGGAGCTCATACAGTGTTGATGACGGGCAAACTGCGCGTAGTGCAGCAGAGGCCTTCTGTGAAAGGTATGCAGACAAGCCAAAGCCAAGACACCCAACAGGGACTGTAGTTCTAATTACCATGGCAGACAAATGGCTGAGCTCAATTTATTTTTTCCCTTCTTAGTTTACCACAGTAAAAGTGCATGATAATTTTGCTTTATTACACTTTGCTATGCTGTTCCAACTTTGATAAGGGTTATTATGGCATGATATTTTTACATATACACCGTTTCTACTGCCTCTAATTCAAGGATTAATGGCTCCCCTACAATAAAGTGGATGTCTGCACCATAGAACAGCTCAAGGCTTTGTTCCACAGCAAGGTGATTCCCAGAACTCTTTCAGGTAGCACAGTTCAGAGTGGTCACACCAAGCCCTTTTATGATGCAGAGTGGTGTCTAGCTCCAGGCTCTTTCTCTCACATCACCATTCACACCCTTGCTTGCCTAGGGTATGGGGAAGATTTTGTATGCGACAGTTTGCTACCACAGATTACTTCTGGTTTTGTATAATAAAACAAACTAAAATTTTATTTTTAAGACTGTACATAACACAGGCTTCCCAGGATAGTTTTAAGCTGTTGTGTATTACCATTGAATGTAACCTTACACCTTTATTTATGTTAAGTGACAGTATTTAACAGCAATTAAAAATGTTAGATGACTATAACATTTTTAAAACATATTTATGCCGTATTTGTTTCTCATCCGATTTCTAGGACAGGTTTCACAACATTCTTTAAAATAAATGAAGACACACACACATACATCACAGCTTGGGGACAATGTTGAATACACATTGTATTCATAAACCTGGGCCTGTGCATTTCAAATGTTTTCGTAAAACTGAGTTCATTTTGAAATGAACTACAAAGAAAGTGTATTAAGGCCTAATCCTAATTAGAAAATGGTTCAGCCAATCGGCTTCCAGCTCTAGAAGTGTGAAATTGAAAAAAAAAAGATGGGAGTGAATCTGACCTACAGCACAGGGCATTATAATAACCAGGAGCTAAAATGTTTCCTAACCTATAGTGTTGTATTGTTAATGCTGCTAATGCTAATAGAGGCCAGGAAATTAATTTGAATTCCTTGGTTTTCTAGCACTTCTAAAGTCTTTTTTTTTGTATCTTTCACAAGTTTGAAATGAAAGCTTCTTAAACGGTGTTACATGTTCCCACGTGTTGCTACAACTGTTTACTTAAGGTGTGTGTATTGTTTTAATTATTATTTTTTTTTTACATTTTGACCACTTTTTTTAAACTTTTAAACTGCATTCCTTGTCTCAAGATGGCTTCCCATGTACCTGCATGGACCTCTCAGAACTACATTTCCAATCATCCTCCTGCTCACTGGTAAATCCATCTCAGTTACTTATGTGTGCAGGAGGATGATGGGAAATGTAGTTCTGAGAGGTCCATGCAGGTACATGGGAAGCCATCTTGAGGCAGGGAATGCAATTTAAAAGTTAAAAAAAATGTCAAAATGTAAAAAAATAATTAGAACAATGCACACACCTTACGTAAACAGTTGTAGTAACACATGGGAACATGTAACACAATAAAATAAAAAGGTCCTTATGAGCCCTTTTAAATCAAGCTCTTATGGTGCTTTGGGGCTTCTCAGAAGTCTATTTTGAAATACAATACATTGGAAATGCAAATGATCCCTAGAATAACAAGGCAACAACCCAAACGACAATATAAAATGGCAACGCCCCAAGGCTCTGAGTATGATGCACCCGATTTCCTAAAACCTCATGCTGCTGCTTCAGGGAAAATAAGCTAATGAGTAGCATAGGAATGACGTCATTCCAGAGCATTCTGCTGCTGGTATGTACTCATTGGAATTTGTATTACCAAGTCTAGATGGAAAAAAAAGAGTTACATAACTTTGTTTAAAATGTTTATTGTGTTTTGTTCTGTAAGTGTATGTGTGTGTGGGGGAGGACACGTGTATGTGATTTTGTTTCAATAAACAGGTAAGGGTGTGCAGGAAAATCTAATTTCTATGTGAAAACCAAGTCTTCAAAAAAAAAAAAACCTGCCCATTTCTCCCCTTTTAATTGTATATCAACATTGTCAAAAAGCCCATTTTTTTCACCATTGAACTGCTCAGGTGAAGACTATTTATTCTGCCACAATGCTTGGTATTCCTTCTCATTCACTTCAGGTGTTACATGGAATAGGGTCCCATCTGACACCACATACTATCCTATGTACAGCTAAAAAAGGAGTTTATAACTCTGGGGAGGGTCCTTTTCCTGTAACACAGGAAGGGAACCTATAGTGTTGTGACAATCAAGGCTGTAAAACAAACACAGCCAAACAATATGGAACGTTTCTGTCACAGTATTTACCCCTGTTTAATTAACCTTTAGCTGTGAAAAATGGAAACACAACAAAGTGGAGAAATGTGTACTTTGATTCAATTAATGCATCATCAATGACCAATCAAATTTTCCTAAAACCATTTTCCCTGTGATAAAAAATGAGGTCCTTTATGAACATTTCTTTGTAGAACACTAACAACAATTCTTTAAACAAAAGCCAACTGGCGAGATTAGGTTCAGATGCAAGGTTTTTAGGGTTTTGATCACGTGTAAAAATCAAAGTAAGTAAAAGTAAAGTAAAAAATCGGTATGCCAACATTTCTACACTACGGGATATTACATATATCATTGAGGTTTTGATGATCTTCTGTATTAGCAATGTATTACAATCACAAGCTTTCAAAGCCGTTTATAACACAAGCACACCCTTAGTGTTTTGTGTTTTGTTAGTGTTTTGTTAACACTCCCTGCATTGAGTAAAGCACATGACACAAGCTCACAGGAGAAATTGTATTTTTTTATTTTTCATGAAATAAAATAATTTCAAATACAAAAACAACAGTTTTAACAGAAGTGAGGAACATTATATAAAAGAAAAAAAAAATCTGAAAGAGTAGCAGAGTGAAAGCTGCTTGTAAAGCCCACTATAAAAGTATCATCTACAAACAATCTTTATAGACATGTCTTTATACAGATAACTTAACATGGGAAAGGTGCACTTTAGACAGGGATTCTTGTGAGTGATCACAAAAGAGATACACAGGTTTGACTATTTGCTTTATAGTTACAGTTTTCATCCTTAACATTGAATCTAATGTATGTATCAGAGTAGTGGATTTCTATTCGTATTATATCTTTATATAGAAATGTATCCACATAGAATTGTCAAGTGGGGTTTTACACAAAAATACTTGGGAGTTTGAAATCATCTCCTCTTTGGAGACTGCCCTGCGCTGGTTTAAAACGCCACGCAAGCTGGAACCGGAGAGGCTGTTACAGTTCAAGTCCATGATTGACTTTGCTCGGAAGAAGAGAAACGACAGCATAAACCAGAGAACCATTTCAGACTTTTTTTGCTAAGGAATATCCTGTGCAGGTGATAAACGTGATGCATGTTGCAGAAAGGTTTTGTGTACAAATGTTCAGCTCCAATGTTTTGCTTCCCAACAATAAACTTATACAGCTCTTTTTTTCTTGTGTCCCTGTGCATCTGTTTTCTGAATGGACAGATTGACCTAACTGTAATAGGAACCCTCGGCTCATTTAAAGATTTCCCCTGCCAGGCATGGAGGCGTAACACATTACAGTTGTCAGTAACATAAAAGGTGCTGGGATAAGTCACAGCTGGATTTTCTGAGCATTTTATGGCACAGAGGATTCCACCTGGATCAACCATGTATTTTTAACCGTGGGACAATAGATGCAGTCCAGGGTGATTCATCTGCACCATTTATGAATTTATAGACATCAATCAAGTCCGCTCTTTCCTTCTTTTTGTCTAGGCTGAAGAGATTCAATTCTTTTAAACTTTTCTCATCGCTCATGTCACTGTCTTGGGATCAGCCTAGTTGCCCTTCTCTGTATCTTCTCTAGTGCAATGATGCCTTTTTTTTAGTGAGGTAACCAAAACGGCCCACATTATTCTATGTGGGGTCTAACTAGGGCATTGTATAATCTTGGCATAACCTCTCTAGACTTGTATTCCACGCCTTTCGCAATATAGCCTATTGTATTTGCCTTTTGAATTGCCTCACCACATTCGCGAGATACCTTTAATGGTGAATCCACTTATATGGGATCTTTAGATGTAATTAAGCAGAGACACCAAGCATTCTTTAAAATAACTCATTATTACCTGTTCCAGCAGGTATCTGAGGCTTATACATTGCAATTCATTTGTAACTAGAAGTGATTGTCGTTATCGCCACAGGATTGTAAAGCTTTCTCCCATCGGTAAAGATAATTTAGGCAAACTCAGGACCTGCACAGGAAAAAAAAGAAAATGTGATGTCATTAGTGTCAACACACACACAGATACTGCATAAGAAGCAGATCTGACAAGCAGTTTTACAGGCACTACAGTGTGACACTGCTCAGATTCTGAAGCCCACCGCTTCATAAAGACTTTACAGCCAGATCTGAATTCACAAAAAATACTGATATCCCTGCACGCCACGTGGAGGGATATCACACATTATATAATACATACAATATATACATTCAGCATTAACAAGGGAGGCAGCTGGGAGGACTTTAGGATAGGGGAACAAACCAAATTGATTCCGAAACAATAAATAAATAAATACATAAAATAAATCTGAATTCAATTAAAAGTCAAAATCTCTTGTTTTTGGTAATAGGGGTCTGGCGAATAGTGCACAAGCAGCACCTAGGAGTGTTACTGCTTTAACTGTTTAATTTGGCCACCATTTGGCTTCAGTGATGAAACAGCATTAACACAGCAGAATGCAGCCCTGTGACAGCGGCTGTGGGAAGCGATTTCTGGGAGATATACCTTGGTGTCGGAACGGTAGGAGAAGACTGCGCTGGTCTGCCCGTTAACAAGCACCTCCCGAGGAGGAGAGGATACTCCGAACACCCAGGCCTGCTCCAGCTGGAGCCCATCAATCGCACTGCTCAGACTCAGAAGCTCACTCACCAGCATGTTCTGAGGGGGAGAGTCAGTGGCAAAACACGCCATTAAATAAAAAAAAAAAAAAAACACAAACATGATACATCAATAACCTGAAAACTCAAATCAGCAGTCCATTATCTCCCATAGCAATCGCAGTATAACCGGTCAACAGCTGACTTGTGCAAGCAAGTTAAGAAACAAAATTCTAGTAAAAATCCAGGAGTGAGATATTGTATTATTAAACCCATGTACTTTACAAGAAGCTGCAGTTACATTACTGCAGTCTTCCTGCTCGTGTGTGCCATTGAAGTGGTTTTATTCCCTTCAAAAGCAAAACGTGTCCAGCCAGTCCTTAATACATTCATTTCATATATTTTAGAGATTCAGTTCCACATTACTGTACGCAGTTCCGCTGGTAGGTTATATAGCTTAGGGAGGTTTATAAAACAGAAGTTACATGGGGACTGGAGTCAGTGCTGAGGTACAACATCGAAAGGGATACAGAAGCAGAAGAAATGTAGCAAAAGGATTAAAAAAATAACTACTGCTGACAGTACTGTTGTTTGGACCCATTCACAGGTTTTCATCGGGGGCAATTCACACCCGGAGCAGTGTAGGAAGTGCGTCGCTACTGTTCTTAGCAGGAAGTGTAAAGTGTGACTCAAACACAGTGCATAACTGTGAATTTTAACTTAATAATCATCAAAGCTACAAAAGGTGGTAAACAACAATGCTGTCTCCTCCTCTCAGGCTTTTAAACACTAGCCTTGTAACTGAGGGTAATGCTTGGTGTACAGTGTAATGCTGGAGGTGTCATTTGTACCAGTTGAATGGATTTATTGTGGAGGGGGGGGGGGGCAGTGACTCACTCGATTGACGAGGAAGAGGATGTGAGTGTAGTCTCCTGTCTCGAAGGTCTGCAGGCTGTCTCCGTCATCCCAGAACAGCTCCCCCCGCGCAGAGCCCTCTCCGGACAGTGCCACCGTCAGACAGAAAGGGTTACTGCGGGACTGCGAAGTTGTAAATCCTGGAACCTGAGGGTGAACATACACAACACACAGCTTAACGCAAGAAGCAGCTCATTTCTGCCTATTAAACAAGCTCCTAACGTAATCTTGCTCTGTCAATATCAGTGTCCCTCGCTTCTAATCATTTCCCTCTGTTACTGAATGGAGCAGCCCACAGCCTTGTTCCAGCCACTGTTTAAGTGAACCTACATTTTTAATTCGGTGATTAAGGCTGGAACAAAATCCTGGACTGGAATGCATTGACAGAGCCCCAAGTGAGGAACAGGGGTCTATATGATAAGTCTGCACTCACTTGCTGTGGTACGATGTGTCCTTCCCGTACATGGACGTTGATAGTGTCTAAAGGTGCTGGCAGAATCAGGTACTGTCCCTTACTGTGGATAGCAGAGCCCTGCAGAAGATTCAAAGCAAAGTTCAGAGGAAACGATACACAGATCAGTTGGCTGTGTATAAACTGTGACCTTAATGTGCAAAGCGACCCCTTTTTCACCATAATACTGATCTGCATCAATATTTAAGATGTTTCAGTGATTCATCACGGCAAACCTATTTCAGTAAATATTTCACGCTTATAATTATTAAATATAGTACTTTGAAAGAGTCAGTGGTACACCTAAAGTAGTGTGACTAGCTCTCTCTATTGGTGAAAGGCTGTAAAGCCATCAGCTCACAGGGCCTCCAGTTAAAAAGTACCCATAAACTGATATGCTAACAAATTACTTCATGTGGTAATATTACACTGCATTACAGTAGCAAATGCCCTTATAACCACTGTCAGGCAAACCTCATTATCCTGTACTAAACTTGGTCTTGGAGGTAGATGACTGGCAATGGTTTCAAATAGGTCATTATAGAGGCCTAGGAAAGACAATTCCAGTCAAAACAACTGCTGCATTTTTCAGCGATTTTCGAAAATAGCAATTGCAAACAAACAGGCCTGTACTTCCACACAGGATATTTAAACATGCCCTGCAATCCCACTACATACAAAACCAGTGCTTACGTCATGCAGGTTATACCAGGTCGAGGGGGGGAGATAGGCAGTCAGTTCTGTCACGTTGGGCTCCAACACTGGACTAATGAGCAGAGCCTCCCCCCACATGAACTGACGGTCCACTGTGTGGGAATTCACATCCGAGGGGAACCTACAAGAAAACGCAACAACATTTTTAACAGTACAGGTAGGCCTGTCTATTTTTGGACAACTTTATAGGAGAGGAGGTCTACAAAATCCAGATTTTCAGCACAACAGGGAGTCTGCTCTTACTCGAGGAAGAGGGGCCTGGTGACAGTCTGGGCAGCGACATGCGCTCTGTGGAACAGCGTGTACAGGAACGGCAGGAGAGAGTAGCGCAGGATCATGGCTTTCCTCATTGCGTCCTGGGCCTTCTCGCTGAACACAAACGGCTCCTGGGGCTGCAAATAAAACAAACGATTGTCCGTTTTAAATTGTTAACCAGTGAGGGGAGTTCTAGCAAAACAAAATCTTGTACGTCTGAAAATAACATTTAAAAACCGCCCTTCGCAACCTCTGCCTACCGTGTTGGGCCGGTCATTGTGGTTCCTCATAAAGGGGTAGAAGGCCCCCAGTTGTGTCCAGCGCACGCACAGCTCCTCCGAGGTGTTACCCTCGAACCCGCAGATATCAGCCCCAACTAGGGGCACCCCATACAGGTTAAAGAGGAGCACGGCTGAAAGAGAGGAGAGCCGCACTGTAACTGTGCATTCACAGCAAAATCTAGATACACTTCCAATGTTATACTAATGAGGTGAAACGGCAGATGAAATTACAGTGTTACTTAACTCTGTTAAACACTTAATTCACAAATCATAAACTTCATTAAACAGCATAGTAACAATCAACTTAAATACAATTTGAACACAAATTAAAGGGAAACAATCACAGATTCTGTGTTAAAACCTTTATAAACTAAGTCAAATGTTACATCCGAATATAAGACTGAAATGATACTGCTTTCCTGGGAGGGGATGTTAACACATTAACCACTTCCTCACCGGGTACTGTATAGCGGAGTTGCTCCCAGGTGCTCTGAACATCACCTGTCCAGTGGCCAGCGTAGCGCCCGTGGCTGGAAAAGGTGGAGCGTGAAATCACAAAGGGACGCTTTCCACGGACTTTAATCAGAGCACTGCAACAGAAAACACAATTTAATATGAACCTCACAGGATGAAAAGGTCAAACTAATACAGTATCACCACAGCTGGCACTTTATCAGCCCCTGAGTGGCGGCTTTATGAAAAGTCCAGTAGATTACGATACTGAACCAGAATAAATATCCAACACCATTATACCAGAAATAATTACTAAAACCACATACATTTTGTATACAAATTTAATTTCAAAACAACATTAAATGTCCAATAAAATGCATAGAGTTTATAGTGCACTGTGCAGTATGTTTTTGGATAAATAGCTCACGTACACAGTAGCGGGACACAGTGAATAAGAAAGCCCACATTCTAAAGCAGATGAACTGGAAGCCAGGGCGGCTCACTCAATCACTCACTCATGTGAAGCAATGGCCTCGGTTAGTCCATACAGGTTGTGCAAGTTGTAATGTGAGGAGAGGTGCTGGGAGCTGGAGGCACAGAGAGTCTTCGACTTGAGACTTCCCCCTACCACTCCTGGAACACAGAGACAGTTCAGGATCAAGATCAACTGTAATGAAGGTTTTAAAGAACGAGAACGTATTCTAGACTTGAAAATCAAGGAGCTAGCTTTGCTATTTCCACAACAGCAAACTCTCAATCACACACAATTATAAGCATTAAAGAGACCAATGGGTTGGATACTGTCTTCATCTGCCTAATATATTGTCCTTTCTGTTTCTTCTCTGGATGAAGGAATCTTGTGATTCTGCAGATGGAATTTGACTTAAAATACTCAAGTACAGTTTCAAAAGTAAAAATAAAGTAATGCTTGGTGTCCACGCGGTGACTGAAAGGGGTAGCTGACACCTGCAGAGGATCGCTACCGAATTCAGAACGAGAGCAAGATTTTGAAACCAGAGTTCACGGAGTTCCTTACACTCTGTCTGCAGTGCCACCTGCCTCAGGTGTGTTAGCTGTTGTGATAGTTACCTGGGACATAGGGAGGATTCTCCAATTCATTGCTGGGGCAGCCATGCAGTGATCCCATGACAAAGTTTGAAGGCTCGTTCATATCCTGTGGACAGCAAAGCAGCGTTGTATATTAGCAAGGTATACTGGTACCCCCATAAGATCCAAGCTGTCAGACAGTACAGACATTCAGTATAATTGAATACAGTATAATTACAATCCACATTCCGTCAAAGGGCACTTTATCATGGAACTCCTTCACATTGTCGTACCACCAGCGGTGAGTCTCTGGGTTGGTAAAATCAGGGAAAGCTGTCGGGCCGGGCCAGACCTGAACAAAAAGAGAGCAAAAAAATAAAATAATGTACATGCTGTAAATTATTTGAACAGCACATATTAAAAATCCAGAAATATTGTACTTTAAAGTGTACTGATTACACCGTGTAACAATTTTTTTTTATTTTTTTGCTCCTGGGTAGTAAGTGTTATTTCCTAATTGCTTATGTCTCAAAAGTATATAAAATGGCTATTATACCCCACAAACTTTGCTTCTGTGACCAGGACAGTGATATTTTGAAATTTACCTATTTTCCAGAACATTCCAGATAGATTCAGTGCTGAGTAAACTTGGAGTAACTTCTAGAACTTTCTAGAACTTTCCAGTAATATAAATAGTAGTATAAATACAGGGGCCTTAAGCCCACCAGTTCAGTTTAGTTCCAGCTGCCTAAGTTGATACATATCTGCATTTTTCTGAGATGGCATCAAGGTCATAGGAGACTTCAAAATGGTGGCATTCCTGATGGGTCTCCAAGGCGGTTTTACCAAGTTTCCCTGCTATCTTTGCCTTTGGGACAGCAGGGACACCAAGGTGCACTACCACAGGCGGGACTGGCCACAGCGGACCGAGTTCTCTGTGGGGAGGAACAACGTCAAGTGAGAGCCACTGGTGGACCCCCGGAAGGTGCTGATGCCACCACTGCACACTAAATTGGGCCTTATGAAACAATTTGTCAGAGCTCTAGATAAGGAGTCGGCAGCCTTCAAGTACCTTCAAGACTTCTTCCCTAAGCTGTCTGAGACAAAGGTCAAAGCCGGTGTCTTCGTTGGACCACAGATAAAGAAGATCCTGGAGTGCAATGAATTCCCCAAGAAGCTCACTAGTAAGGAGAAAGCGGCTTGGAACAGCTTTGTCGCAGTGGTTCGGGGCTTCCTGGGCAATCACAAGGCCGAAAACTATGTGGAGCTGGTTGAGACTCTGGTGAAGAACTATGGCACAATGGGCTGTAGGATGTCCCTCAAAGTCCATATCCTTGATGCTCATCTTGATAAATTCAAGGAGAACATGGGAGCGTACTCGGAGGAGCAAGGCGAGCGCTTCCACCAGGATATACTGGACTTTGAATGCCGCTACCAAGGACAGTATAACGAGACTACATTTGGGGGCTGATTCGTGAAAGTGATTTACAGTATAATCGTAAATCTCGAAAAACTACTCACTTCTAAATCTTTTGTAGTCATTTTTGTATTACTTTAGTATAAATACATGTTAATTTGGATTCATATGTTGTTTTTTTCTGAACGAAAAGACACAAATTCGCCCGTTTTCTCATTGGAAATAGGTAAATTTCAAAATATCACTGTCCTGGTCACAAAAGCAAAGTTTGTGGGGAATAATAGCCATTTTCTATACTTTTGAGGCATAAGCAATTAGGAAATAACACTTATTACCCAGGAACAAAAATTGTGTTAAATAGTGTTATTAGTGTTTCAACTATTTTGCTGTATATATGAAATGGATGTCATTCATTGAGAGGGTTCGGCCTGGCCGCCACGTGCCTTTCCGATCAGTGGCTGCCCAGTCTGGTTCAAAATGAACACTCCTCTTTTCAGGCCATCGTCAAAGGGCTTGTAGGAGCCGGGGAGCCCTGAGCTGCTGATGCCAGGGTCCTGGGAGAGAAGAAATCAAGTGTCTCATGTGAGGGTTTTCAAAAGCTTCTCTTCATTTTACAGCTTTATTGTAAAAGGGGCCAGCTTTTAAATCTTTTTAATTCTCTTACTTCCAAGCAAAACAGAAAAAAAAGTTACTGAATCCAGAATGCTGGACCATATCTCCATATTTTGCATGTAAAAGCACTATATATGTTTTACTCAAATGCAATAACCTAAACCACTTTTTTTATCAATTATTTTCAAAAATATAAAATAAATAGCTCACAATCTCCCAGTTTAAGGTAAAGACGTGTTAGGCACCAAGAACCACATTTTAATGTATAAAATTGTACTTTACAAAAATAAAACCCCACATACCCTGAAACAATGCAACTAAATAAGGAAATAGATTTTAAAGTTGATTATGACTAAGTGCATAGATGAAACACTGCCTTGAAGCAGTAATTTAGTTTTCTTTGGTTTTGTGAACTCACCACAATCATGACGTACTTCATGCCTTTCTCATGGAACTCCTGCACCATCTGAGAATAGTCTCCGAAGTTCTGCTGGTTGTAAGTGAAGTCTCTCCTGCCGTCCGCGTAGTCTATGTCGTTCCACTGCACATCCTGTGTAAACAGGCAGGAATCAGTTTCTTATGTTCATTATTGCTCACGGCTTTTTGTGACCCTGCCAGTTTCACGCATATTGGTTTCCATAATTTACATCACACACATGCACACACTAGCCAGCCAAGCACAGTTTCATTGCCAGTTCTGCTTTAAACATTTTTGGGCAGGATAAACAAAAAACATGATTGTTTCTGCGTAGGTAAAGCTAAAAAAAATCCTCAATTTCTTACTATTTTTGCAACAGGTACAAAATGATTTGTACAAATCCACAGTGCCAACTAAAGAAAAGCCTGATGGAAAACATATGTCTTTATCCTAACGTTGAATAGGGAATTGACACTGCACTTTAGCCACCCTGGCACCACATCTCTTAATAGAGAGCTAGGGACGACCAAAAGGCCAGACGGCATTTGCGGAATCCAAACTACAACAAGGCAGATCTCACAGAAGCAAGAAGCAGCAAAACTTTACTGGTAGCCTAAGAGCTGGAGTAAAGTGCAGATTGGGTGCATGAAGTATCCTGCCTAGCCCTTACCTCCAGAAGGGAGCACTCACCAGTGGGAAGTTGGCCTTTCGCATGCTCTCCACGACGCTGCGGGTCACGTTGGTGGAAGAGTAACCCCAACGACAGAGATGGAAACCCAGTCCCCAATAGGGGGGCATCAGGGGGTACCCTGAAAAAATATTCAGCGTCAGAATGCACAGATGAATTTTGGCACTTTTATTATTTCTTTTGAAGGCATATTTAGTTCTTAAAAACATATTTTACAAAGTGGGGACGTCCCCACAACGTCGTTTTTTCAGGCGTTACTATCTTTGTGGGGACTTTTTCTCAAATTTTGTCTGCACATTGACAGTAATACCTGGCCACACAGACACACACACATGCACCACAGTCTCAAACTGGAGCACCTACCTATAACATCCAGGTACTGCCGGATGACACTCTTTGGATCAGGCCCCAAAAAGACATAAAAGTCAAATATCCCCCCGATCGTCCTCCAGGTCAGGGCAGGTGCAGGCTGGACAACAACGTCTATTTAATAAAGAAGAGCCCAATAAATGTCACATGTGATTCTGTACTATAAATAGACTTACTGGAGCTAACAAAGGCATACTTACCCATCCCATTACTGTTAAGCAGGAACACACCGTGTGCCAAGCCATCGCCCTCCTGGACCAGGTAGAAAGGGTGAGAGCCGTATAGGTTGGCATCACTCTGCAACACAAAACACACAATGCACCTCAGGGAAATGCACAGGACACAGAAGATCAGAGCAGAAATTGCACCTGCTCAATAGAGTAGCTACTCCTGATTGTGCAGCAAGGCACTGCAGTTGGTAACTGGTCATTGCTAAGGTGTTCCTGCACGTTAGTTTAAGAAAAAGACTCACATGTGGTGCTGTGTCTCGGTTCCAGAAGGTGACTGTGGTCCAGTTGAGGTCAATGGTCAGGTTGGTGAGGTGCTCCCCCAGGCCAGAGATGTGTGGGGAGGCCAAGGAGGTAGAGATCTGGAGGAATTGGTCAGCAAAGAAAAGGGGGGCCACTGTGGTGTTTAGTCTGGGTACGAGAACAAAAACACCAGACTCACTACTCCACCATGAGAAACTGCACCCTACACAGTGTAACAGCAGCACTTGTTTAAACACAATACATATACAGATTACTGTGTTGCACCGTTTAGTTTGCTTACACATTTTCATATAAAACCTGACAGGGAGTGTACCGTCAACTTAGGTGTAATCCGACCAACACATTTCACATGTTCAAAATCAGTTTGAATAAAAGGACTGGCCATATACAAAGTATTTTATGTTGGAATATATATATATAAAAGTCAAATATCCCCCCGATCGTCCTCCAGGTCAGGGCTGGGGCAGGCTGGACAACAACGTCTATTTAATACAGAAGAGCCCAATAAATGTCACATGTGATTCTACTATTCATTTGCCTTTTGATTTGTCTAACACAGTTTAAGTTTTTGGAGGTCTACGCGTCTGGGGCAACTGAAGTGAGTCCGGCTCTGCTTGCTTACTGTTGAGGTATTAGCTACTTCACAATCCTGGGGGTCACTTACAGGACGCGACCGTTGGATGCCCTCCGGATGATGATGCCAAACGGCTCTTCCGAATATTCCACCGTGTAGAGAGGGGTCGCAGCCTGACCCTCCACCTGCGGGACGTCCAGCGGAACCTCGTAGCGCTTCACTACAGGGTCTTTCAGCTGTGGGTCCAACCAATTTGGGAGTTAGACATTTTTTATATATACATTAGGAAAGAAAACTACAGCAGGTGCAACTAAGGTTTAACAACCTGTGCATCCACGACCTATCTATAGCTTTCATATTTTCACTGGCACGGAGGCAGAAACACTTAAAAAAAAAATCAAACTGTATAGTACAGAGACTTCCCGCTACTCACCGTGAAGTGCAGCCTCCCCTCTGTCTCCAACATCACCTCCAGCTGCACAGTCATGATGTCTTTGGGGAAGAATGACTTGGAGAAGCGGGTGAGGTTGGCAGTGTGCCCTCTCTTGGTCGGGATGAGCTTGCCCATGGAGTAGCTGGGGTAAGAGGGTGGGTAGAAGCACCAGGGCCCCTGCCGCGATAGGGGTACATAGCAGCACCCCCGAGTCTCACACTCCTGTTTGCTCACTGGCTTATCTGGGGCACAGTCAAACCTGCTCTCCGGAGAAGCACTGCACTGCTGCCCTACACTTTCCTCCAGCTCAGGGAACTTCTCCACAGTCCCTGAGTTTGTGGAAGCGTACTTAGTCCTGAAGATAAGGGACAGATCTGGAGAATGTGAGATTAGGGACCGGATGGCAACTTTGTGTTCAAAGTTTAGAGAGGATTGGTATAAGACTAAGAAAAAAGATATAAGGATGGCTAAACAGATGACTGAATACTTGGTGACAGTCATGGACATGCTAGGGAGCTTTGAGACAGCAGGACATTCTGTTGCTACTGTCCTCAAGAATCTGTCCCTGTCTTGTCCCATTTTTTGGATGAGAATGCTTGTACCAACTGGTATCTCTGGCTGAAAGAAAAAGCATTTTTGTTGAGGTCAGCATCCAAATATGTGTGGTCCTAATATGCCATTAACACCAGAGGTACATTAAAGGGTTAAACAATTACATAGTATAGTGATGGCGTCATGGCCAAAACCGCTACACAGCTAACATACACACAAACAATTACTTATCCTTGTGCTGCAGTAAAAGTTTGTCTGACCTGTCCGTTTTGTCAGTTTCTTCTCTTAATAGAAAATCACCTGACCCCAACATTCTACTTAGTTATCAAGTGCTTTTCTACAACACAAAACAAACTTTCTTTTTAAGATTCACACGATTCAGAACCGATAAACGGGCAGTAAATGTTTTCAAAGATATTCTCTCATCGATCAAAGTACAGTACATTGCAGGCTAAAGACTGACACATCATGCAAGCTCACCATCCTGCAGACAGTGTTTATAAATGCTCAGGTCAGTGCTAGTTCAAAAAACTTAGCTTAATGCTCCCGAAAGCACGCAAACGGTCTCTTTCATTAACTGCTGAACACAACCATGTCACAACGATGTATGTACAGTATTAAAAACTAACACATATGTCTACACTCGCTCAACGTTTTACAAAAGTTAATTAAAATAAATATTTTTATATATAAATAAAACCATTTTGATTGCAGAGGTGGGGCAGTGATTATTTACGGGTATAAAAAAGCACAGTTCAATGCCATGCAATAATGCTTAGATTTGCTTGTCAACATTTACATACTCTCTTGTGTTTATGGTTTTAAAGCAGTGTATTTTTCTACCTTGCTTTGCTGTGTTTTGAAAGGCTCTCACGAAAAGTCTAGGAAGTGCAATAAATTGCAATTTCGATGGCGTCTCGCTACGGACAAACTTATGCAGTGTAATATGCAAAATTGCAAAACCAACCTCCTGCTGTAGTCGTCCTCCTGTATTGTGAAAGACATGGACCATCTTGCAATTCAGAAACCAATTTAAAGCTGATAATTTTCTGCACAATCGCATCTTGTATTCATGTTCTTTTTCTGTGTGTAATGTATTTATTAGTTTATGTTTTTATTTCACTGAGATATTAATTTGGATACAGCAGATTTTACATTTCTATAAAAGCCACTTCATATTAAACCACACGTTAATAGGGTTCAACCCATGATCATACATTAGTGAGGACGCTATTTCGTCTTGTAATTGTGGATTAAGTACAGTATGTTTATGTTATAATGTGATAGTTTTCTACAACAAAGGCCTTTTTTGTACCTTCTATGGGTTTGTTTTCTTTTCCTCCCATTGTAAAATTCTTTTTTTTCTTAAAAGCTGATTATATTTGTTAAAAGGGAAGTTTTGTTCTGCAAAAAAATGCTATATGAAGAAAAATGGCACATATAAAATACAAACTTTTTATTTTTTGTTTATTTTTATTTATTGCATGTAACAATTTATTCTTGAACAGATCGTACAATCAACATTCATTACTCTGTAGTGAGTATAATAGGTTACAGATTACAATTCAAAGTAAAGTGTTTAGAAATAAATAAAATCACATGGTTCTCCCTGTTTCGGACACCTGAGTTTTACTTCTGGTTTTGCTCTAGTGCACAGTGTTTCACAAAGTTTTCCCCAAATGGAAAAAACAGACTGGTACTCAACAAAACCAACTAAAGTGTGCAAAAATGTTGTATTTAAGGGTTTCGATAAGATAAAGATGTAATGTTAACATTTTCTTTTGGGAACAACACTGAAGCAAAAACCTAGAAATGATCTTGCCTCAGGCTATCTCGTCTGGAGCCTGCATTCTCCCTGCCAGGGCCAGGCTGACTTTGCGCAGCGCCCCCTGGTGCTGGGGGTACTCATGGCAGATGCGGTCGATGATGGTGCTCACAGCATGGATGCGATCCTCCTGTTTCTGGATCTCACTTTCCAATGCTTCTGTCTTGACCAAAGGGGAGTAAGTGCCATCCTTGACCGACTGGAAGTGTTTTAAACGGGTCTGGAATGCCAAGAACCGTGAGAAGTTCTAAAAAAAAAAAAAAAAAAAAAAAGTTTTTAATGGATAGATTAACTATTTCTTACAGTTTATTTTTTTTTAAAGCTGTGGTGTCCCACAATCATGCTCAATTTCATACAACAAATATTGATGTTCAATGCATTCTCCGAGTTTTACCCGTCTGTGCATATCTAACTAATTCCTAATAAGCCAGAGCTTACTGGTTCTCATAGTTTTACAAGATCACTTTGATGCATTCTTTTCACACTCTGTGAACCAAAGAGGCAAGCTCCTGCTACTATCAGTGAAAATTAATGTGATCTGCCATAACTATATTTCAGCGAAGCAAAGCAAACATTTTAACATAAAAAAGGCTTCCTTTTTAACATGTTTTTGTTCTACTGATAACATATTACACATCTACAGATCTGAAATGTATTTCCGTGGTCAATGTCAAGTGGTAATGCCCACTACATCAGGGGTGTTAAGTCACTTAAAAACAGCCTGATTGTTTTATACATTGTGTTGCAATGGGTAATGCTGACCCTCTCTTTCTTGTCTTGCAGTTGCTTGAGCTCCTGTGTCATCATGTCAGTAGTAGCCTGTGACTCGGTGACCAGCTTGTGTTTTTCATCCAGAGTACTGCTCAATGATTTCTGTGTGTCCTGCAGCTCCTGGATCACCCCATTACACTCCCTTGCTTGCTGGAAAACAGAGCAGAGGATCATCTTACCTGAATATCTAGAACGCACAAACTCTATATTGAAATATTACTCTGTAGATTTTTGAGCATTCAGGTTTATTTCCAAGGAAATCCTGCTACCACACTGGGGTGAAGAGCTAAAGTTCTTTGAGGGAAAACTGTTATAATTAAAAAGATAATGACATCATGCTAACATTACCAAAAACACCTAGTTTTTATTTGTTTTGCTACTTGGTTAGTGGCTCTATGGTTCTATAAAATCAAACCATTCATTTTTGCCAATGGAAAGTGTGCTCCACTGCCAGTCCCGACTCCTTACCTTCTGTGTTTCTTCTATCTTCTTCTGGAGAGCCTGCATTTTGTTGTGGAACTCACTGTGTGTGGGCTGCTTCTTCTCCATCTTGTTCTGAGCCTCCCCACGTGTGACAATGGTCTCCCTACGTGCCACCACTGCCTCCATCTCTCTTATCAGCTTCTCCTGCTGTTTCATTAGCTGCCCATAACGAACCTGCACATACAGTACACGTGGGGCTTCAGTGTTACTTATTTACTAGACACTCGTCCCAGATGAAACAGAACCCTGAGTTTAAAAAAGAATCAATAAAATAAAAGCAGTAGAAAAGTAAGCCACCTCCATCCTGTGTATCTCTGCCCTCATGGAGCGCATCTCGCCTTTCCCAATGTCTGAATCCACAGCATCTCGAGTCTCTTTCCCCAGCTGTGTTTTCTTCTCCCACAGCATAATCTGACGCCTATCAACAAACAGCATTTGCACTAAACCATCTTAAACTAATGCAACAAGTTCACTTTCTTAATTCACATTTCCATGGGTTCCTGGATTTCAATTTTGTACCTTATTAATTCACATTATTGGACAGTTTTTAAGATTTTTCCAGATTTTTAAATGGTGGGTATCGTAAGGCAAATGCAATTAATTGTGTTTCATTTTTTTTGCTTTTCACTAAAAGATTGTTTTACATTTCTTGATGGTAAAACATTTTACGAATGACTCAACAGGTGACATAATATTCATTACCGCCGATGTATGGTATTTTATTTATATAATTTCTTTAATTGCTTGTAGGCATTACTGTTGAATTAAAATGTACTAATGCAAGGAAGTCTTTGATCCAACAAGTATTAATAGATTGTTTTGCTGTTATTTATCAATTTTAATTGCACTTCATATCCATAAGTGCTTTTTTAAACGTAAATTGTAAGTGTACTCTATTGTTGTAAGAGCCCAGCTGCAGTAGGCTTTGGGGCTCCTAATCCTATTGTGACTCACTCTGCTTCCACAAGGCTGTTCAGCAGTCTCTCCTTCTCCTCTTGCAGGCGCTCCAGTTTCATCTGCATCTCAATTGATTCCCGCTCTGCTTCCTCCATTTAGGAGAGACACAAAAGAAACAGATTTATCCATCTTGAATATCTATGGCCAGTACAATTGTAGCTATTAAAGTAACACATTGGATATTTATTTTTCTGAGTGATCCCATTAGGCTATACAGCATTCCTTTCAAAGAGATTACTTCAAGATTCTAGCATTCAGTCACCTATCTTAGATGCCTAACATTTTCTACTTAATTAGAGTTTTTACTCCATGCATAAATACATGAGCTTTTAACTGAATGCATTAATTATTTTGATGGTGAAAGGCTTTAACTGTTGAAAGCCCTCTTTATTTTCACCAGTATAGTTTTTAAAGAGGGACTCACGGTAATGTTCTTCTCAAAATGTACCTATCACAGTGAAAAATATAAAATTGTATTTGATCTTGGCCCAATTCTATATTTCATTAATAGTACCAAAATAATATTTAAAAAAAAAAAATTAATATTGATATTTAAAATTGAAATGTAAGAAAAAATAGTTTTGGAAGACAGATAATTACCCTTGTGATCTGGTTATAGCTCTAACCAATGTATTTGAATTGAACTCCCCGTTTAGCGGGCTTACCTTCAGCTTGTGCACAAACTCGGTTTCCATCAGGCTGTTGCCCTGCTGCAGTGCCTCCTTCAGACTGTTGTTCTTGCTCAGGATCATGTTGAGTTTCAACATATCATTGGAGAGGTTCTTCATGTGCCTTTCAATATCTTTCTGCTCATTCATCTCCTGTTGAATCTCATCTACAGAGAAACAGGGAGTCAAGAGGCTATCTAGTAGGTCTCCTAATATGTAACTGTTGCACCCTGCAATCTTGTATGTGCTTCAGTTGAACTTTTCTTAAAATCTGCAAGCCACCTGGTTAAGTATTCTTCACGTATCAGCAACAATCTACATGGAACAATTTTCAAAGCAGTTCATACCGAGATTTTGATTTTGTTTTAAAGTTTTTTGTTTTTTTTTATAAAAATCTATATTTGGGATTTTAAGGGTATGCTCCAATAACTTTGTGGTTTTATGTCTTTGTGTGCTTGTTTATGACGTGGCTGTCTGCTTGTGTTTGTTGCCAGAACCTCCTGTAAATAAGACCACAGCCTAAAAAAAATATACATATAAATCTTTAAAACTGAACCTTTCTTTTACCACTACACCTATCTAGCTGCAATGTGGCACGCAAATCATTTTGTGTTTCAGTACTGGCTAGCTAGATGCATGTGTTTTGATGCAAATCTCTTTACCCAGCCCACACATTTGATTAATGGACACTCTGCCTACCTAAGTTCTAAAAAGAAGGTAAGGTTTTTGCACTTACTCTCGGTGCGTACTTTCTTCTGCTGTAGAATGGTGAGATGTTTCTTCAAGGTTTCCACTGAGACAGCCTGCTCCTCCCTTTCCTTGGTAAGGAAGACAAGTTCATTCTGTTGTCGCAGCCAATACTGCTGCATGGATGAAATCTCTGAGCTCTGTTGTTCAATCTCTTTACTCAGATTCTTGATCTGGATCGCCAGGGGCCCTAGCTCTTCTCCCTGTTGAAAAAAGGAACACTACCATTTAGCTTGGGAGCAGGTACACTGACATGGTGTATCAGTTAAGGGCAGCTGTGTTAATATGTGCTAAACCATGCAGTTTTGTGACTAGTGATTGACAGTGTATTATAAATTGCCAACCAAAAAGTATTAGGATAGCACTTAGACACGGTATGCACATAGTATATATGTAGATAGTAAGTTTGTTTGAATTCAGAAATGACAGATTAAAATCATGATTAGGATTATTCCCATTATATTCAAAGCCAAACAGTAATAATATTACATCGTTGGTACTGGGGTCAATTACAGTTGTTCAGAACTGGGGAGTCGACATTATTTACTAATGCAGTAGAAGTACTTGTTCCAGTCTCAAATTCCTCATTTCTAACGTTGCTTTCTGTCAGTCATAGGAGTCCTACCCCAGTCTTGGCGTGGATGTTATCGATCTTCTTGTTGTAGAGGTTGATGGTGCTCTGCTTGCGCTCGATCACTCTACAGCACTTGGCAATCTCGGACTCGCTGCGGGAGATCAGCTCATGTTTGTGGTGCATCTCTTCATCCAGTGTGGCCAGTGTCTTTTGCAGAGAGCTCAGCCGTATGTTTGAGTTGTTGGTCTCCAGGGTAACCTGGCCAAGATCATTCTCCAGTTTCGTAAGCTGTAATTCCTGCAAACAAACAGAAATAGAGGTTTACTAATAAAAACGTACTTAAGTTGAGTGTATTTGTTTGTTATAATGTCAGTACCGTATGTCCATTAAAATAGTCTTACCTCATGGGTATTTTCAGGTCAACCAGCATTTGCGTCAAATTCAGAAACTTATTTATCTTTAAAAGTTCTGCCTTACAAAGACAGTATATATGCACTCTTCTTTCAAGTCAACTGTAGCATAAACCTAATCAAAACCAGTGCTTTATCTAGGACATCCCTTCCCCCATTATTTATGTATACAGACATATCCAAATCTTGATTATTTATAATAAGAATTTTTCCTGACTTCTTTTTAAAATCTATATATAAAACAAATGTATCTTGTGGTATTTGCTATGACATTGTTAGATTTTTCTGTGAAATAATAGGTAATTCTACAGAACTACAAAGCTTACATTAAAAAATAACCCAAAATTAGCCAATAAGTGTCATACCAAATTGGGAACCTTGTCCTATGTTGCAACATTAAATCTAATGTCGCATTGCAGTCATTGAAGCTAGGATTAAGATGTAACAAGGATGTGTAGAAATAAATACATCTTGATCACTATAGTATTTGAATTTTGACACACAGTAGCTAATGTAGTCAGGGTCTAGACTGAGATGCTATGTTATAACAGCAAACATTTGATTTTTTTCTTCTTCAAAGATGAAACGACAGAAGAATTCAATCTTGCTTGGTCACTGATTATGGATTATTCCCCACGATCAACTCTAAAAGCAACAAAGTTTGGAGAGCAGAGATAAATGTTCTCAAGACTAGGTGTAGACAGCAAACAAAAAATGAAATCACAAAGCCCTCAACACTGTTACGCTAAAGGAGCATAAGGGCTTGCCAAGCACTGCAAATACATTTAATAAATAATGTGCTTCTTGTACCATACCAGCGCTCGTTTGCGTGATGCGAGTTTCTCAGTCTGGCGGCGGGCATATTTTGCTGATTTGTCCAGTGTCATTTGTTCCTGCATCTTGTGCAAGATCTTGTCCCCCAGCTCTAATTTGGTGGCACACTCCTTCTCTATCAGTGTCCTCAGGAGAGTCAGCTCACTGAACTTCTTTGCATGGTCCTGGGGAGAAAAATGGATGAGAGTTAAATAACAGATAAATAAATAAATAAAACAGATGAAAACCATCATATTTATTATTGTAAATCATAACATTAGTATGAAATACACTTAAAAGGTATCAACAAAATATGTCAATCACAATATTCCTTTATGAACTAAAAATGATTTTGTATGTAGCTGATATTTAGTTCTGCTTGTGATTTGTTTTGCCTTTACCATCCAAAGTACTCCTCCGGCAAGGACAGTTGCTAGCCTTTAATAAAATGTATGTCTAATGTCCTCAATATTTCTTCTTTTTAAAACATTTTTGACCATCACTGCAAAACAAAACTTTAGCTTTGTGTCCCCTTTCATGAGAACTGATACAGTGGGTTCAAATGAAATAACAAGCAGTTGCGGTGAATACCCTTCTAGTGTTATTTTGTTATTTGTATTAGTGTTATTTGTTTTCTTTTTAATATTTTGAAATTAATTGTTACAAAGTTTTGGCATTGGATGTTGTGTAAGTAACAGTATCCAGTATTTCCATTGTTTCTATTGTAAGTTTTTCATTTAACATACATGCTGCATCTTAATGTTAAAACAACAGATCAGTATTTATGTATTTAATATTGGGATTGCGTTTGAATGTGTACATTTGGAACTAGCACCAAAAAATCATATACAAATCTCTTACCATATTGACCCTGATTAGAGCCTTTTCGGTCTCATTCAGTGTGCGTGTGTAGGTGCTGTACTCTGCCTTCAATGCCTCCTGCCTGGCCAGACACTGTGAGATGAGCTTCTTCGACATGTTGGCATCATACTCTGCACGGTTCAGGATGACTGTCAGCTGCTCATTCTGCTCCTCCTCCTTTGTGATGGACTTCTTATAGCCCTCAATCTCTGTGTCCAATGACTGGACCAGCTGCTTGGACTGCCTGTCAACACAACAGGGGCGAACAAAGTGATGATTACATATTAAGCAATAGGTGAAATAACACTTTGTCATCTATAATTCCTTACTGTAAAACCTCACAGCCACCATTAGCCCATTTTTCTGCCACCAAACATTTTACCTTGAAGCTCATCTATATCATATATCTAGTCAATTGTCTTTTTCAGCGTTTTTTATTTTCTTTACCTCAATGCTTCCTGCATGGCTGTATAGGCCTCATCCCGCCGTCTCATCCCAATCAGGCTGCTGTTCCACTGCTGAAAGAGCTGCTTCTTCTCGATGGCGATAGCCTCAATCTCCATATGAGCCTGAAACATAACCGCCAGGTGAGCCAGGCCAGGGAGTGTTTTCTTATTTTTAATTGTGACTTGCCATGAGACTAGCTGTATCGAAAAGTGAAAAGCAAGAAAAAATGGTCAGGAACCTTACCTCTGATAGAGCCTCTTTTGCTGCTTTAGTTTCTTCAGCCTGCGCCACTGTCTGGACCTCGTATATAGCAATCATTTCCCGCAGCTTATCCACCTCTTTCGTCAGTCGGTCCACAAACAGGTCCTGAACAATAACAAAATAAACAGGTGGATGGGATGTTGCCTAGAATGTGCAGGGATTGTAGCTGGGGCGTTTTAGGCAAGAAGAATGATTAGGAGCAACAAAAACAAATAAAAAACTCAGGTAATTTTTTTTTTACACATGTGGATACTGTGAGTATTCAGCTGGCTGCAGCCTCTTTTACAGATTCCCCACCAGCTCAAAGTAAGTTAAACTAAGCAGTTCAAGACGGGCAGAAAAATATGCTTTGCTGAAAATAAAAGGCAGCAGTTTACCAATGACACTGGTGTTCAGTTAACATTAAATTGTGTTTGCTTGCTTCTGCTAAGCTGAACAGAAAAATATTTAGACAGTAGTACCATTTTGCACTAAAGACAGATTTACCTGCTTCATTTTCTGGTCTTCCACTTGTGCTTTTTCTGTCTCGGCTTTCTGCGTGGCATGTTTCATGAGAGAGATGTCGGAGCGCACATCCTCGTTTACATTCTGCATGTAGAAGAGACGCAATGCCAGGTTGTCAACCTCTGTCTGCAGCTTTGACACTGCAATCCAGTGACAAAAGGGGTACGATAAGCTATGTTACAGAAATACATTTGTTAAACACTTTGACAAGCTACATCAACTAATAATACATGATATCTGAACTTCAGCATACAGAATAATGATGTATTTTAAGTCTTCCGTATCTCTTATGCATTGATAGTTGCTGGAATCCTGGGAGAATTATCATGTGGCTCACAGGAGACAGTGATTAGAAGGGAGCTCTAAAGGCTTCTGAGAGGTAGATTTATTGGGAACTCTCCCAGCAGCCTTTGCAAGTAAAATAATTGAGACAAGTAGAGTAAATAGCCATGCCTTAAAGGTAAGATTTACTACATTAATTAGTTTGTTTTTTAGTTAACCAGCTTACAATCTAAAGGACTAAAAGTCTTTAAAATGAGCTAAAGTCTGGAAGACAAGAGAGCTCGGTTTAAAGCCATTGTCTCATCAAAAGAGAAGCAGCTGAAAGCTTTAAATGTGTTTTAAAAACCTTTTGAGCGTTCGTCGTTGGCGTTCTGCTGCATTCTCTTGAAGAGCTGCCTGGTGTTCTCCAGCTCGTCCTCCACTCTCTTGCGCATCGTGGCGGCCTGTGTGTTCTGGTCGTGTTGTTTCTCCAGCCCCATCTGCATGCGAGCCAGCTCCTGCTGCACTCCATACAGCATCATTCCCAGCTCCTCACGCTCGGACGTGTGCTTCTTCATCAACCCCAGCTGTGCATGACAAGGCCATTCATTCATATACACATTTTTCAAACTCTGAAGTCCATTTACACTTTCACAAAACAATATATATATATATATATATATATATATATATATATATATATATATATATATATATATATATATATGTATATTGTAATTATATATTTTTATTCATTTTAAAAACTGTACAATAAATACATAAATGCAATAAATATATTATAGTAAGAATAGGAGATTTTTTCTTGGTTTATATTATCTAACAATAAATTATTCCATAGTTGTAAAGCAGGTGGCTTGGAGTCTTTCCAGGAAAGTAATATAGCTTTCTTTACAACTAAAAGAGAGGAAAGGATTAATACTACATACATTTTGATTGAGAGCAGAAATTCAAATTAGAAACACTCAATATGGTCACGAGCACAACAAGACACAAAGACAAGAGGAAACTTTGTTTATATAACTTATAGAAAAGGATACCTGGTTACATTTAACCATGTAAGTTATATGGTAAAAAAACAAACTGTACCTCCTCCCTGAGGTTCAGGTTTAGCTTTTCTAACTGTCTGGTGAGGTGGTTCTTTAAAGCAGACTGGAATCTCTTCATCAGGGGCTGTAATTACAGGACAAAGAAAAAAAATTAAGTACATTAGTACTTGCAGTATAGGAGTACTAGGAAAAAAGACAGTGAATCCTGATGCAATTCAATATACTAACAACCCACAAAAAGCCCTAGCTAATTCTTTCAGTGTGAAATCCGAACCCTTTCAAAGTTATATAGTGACATTCACAGGTATTAATTTCAACTAAATTGGAAAGTTAACTTAACCGTCTTTGAGCCTGTAACTATTACTGATGGAAAACAAACTTAAACAAACTACATCACAGACTACAGGTAATCTTCAGTACAGTTTGACATAAAAGAAAAGCACATCTAGGAATCATAACGTCATTATATCATTATCGCTATATCATTACTTACTATGCCCCTAGTTTCCTGCCTGGTAAAATATTTATTGGAAAATGTATAAATAGCAACCCACTTACATGATTGGGGTCCATGACCACCAGTTCTGTGTCCTCCTCCTCCTCCTCGCTCTCTTCTGTCTCAGCAGCGTGGGCCTCATACTGCTCCTCTTCATCCTCAGAAGGCTCCTCTTCCTCACTGCCCGCGTCCCTTGAAAGCTGCCCAGAGAAGTGGAATGCGGAGTCATCTTGCATGGGTGAAGTAACCACTCCTGTCTCTCCTAGGAAGCAAATGTTACAACCAGAAAAACTAAACAAACCTGCCATTTTTCAAGGATCATCTCAATTTATTTGGACAGACATAAGCATTGTATGTAATCGACAATGGTGGTCTGCCTGCAGTAAGGGACAAAATACTCTTCCCATATGTAATAGAATGTATTTGTGCTTACAGGTGATGATGCTGGGACATCCACTAGTATCTGGAGGAAGAAGGATAGAGCACCAGACTTGAATCCTATTAAACATGCATGGGACATTATGGAAACGTGTGCGAAGAACTTATTAATACTATCTATGGCTTTGCCTGATAACCGATTCAATGTTACCATTCGTGTGCAATTCAGCAGTACTTCTTGATCCTCTATTTAGTGCTTGTTTTCATGTGTCCCCTTGTTTTTGAACTGATATCACAATAAACATTACTTACTGAGATTTACAGTGTACAATGTTGTGACTGCACTTAAGGATTACTGTTGGTCATTCCTTATAGCAGAGGTAGCCAACGTTGGCCCTTCCAGTTTTGGTATTTGTCCCAACCCTGTTCTAAATTGTTTATAAACCAATTAAACCTCCATCCAAACCCTGAAGTAGTTCATAATCTCATTGTACCTGTTAAACCTGGAGTGGAATAACACCCTGTCTTACAGTGTTTACCTGAGTCTCTCAGTTGGAGACTGTGTACTGACTGCTTTGATCTGGGACTGGTCGCCCCTGATGCAGGATGAGTATCCATGTTGGGTTTATTGGTCTCTTTTTTCTCAGCTTCGAAGTCCTCTAATTCCATCTGAATTGGGGGAGGGGGGAGTCCAGGTAAGTTGTTTGTTCATTAAAATTGTATTTGTTTTCAGTTTTCAATCATCAAAAATGTTGACCATTTTTGGTTAGTAACTCAGTAAGTGTTAGAAGTAGGGGGAAAAATGAAAAGATTAAGCTAAAAAACAATCTCACTTCAGTACTTATTCAAGCAAGCTTTAAGCTAGAATTTCTAAAACCATTAAGTTGCCTTAAAGTGCTTGTGACCCACCTTGTGAAAGGCAATATAAAGTTGACGTTGTTTTACTAACTCATAAAATAAATTGAATATTACCTATTAGGAGTGAAAGATCACAACCCTGAACTATCCCTCATGACTACCTTTCTAAGCGCTGGCCCTGTCATTTCAGAAACCGCATCTGTGACTCCCATGGGCCTGGTTCCAGCAGTAGGAATCTCCTCTTGTTCTTTCTCACCGCCTTCTTCAAATGTCTTCTTTTCATCTGTTTTTGTTGGTTCCACCTGCTATCACGGACAAAACACCACATTCAAACATGAATTTTAATGAGATAGTATACATTGTTGTGAGCCGGAGTTTAGAATTCTCCCATTGTTAGTACCTACCTTCTGTTCACCTTCAAGCAATCCATCTTTAGACCTAGGGCTGGAAGAAAAAGATTATAAGTGCATGATTAAAATTATACATTAAGTCTTAACATACCTTTACTACAAAAACTAACAAACTTTTACATTTTTATGAATTCATGTTCCTTTATACAAAATAATATGCACAAAGACCAATTTCAATGTTTATCTTTGGAAAGTATTATTATTATTATTATTATTATTATTATTATTATTATTAATAATAATAATAATAATAATAATAATAAACGCTATGTCAGTTTCTAGTCTACACATACTTCCACTACCGACTGCCATGACTGCTGTATTATTATCTTTTAAAATATAAATGCAAATAGTTTATTACAAACTAATCATGTTTAACACTTTTAAGCCTTTCAGGCATGGCGACCCCATATTGGACGGATTAAAAAAAAACAAAAAAAAAACTCTCTTCTGGTCTTTATATGGGGACATGTGGAAAACGCAAATGCGTGACAGCCTCAAGAGCATGCCATTTCTCCCCCATATAAAGCAATGGAAAAAAATAGAAAAATTAAATTAAATAAATAATATATTTAGTATGTGTCCAAAAATACTTTCTTCAGCTAATTTTAAAAAAATATGAAAGGGTTATTAGTATTTTTATATTGACTTTAACTCCATTTAATTTTCTAAGCTACCTGCAAAAAAAATCTAATATATTTTAAACTGTTCCGTTATTTACTAGGCACTGCGTAGTAACCAGACACTAAATCATAACATATTTTATTTTCTAAAACTACAGAAGTTGTTGAAAGTAATGTGTATGTTTAATACTAAATAAACTAATTAAAAATAACAAAACATTTTATAATAAATTAGATTTCAGTTCATTGCTACCTGTGTTTGTCTGCCATTCTCCCGTTGCTAGGAAACAATGTCAACTTCCGCCCAGCACCCGTTCTAACTAAGTATTTACCAAGAGGGGTGGTGATTGTTTTGGTGGACTGTACCATTTTAAAAAAACATTTTTTTAAGCTGCAGATTTTAATTGTAGTCATTTTTGCACTCCCATCAGCACAGCTGAACTAATTTAAGACTCATATAGTATATTATTTAGAATTGTGTATTATTTGGGGTACATGACTCCTTCAGGAAAACTATAATTCCTATAATCACGGCTTTGTGTAAGTATACAAATATGCAAGTATCACCAAAATAAAACACAATCCTATAAATATGAATATACAATAGGGCTCTAAATGATAAATACATTCTTTAATGATTATTGTTTCTAATTTATTCAGGGGGTAGGAGTCTGAAGTCTGTGAAATGTCACTAATCTACATGCACATACACACACACACATACTTGTACAGTTATGTGCTGTATTGCAGGGTGTTTCCAATTGTTGTCCAACCCCTGTAGGCTAGATTTATTATACTACTTTTAACATTGCCAAGATAAAGACGCCAGGAAATGGCCAAGTGTTACAATGAATTCCCCTTTCCCAAGCCAGCTTCAGGATGTCCATGTTTTCCGTACAATCAAGCTGTTTCATTCAGTCCTAAAAGTGCCTCATTGTCTTGTCTCCACAGTTTCCTCTCATCTTTCAATCTGCTACTGTTTTCCATTCTTGTGGGCTACTTAGGTTTTCTTTCCCCAGTTCTTTTTGATGTCATGCTTGTGTATCTTTAGATAAGCACAAGATCGAATCATTTTTGGTCCCAGGTTTTAAAAATATATATATATTTTTACACACCTTATTTTAGTATTGACTTCACAAGCCCATAGAGAAAACATTAGCTTGTAAAATGTTATCAGTATCCCAAACACCTAAAATATTATTTCATTTTCACAGAGCAAAAATAAAGCTTACATGTAGTGTTCACCTCCTCTGCGACAGTGACAGAGGAGCTTGTGTGTCTGCAGACAAAACTACCTTGAAAAAATTCAAATAACTGCAAGTCAAGCGCAACTGCTTTTGATGAAGCA
Source organism: Acipenser ruthenus (assembly GCF_902713425.1). Lineage (NCBI taxonomy): Eukaryota > Metazoa > Chordata > Actinopteri > Acipenseriformes > Acipenseridae > Acipenser > Acipenser ruthenus. The sequence goes on along the minus strand of NC_081207.1, from coordinate 6,848,075 downwards.
CAGAAGGCTAAACTATGGGGAAACGTAGTCATATTTCTGGGCTGCATAGAACCACATTGTGGCGGCGCTTCTGAATTTTATTTTTAAACTGGTGGGGTTAACACTGAAACCTGTGTCCCAATACTTGATGGAAGGGTAATGTGTGTGTGTGTGTTTGTGGGTTTTTTTTTTTTAAGAAAGGCGTTCACAGGGGTGTAACAAAAAGGCAAACAGAGTCAGTGGTCATGCAGCTGATGTATGAAGTCAACTCAAGCTGTATTAGATAACCTTCTGTGACGTCTGGGGATGTAGGGTATCAATAGTTCTACCAGCTAGCTTCAGTTAAAAATGCTTTAATATCCTATGGATGCCATGAAGAAGAAAAAAGAGAGTATAGTCATGTTTTTGTTCCTGAGAAATAAGGTTGATTTTAAGAATAAGTGTGACAGGTGGCTTAATGCTTACTGATATTTATACCAACATGGTTTCAGTTGAGCAGTTGTGGGTGGTTAAAATGCTGTGGTTTGGCTGCACTTCAAAAATGTTAACACATAAGTGTAGAGACTCCAGTCCTCCGCGTTGCCTCTTGTTCTCACTTTTCACTCGTTGTTGATAAGGAAGAGGATTGTCATCCCGGAAGCAGCCGAGAGGGGGCTGGGTTAAATATTAAAAACCAACGTGTCAGAGGCTACAGAACCGAAGACAAAACAGAATAATAAATACAAAAATAAAAAAGACCGACGTTAAAAAACAAAAAAAAGGTGTTTGTTTACGATCCTAGACAACATGGGAGAACGTCACTGACTGGAAAAACCGTGGGGTAAGAATGACCATTTGAATGACCCAGGTATGCTACCTCAGTCTGATTTTGTACAATAGCCAGGTTGTAGAGTGTCTCATATGTATTATCTTACACTATTGCCATATTGGTAATTTCGCTATATATAACATGCTGAGGATAAGGTTTGAACGAAATGCAGCTGTATCAGGTAAATAAAACGCATGCGGTATGTATATAGGGATGATGATGATGACTAAAACCTGACATTATTTATAGATAGAATGAAAACGCTAGCTCACTACTAGTGTTACTGTAATGTAGTAGAATAATTTATTACAAGAAAAACACGCTAATTAAGAAAAAAAAACAAACAAAAAAACTATAATTAAAAAGTAAACATTGTCCAAAGCTTTTGAGGTTATGATTTTGAGGTTCAGATGGTAAGGACAAGGCTGGTCTGATATTCGTTGCTGTCCGTAACTTGATATTAATCAGTTTGCATGTTTCAACAAGAGAGAATAATCAATATATTGATTAGTTTATTTTATGATGCCATTCAAGTAGTTTACATTCTATTTACTAACAGAGAAGAGAATATACGCAGGGTAGGAAAAAAAAAATAAACTAACTAATAATATGGGCTTGAATATAATTATTTTCAGGGAGAACACTAATTTGCGGTTGTCATTGTTACTAACTGCGAGATTATATTGAAATTAACTTCTGAATGATTTCATTACACATGCTAAAGATTCTCAAAAACAGTCATTTATTAATATTGGGCAACAAATTAAGAACAAAAGTCTCAAACCATGAACAGTGGTATTCCACGTATGTATGACTTAGAAATTATGCAAATTAGTCTCTGTCTAGATCACCATTTGGTAGTTTATAGTAAAGCAATATCCAGATGCAGTATCTATTTCCACATACCCGTTTAAACACGGGAATTGCCTTTTGTGAGGTTTGGGGTGGAAGCAGTTCTGAAATTTGATTTGTATCCATAAAAAGATGCGCTAAATAAATGTGTTCATAGTGGTTATTTCTTGTTATGCTTTATATGCATTGAGATATTCAGGAATCATTTTATGTAGCATACAGTTTCATGTAGTCATCCTACATTATTTTTACCCACTGGGCCATTGAAACGTTGCTGTGTTGCTGTTAAATTAATCAAGTGTTAAGCAAGTGTGTTAATAATATGTTCAAGTATTACATTTTCTATTTGAGCACATCCATGCTCAAGGGGATAGTGTGTGTGTGTGTGTGTGTGTGTGTGTTTAATTCACTTGTATTAATCCAGTGAATAACACCTTTAGTTTCGCCTAGTGATTTACTCTTTGCTTCTGTGCATGTTTCTGTGCACTCTTACTGTAGCAGTGAGCTGAGTACCCATTGGCTCTAAACAGTTAATAGCTTTGGAGAGTCTAATTTGCAATTTGATCTGCTTCCCAGCAGCAGGCAGTTGCTATGCAAATACTAGGAGGTCTTTGTAGTTACTACAGCAGTTTTATATGAAACAGTAGTAAAGTAGATGATTTAAAAAAACAAATACAGAATAAATAAACTGAGGTTTGTAAAAGCTGTACACAACAAACTACTAGTTGACTCGCTAAAATGCAATAGACTGTCAGATTGGGTTTGTAGCGTCATTTGTAGTTCGCAGTTTGTAATATTTATTTAAAGTGTTTTCGGGTTTCTTTTTTATGCAGCCTATTTCTTGTACTACAAAATGCACAACAATGTATTGAATACTATAAAAAAAATAATTCCTGGTTTTACAATGAGTTTAATAAGACACACCTGAGCTTGTTGCCTATACACTGCGACTAAGCAAAAACATGGACTGGTGAAACTGCTATTTCTTATTTCCGTTCCTGCATTAGGTAACGTCATAGAGCTTTAGAATTAGTCCAATACAAATGTTCAGGTATTAACTTAGTTTAGAGGAGATCGGTCCAATCTTTTTAGGGTCGTGCTGATCATCGGGGAGTTCTTACAGGGTCATACAAAAAATGTATATCACTAATGGAAAAAAAGAGTTAATTAAATTGAAAGTCAACTAAATAGTACACTGATTCAGTAGTTTTCTGCTCATTAAACAACATCAATATGCTGAACCTTGTCTTTTAATTGTCATCACAGTCTTTTCAAGAATGGGCGTTTACAGAGTTTGCATTTTATATATTATTGTAAATCTAAAATGTTGCTGTATAAAACACTCATATATCAACATGTTAGCTGTATGTTTTGATACCCCTCCTAGTTTAATTGAAACGGTTCATGCTTTCAGCTACAGCTAGGTCCACTGTAAGCAAACCAGCTGCTGTTAGTCTGCACTTGAAAACATTGTCCTCCAGTGCAGTATATTTGCATGCAAAGCGCTTTAGCAATAGTGCATAACTGTCTTGAAATGTGAATTTGCATGCCTACTGTGTTTTATGTATTTAAAATAAAGTAGGGTTTGCCTAAAGGGTTCTTGCATACAGAATGTACTGTACTGTTAACTTCATACGAAAAATCCCCCCCCCCCCCCCCCCAAAAAAAAAAATCTTAATACCAACATAGCAATCTCTCCCCAGAGGTAGATGGTTTTTCTTTTTCTGTTTACATTTCCCATTTTATAGTACAGTGAAATTAAATTATCGTTAACAGCTGTCTGGCGTCTCAATCACTTGCAGTACTATACACCCTGAGGCTTGTGTAATGTGTGCAACTTGCATGCAATCCCTGTACACCATCTGATTCGTCATACTTGCCTTCATGACATATTTGAAAATTACAATGATTTACCCATTGCCAAATTTGTTTCTTCAGAGTTCACTGCATATAGACCTTACACGGTGAAATTTGAAAACAGATGAATTCTAAAATGTAGAACACAATTGGTCTTTTCAGATACTGTATGGTTTGGAAGGAAGCATGACAAATCAAATGATTTAATGCACATTATGCACCATTCAGCACATTTCATAGTTCAGCTTTATAGTGTACATGTGTTGTACTGCAGGAGATTGAGATACAATACCTTAGACAGTTTTACAGAATCCTCTACCCCATGCAATAGCTAAATTGTTGAACTATGGGCCCGTTGTTTAAGACAATTAACAAGTTATTGCCATTTAAACCTGCCTTTTTCAGTTTGTATAGGTGCAGCGAAAACTCCATATCCCTGAAAATAAAGCAGCTTGGATTATAGCATAATGGATTAGGCTAATTGATAAACCCTGAACACATACTGCGATTGTGACATTAGAATCATCTGCTGATCCTGCATGGAATGACTGAATGAGCAGGTGCAGGGTTTATTTACAAGCATTTGCATTCTTCCAGTGTCATTGCTTATGTACGCCAGATCTCCTAGTATTTAGAATAGAGGATTTCATGAATAATTCAACTACAGCACGTGAAAGCAGGCTGAGTTGGGATCCTTGGTTAGGCAGCAACTTATCAGACTTTCCTTCTTGAGGCAATGGCCTGTGGGTTGGATATGTGTATCCTCTTTAATTAATAATTAGAGAAAGCTATTGTGCAGTTTGTGCATTTAATTATTTAGTGAAATCCGATAGTAGGTTGTTTTGAAAAAAGAAACAAAAAAAAGAGATTGCAACAGACGCTCTGTGGAGTGCAAGAAGACAATATAAATAGGTTTCATAGAGTACAAATTACCATAATAAATAAGTAGTCAAGTGACTGTTTTAAATACAGTCAATCACTTTAAATATCACTTCAAAGAGAATGAGCAAAACCTGTGACAATAAGCAGACTTGATTTTATCAGTAACCTGCCAAAAGAAGCATTAAAACACAGGAGAAGTGCTGATGCCACAAATATGCCTGATCATATGTAGTGTTCATTAATAAAACAATCTTAAATATACAGTACATTACACCGTACATGTACAGTACATTGTAATAATAGAAAACGTGATGGAAGATTTCAATACTGTACAGCAACTTGCTAGATTTGGTAGATTTTATTTTTCTTAAAAATATTTCCCAATATAAAACCAATGTCACCTTACAATAATTGATTTTGAGTTTCAGTGTTTTAAAATAAAATATCAAACAGAATGAAAATTCAATGTACCATTTGTAATTCAGTAATATGAGAGAATTGGTCAGGGGTCTGAATACTTTTGCAAGGCACTTTGTATATATATATATATATATATATATATATATATATTATATAATATATATATACAGTGCCTTGCATAAGTATTCACCCCCCTTGGACTTTTCCACATTTTGTAGTGTTACAACCTGGAATTAAAATCGATTTAATTAGGATTTTTTGTCACTGATCTACACAAAATAGTCCATAATTTTTAAATAAATAAAAAATTATTTACAAATAAAAAACTGAAAAGTCTTGATTGCATAAGTATTCACCCCCTTTGCTGTGACACCCCTAAATAAGCTCTGGTGCAACCAATTGCCTTCAGAAGTCACATAATTAGTTGAATGGAGTCCACCTGTGTGCAATTAAAGTGTCACATGATCTCAGATTAAATACAACTGTTTCTGGAAGGCCCCAGAGTTTGTTAGAGAGCATATCTAAACAAACAGCATCATGAAGACCAAGGAGCTATCAAAACAAGTCTGGGATAAAGTTCTGGAGATGCACCAATCAGGGTTGGGTTATAAAAGAATATATCCCAAACTTTGAACATCCCCGGAGCACCGTTAAATCCATTATTAAAAAATGGAAAGAATATGGCACAACCGTGACTCTGCCTAGAGAAGGCTGTCCACCAAAACTCAGTGACCAGGTAAAGGAGGGCATTTGTCAGAGAAGCAACCAAGAGGCCAATGGGACTGGGAAACTGGTCAGGATTGAGGGCAAAATGGATGGAGCCAAATACAGGGAAATTCTAGAGGAAAACCTGTTTGTCTGCAAGAGACCTGGGACTGGGGCGGAGGTTCACCTTCCAGCAGGACAATGACCCTAAACACACAGCCAAAGCTACACTGGAGTGGTTTAAAAACAAGAACCTAAATGTCTTAGAATGGCCCAGTCAAAGCCCAGACCTCAATCCGATTGAGAATCTGTGGCAAGACTTGAAAATTGCTGTTCACCAATGGTCCCCATCGAACTTGACAGAGCTTGAGCAATTTTGCCAAGAAGAATTGCAGGATCCAGATGCACAAAGCTGGTAGAGACTTACCCAAAAAGACTCACAGCTGTAATTGCTGCCAAAGGTGCTTCTACCAAATATTGACTCAGGGGTGAATACTTATGCAACCAACAAATGTCTTTTTTTTTTGTTTAATTAACTTTTGTGTCACAATAAGAAATATTTTGCACCTTCAAAGTGTTAAGTATGTTGTGTAAATCAAATTGTAAAAATCCCAATTAAATCCCTTTTAATTCCAGGTTGTAACACTACAAAATGTGGAAAAGTCCAAGAGGGGTGAATACTTATGCAAGGCACATATAACCGAAAAGAGTCTTAAATAAAGTAATTATTGCCGGTAGGATATATAAAAATAAGAGTGAGCCTTACTGAACCTTATCTGGTTGTTCTGTGTCTGAGCAAAGTTTTGAAATGAGAGAGGATACTGGGGATATTCTGGAGAAGGTCTGAAGACCCTCCTAATTTACGTGATTGGTTAAGACAGTTACTATGATTTGTTTTTATAAAGGGGCAAGTCTGGGCATGTTTTCAGAGCTCATAAAAGGAGGAAAATATTCTGTCTGGTTAATAGAGCATTTCACACAATGTCTCAGGTTGACGTTAGTTCCTTTTCTGAGAAAGCTGTTCTTGAGGATCAGGAAATGGATAAACTTATAAAAGTCTTTAAAACTATGCACATTAACACCTCCTCAGAGGCTGAAGAAACCGTGGACGTTGGCGAAAAGCTTCAAGAGAGTCCAAGAAAGGTTCCTTTATGCCTCCGTCCCAAGGAGCCTCTATGGACTGGACATGATCCTCTGTGGACTGGACTGAAAATAGCTCCAAATGAGAGAGAGGGGGCGCACGTTTCGGAGTTAGCTTGGAACCTTCCCCTAGGAGCGGTCCCTTGGACTCCGCCTTCCTGTCCCCCTCATAGACCGTCCCAAGGGCCGGCCCCTTGGGCCAGCACCATCCTGGCCACTCATAGGCCACCACAGGCTCTTAGCGACCCTACTAAAGGGCCCGCCACTGTGCACTGTTTTATTATTATTTGTGTTATTATTGTTTGCGGTGCGGATGAAAGCTGCCGCCATTATCTGTTATTGTTTTGTGTATATATTTTAAAAGCCTCGTGAGGATGCGTGACTGATCAGGTACTGATTATGTAACTAGCTGACAGTCACGCATCCTTATTAAACTCGTGCAGACTATGGCCGAGGGGTAATGGGATAATTAATAAACAGCTCGGCCAGAATATAAAAGCCTGTAGCTGTCTGTGCTCAGGTTGAGTCGGAGGAGAGACGTAAGTCTGTGGGAGAACGAGAATGAGAGTTAACAATTGCTATATACGTGCTGGCTAAAAACCAGCACGATACTTGTTAGTTTCTGTTCTGTTTCGCTCCTTTTTGTTTTGTGGTGTTTGTTTTGTTTAAATCTTTTGTTTTTGTTATTATTTAATAAAGCGCTGAACGCCGTTGCGCTTCAGTTTCACCCGCTACTTCCTAAGTCTGTGTTTCTGGTCTGACGTCACCACTGCAAGCCATCCTGTTCACAAACCGTCTTAACCAATCCCGTAAATTAGGGTATCCCCAGAATATCCCTAGTATCCTCTCTCATTCCAAAACTTTGCTGAGACACCGAACAACCAGATGCCCAAAACATGGTAAGCCTCATTCTTATTTTTATTTATTAATGTTTTAAGAAAACTGTCATGGCCGAGTGGTTAAGGCGATGGACTTAAGATCCTTTGGACTAAATTGTCAGCATGGGTTCGAATCCTACCGGCAGTAATTACTTTATTAAAGACTCGGTTTGGGCCACTGAGGTAGTGTTTTTACTGGCCCGGATACAATTTTAACTGCCCAATAATTTTGTGTGATTGTATAACAAATTGATAATATTTTAATGAAATCATATATTCCATGAAATTAAAAACTTGTCTTTATATATTAATTTACTGTCAAGAATGTTATCGTTGTTGTTGCTTCTAAAAGTTACTGAGAAAATGCGTCAAATACAGGCTGATGATGCAGAGATCAAGAGTAACCTGCTTTGTTAATGTATTTTATACATATTATTTTGTTTTAAATCAGTCCCAACTGTAGCAATCTGTCTTAAGCGAAACTAATATGTAACATTACTGCGCTGTCTTGAGCGAAACTAATATTTAACATTACTACGCTGTCACGTGCCGCTGTTTCAGAAAAAGTAATTAATTTTTTTATTATTTCTTTTTTTTTAACATTTTCTTTGAAACTATGCACTATCCCCAACCTTTTTTGTTTTTGATTGCTGTCTGTCTAAACGCCGCTGGATCGTAGCTCGACGTATGTGATCCAATGAAACATTGCAGGTTGTACAAAATAGTTTGCCACCAGTAGAATGCAAAATTATTGTATACGATCCACTGCAGTAATTATTGTAGATTTTTTAATTCATTTTGGACACTCGCAAAATGTTCACTCGCTTAACAAAATCAGTTGAGATACTAGGATACTAAACCCGCCCCGGATGCCCATATCTACCAATCAGTGAGGAGAGCCCAGAGTGGTTATTGGCTGCTGTTAAGTGCCAATCAATAAATGCTGTCCAGTTTTCTTTTTGAAATTGAAACAAGCTTATAATCACATCAGGAACCTGGACCGATACACATAACTGAATTGGATTTAAGTGCAGGGTGAAAGTACACAACATAGACCATTTCCGTTGCAGAAAAGGGTAAGCTATCTCTAATGTACTGTATTCACTGAAGATAATGCAAATCTAAGTGGCTATGCAAAGTCATGTAAAGTTTTGATTAAAATATGACAGCAAAAAGTGAAATGCATCTCTACACACTGGGTCCGTTTTTAAAGCGTTTGGTCAGCACTCGGTATGGTTCGGTACGTTTGGTGTGAAGTGTGTACAACAAAGTCCGCTTGGGAAAGAACCGTACCGAGTCCACCGTCCTGAATGATTTGATTCTTATAAGCGGTTGATTCTTAAAAGCGGACCGATATGATTACTGTGGTGATGAAACCTAGATGTCATGAGTTCCCGCATGTATGCACAGGGACTACAGTAAGCATTGTTTAGTTAGTGCTCCAACTGAAAGCTGGGTTTATTTTGTTTGTTTGTTTGTTTTATTAGCTCTGGTAGAAAATTTGGTCAGACCAAAATCTTGCTGAACCGGACATTAGGAGAACCGTGCAGAATTGTGTAAACTGCATTCTCCTGCTGTAGGCATTCAGTAAATGTATTCATTAAATTAGCAAAGTTTTCCCGCAGTGCTTTCTTCCACAGCAATATGTAAGAATGTAAAACATGCTATATTAAAAACCGGAGCAATACATTAACAGCTGCCATCTTTCAATATGCCTTGCAGGATATTGTAAACATCCGGTTCACACACCATATAAACGAGCCGAGTGCACTTGCAAACTGCATTGTGAACACAAACGAACTTGGTCCTGAAAGAAAACGAAAGGGACCAAAAAAGCTTGCATGCATATTCTTTCATGATGGTTTTCCATATCCGTATGCTAATAATGTGTACGGTAACCGAAGAGAGCCCACGTCACAAAAGAAAAAAGTGGCTAAGCAAAGCCTTTCGATGTATGTTATTGTATTATTTCAGCCATTTAACATGCACACATTGGTGTGCTTGTCAGAAAATGAAAATACTGTATTCAAGATTTGAAAATGTTTGTGTACAAATCATACTAATTTTTTTGGAAGCAAACTCGCATCCGAGCTGTTACCATGGTCACAGCAACGCTAAAAGATTAACGGATTTATACTAATCCTAATAATAAACACTATTCAAAACAATAATCTTAATTAAAAGTAGTCCTATTAATAAAACACCATTATAACAATAATTGTTCTCGGAGCGTTGTCACTTGTGTAGCCTCTCCCAAGTCAGCACCAATCTTACTGCTGATACAAACGAGTACTGTAAAGATTGTGAATGTCATTTGTGACCTGAACACATTGTATCCCAAATCAAAAAGTTTCACAATTCGATCCCGTTGTCCAGCTTCCGTGTGGCGTACCTGGGTTTCCATCGGTGCATCTTTTTTTGCTGCAGTCGCAGCAGCAGACAAACACCTGCTATCTTGCAAACTATTACTGTGAGACTGGATATGAGGTCAACTAAATGTTGAATTCCCAGGGGCTGAGTGGCGGATCCAGTAAAGGCGCTCCGCGTGGAGTGCAGGATGCACCCTGTAGTTTGGAGATCGCCGGTTCGAATCCAGGCTATGTCATTGCCGACCGTGACCAGGAGTTCCCAGTTAGGGAGGGCTTAGGTTGGCAAGGCAATCCACGGTTCACCGCGCACTAGTGACTCCTGTGGGTGATAGGGCGTCTGCTAGTTCAGACTAGTTCAATTATGCAGTTATCCGGGGGGGGGGGGGTATGTTTTCAAAAATGGGTTTGTAGATCTGCATTTTGGCACACTGGCCCATTTTCCTGGGTTCATGAAATGGAAACCATGTGCACTATACTATATACATTATACAGTTAAATGTTACCAGCCCAGTTGGGCCTGTGGTGCTTCATAACTACCGGCCAAACTGCAATGGTTAATGTCGAACCCTATATAATATATATATATATATATATATATATATATATATATATATATAAAATAAATGTGTGTGTGTGTGTGTGTGTGTGTGTGTGTGTTTAACATCAAGCCTTTGATTACCATCATGAATGGCTTCTTATTAAAACACAGATTCTTGTTCATATCATAAATATATATTTAAAAAAAACACGACCCCTCATTAGATATTCATCTATACATATCCATAAGGGGCCCTCACAAAAGAACAAGGTCAAAGGTCCCCATCCATCAAACTTTGGACAGATGGTATCATAATGATACTACTTACTGTTTTAATTGAAGCCAATATAATGGACTAACAGGGACTTAAATTTAAGTAATTTGTTGCCACCCTGAGAAGCTCATTTTAACAGAATACTGCTAATTGCAAACAATGATGTGTTGGAATTGATTAAAAAGGAATGGGAATTTAAATTGGCATTGTTAGTGGATTTTAAAAAGGAATTGGAAATGGAATTGGAATTGAAAAAAAGGAATTGACCCCAACCCTTTTGTCTCCCATTATATTCTGTCTGGGACATTTCAATGTGGTGATATTAACGGATTGATTGAACATGTGTATCAAGCTAACTTTTCTCTTTTTTGGAGATGGTGATGTTGGAGATGGTACTAAAATGAACAAAATGCTCTTTTGAACTGAGTGATTTTTGGGTGGGTGGGGAAAACTCCAGCTGAAACATCCAGATGCTATCCTTTCTTTTTTGAAAGCCTGTGTTTTAATTAGCTTTGTTTTAATTGTGTTGCATGCTGTCATGCAGTCTTTTTGGCTGCCTCTGAGCAGCTTGCCTGTGCTTTTCACTGACCTGTTAAGAAACTGGCTGTGAAAAACTGCAGCTGAACGGTATTGCAGCCAAATAATATTTACAATCACAGTTCTGAGCCAGCAAAATCATTCCACTAATTCTTACCTAATAGGCTATGTCTTGCCATGACTTCATTGACTCTCCTTTTTCCATTAGAAATGACACACCATATGGTAAACTTGTACATGATTTTTGTATAGCTGTTGTGTTTTTTTTTTTTTTTTTCTTCAAAGGTTTAAATGAACATAATCTACTATTACACCCTTAGAAGATATCTCATTACTGCACTACAGCAAAATGTGAGACCAACATTGTATAGGAGGCTGTGTGGTCCAGTGGTTAAAGAAAAGGGCTTGTAACCAGAAGGTCGCCGGTTCAAATCCCACCTCAGCCACTGACTCATTGTGTGACCCTGAGCAAGTCACTTAACCTCCTTGTACTCCGTCTTTCGGGTGAGACGTAATTGTAAGTGACTCTGCAGCTGATGCATAGTTCACACACCCTAGTCTCTGTAAGTCGCCTTGGATAAAGACGTCTGCTAAATAAACAAATAATAATAACAAAAATTACAGCAATTCATACTAGGTAATATTGCCTGGAATTATTATGTTAGCTCTATGTACTTTAAAACTGGGATTTGGAAGGACTGAGTTGATCTGTACAGTATTTATTTAGAGTTAACAACTCTGCAATTATTCAGAAGAGGGCTATGGGCTCTTTAATGTCTACAGTGTAGACAGGACCTCAGGTTAACCTCTTATCTGAAGGATAGCACTCCTACAGCACATCGGTGGCGTGCTGGTCTCCTGCTGTACACAGCCACCAGCTCGGTATGTAAAGTGCCTTGGGACGGCTTCTGCTGTGAAAGGCTGTAAATAAATCCAAGATTATTATTATTTTTGTTTTTTGTTTGATCTGACAAGATCAGGCTCAAAGTCAGCACTGTCTGTGTGCATTAGTAAGACCGCACCTAGAATATTATGTTCAGTTCTTGTCACCTCGTTACAAAAAGGATATTGCTGCTCTAGAAAGAGTGCAAAGAAGAGTGACCAGAATTATCCCGGGTTTAAAAGGCATGTCGTATGCAGACAGGCTAAAATAATTGAATCTATTCAGTCTTGAACAAAGAAGACTACACGGTGATCTGATTCAAGCATTCAAAATTCTATAAGGTATTGACAATGTCGACCCAGGGGACTTTTTCGACCTGAAAAAAGAAACAAGGACTAGGGGTCACAAATGGAGATTAGATAAAGGGCCATTCAGAACAGAAAATAGGAGGCACTTTTTTACACAGAGAATTGTGAGGGTCTGGAACCAACTCCCCAGTAATGTTGTTGAAGCTGACACCCTGGGATCCTTCAAGAAGCTGCTTGATGAGATTCTGGGATCAATAAGCTACTAACAACCAAACGAGCAAGATGGGCCGAATGGCCTCCTCTTGTTTGTAAACTTTCTTATGTTCTTATGTTGTGTCCTTGTTGACTGCACCCTTTTTGCTGGCATTAAATGGAGCTATAGTAATGCGAATTGCACTCTGCTTTCCAGATTATTATTAATTTTTAATTAAGGACATGAAGTCAGACATGTGCAGGCTTGCAGTCCCGTAGCTTTCACAGCTATTGAAAAACTCAAAAGCGGTGTTTGCAGATTGTTCATAGATGGTAGCCCAGTGATACTGTGAAAGTGCTTGCTGATCTATCCTATAATGTAATCCCATCCTTTTTTGCAAACCATGCTAAAGAAACGCATGTTGCCTTTAAAAGGCCTCGATTAACTGAAGCTTGAATGACTGTCCTGACTTTATTTAGAAATGGGTTGGAATGTGAAGCTGAGCGCAAATTTAAAGCTGCACTTTCTCTCGAGTGCGGGCTTTTCTTTATTTTGGTCAACACAGAAAAACTGCTGCCATGTGTGTTTTTGTCTTTCACATAGATGGTAAATGGAAACCAACAGCCCAAAAAAACCACGCAGTACTTAGACCGTGCTTTCTTAGGCTTGCTTAGGTCTTTCAAATCCTGGGCGATCTAAATTCGGGTCGGGTGCAGAAACAAGTTGAGAAATCCAGTCATCAAAGGATCTAGCATGACAGACACTGGTCTCAGTTTACTGTTGCTGTAAACTCTTCTGAAAGACCCCTCACCATGAAGACAGCTCTGTCAGCCCCCTTCAATTTCAAAACCATCTGTAGACAGTCTCTCTGCCAAGACCATTACTCGGGCCATTGGGAAGCTGTACAGTAATGTGGGAGATTCCACTGTACCTCTGTTCATATTCACCACCACCTGAAGGCCATTGAGTAGGGCTTCTTATTTTCAGAATTTACTTTGTAATGTTTTCAGGTTTACAAAAATCTGGTTAAATGTGCATACACCTAGAGAAGGAGGGAAATTGAGTCTACTGTATTTGTCATTTGCTGAACAAATGATACGTCGGAAGCATTACTTTTTAATGTACTTCCTTTTACACTTTAAAAATAAGGATACCTGTTCTTATTTTTACAAAAAGGGTCCTTATAATTTTTTAAGGAAACATCTTTGATAGTTGCATGACATGAAGGGATGTCTCGGTTTATGAATTACAGTTTTTTTTTTTTTTTAAACTTCCTTTATAAAAGTTTAACACAGTAAATTTGCACTATAATTTTACTTTAGCATGCTGGCACTGTGCTTTATTAGACTTTGCTATGCTTTTACTACAAAACTTTTTTTATAAGGGTATTTGAGTTAACCCTAATTTAAAAGAAATTAAAAATAAGGCTTCATTTTGCCTAACCTTAAAAGACTCCTATCTATAAGATGCAGTATGCAGCTGATAAAGCAGCGGTTGAAACATATATATATATATATATATATATATATATATATATATATATATATATATATATATAGGTAATGAATTATGTGGTGCATGTCTGAGTATGGTTTATGATTTTGCGGTTGTTTCACTGACACCGACTAACACTAATATTGGGCTACCTCACTTACTGTAAGTAAGAAGTAGTGGTGCACTTGACCAAAATGTGTGCTTTCTACAATGTGCTGAACATTGTTTTAAAACCATGAATGCATGCACACAAGGCTGGGTTATATATTATTATCATGGATTAATTATTGACAGTTCAGATCTTCATGTGTTCGTAGTAAGAATGCAGTATCAGCATTGCCATGTCATAGTTAAGGTACAGTCTCTCTCTGTATACACAGAGGTGTGCCATGCATTTTGTTATGGATGACTGTAATCTACAAGTCTGGAATCTGCAAACCACATCCTGGTTCACCTACATTTTTTTATAAGAATGTTCCTTAACTCAAGTGAATCTAAGAATTCGGTTTTGACGTAAGAACTGAAATGCATATACAGGTAGCCATTTTTTGTTTTTAAAGGCTTTCTGTTTATAAATATTAAACCTGGTAAGATTGTAGCTCTTTTTTGTTGCATATGTCTTTTTTTTTTGCTCTATGGAAATGTTAACAAATTGCAGGCTTTTTTTTTTTTTGTAATCCTAAATTCACAACAACCTCAAGTTTCGGATTTAGTAACGAAGGAGTGGATCAGAAGCATAATGAAGGTTTGTTAACATTTCATTTTAAAACTCAACTGAGATATTTGGAAAAGAAAACAGGATGTGTTTTCGATTCAAGGCAGCCTGGATTATACAATATAGGTCTGTATAACAAGGTTACTGTAGGCATTGGAAAGAATTGCTTTTGTTAGTGATGACAATGTCTCTTTAAATTGTTTCATAAATGAATCGAAGGGCTGTCAGGTATATAGTTGCTGCTAGTTATCCGGTTAGCCTTTAGCTTTTCTTCTTCATTTGGAGGCTCTGATGTCCTGTGATATGCTGCCAGTTACAGAATGAAGAAAGAGGAAAGAGTGTCAGTTTTAACACCCCAGCTCTTGGTCCTCCCACAAGCCCTAATGCGTTCTGTCAGTTTAAGAGCGCCTGAAGGTGATTTGTGTGAATTCTGATGGAGAGCAGGCCAGACTGCAGAACAACCACTTATTCTGTTGCAAATCTTGGAACAGGTGGTTTTGTTTTGGCACGCCTCCTTCCTTATGATTGTTTTTTAATCAGGTTTCGAAATTAATCTGTGCCGAAGTATAGTGTGTTGACAATGGAAATAAAGATCTTCCGAGGAAAATAATCCCTGAATGAATTCATTTAATATAAAAAATGATACCCATTTTGTTGTTTATTTAAAAAATATACCTGTGGTATAAACGAATGGTATACTGGTTTTATTCGCCTTAGGAGGATGCCCTTACCACGAACGATCATTCAGTGTCCTCTCTATATCCCCACTCCAAATAAAGATGTGACATTCTGAATTATAGATTCTATTGCACATGCTGTGGGTGCAGGTCGATACTGACCTACTTTTGCATGATATTAACACCTATAATGTATTTTGGTACGGAATATATTGACATGCCTTGAACTTCATTTACACTGATACAGTATATGCTGGTTATTTTTTTGGCAAAGCAAATATTTTTGTCTGAAGAACAGTAGTGTTTAGCTTTATTTATTCAAAGTGGGCACTTGTCTCCGTAAGTAATTCTGGACCTTGCACTGGCATTTTAAGGAGGCCTGTTTTATGGCTGGATTCATGCAGAAGACACTGAGCTGCTTTGTGGCCTGTGTTCTCTGTTTTGTGGCGCTCAGTCAAACTGGCAAAAGATAAAGGCCATGTCACTCCAAAAAATGCAGAAATATCATTTTAGCACAAATAAACTTCTAGTCCTAAATGAGAATATATGAAATTGATGTTGTATAACACAGAAATGAAGCTCAGTGCGAATTGTCTACATTCTCCCTGACCCGAGTTTATTGATAACGAATGAAATAGGACTCTGCTTCTGGCCTGTGGCTCAATTCTGCACTTCAAGCACTTCTTTTCTGTCAACAGCAGCAAGCTGAATTATTTATTAAGCTTGTAGCTGTAATTAAATGGACAGGGCCCTGTTTTTAGGCTGAATCACTGGGGCTAATTACACAGCCATGTGCTAATGAACCATGTGCTGTTCTAAGAAAATGTGAGATTATTAAAGCTAAAATGCCCTGAAATTATAATTACGTTTTTTACTTGTTTTCCTTCAACAAAATGTGACAACTTAAAGGAAAGTAATGGCCAATGGCATGTTCTGCTTCCAGCTTACACATTGTTATGAAAAAGTGGTGTTGTCTCAAACATTTTTCTTACTTTTTTCCAAAAAAAATTCTTTTGACTGCTTCCTCAAGGCAGACATTGCATCTGTTGATTTGAAGCGAGCCTAGCAGAGTATACAGTGTAGCACATGCTTTCTTCAAATCGTATTTTTAGGATATAACATCATTGCATTCATTAGTTTTTAATCAAAACATACCGTTTTTTATTACTGTGTCAAATTTGAAGTACAAAAAAAAAAAAAGTTTTAGGTCTGCATGAGAAACATATAGAAGCTTGCTCACATAAGGAAACCTACTGTATGTGGAGTGCTCTACCTGTTGTGATGTAAAATTGCAATATTGTTCAATGTATTTTCCACATACAGTGTGCTCTACTGTCAATGTTTTCGAGCACTGGTTAGAGAAGAGATAACGGTCCTTGCATACAGTATCGCTACAAGGTCTGAAGACCATTACTGACCCAGTTTATCTGAAGATATCATAGCTTCTTGAGCAACTTTAGTATTAAATGCTTTCTTTTTTTTTTTAAAGAAAAGCCACATATCCTGCATATTCTTCTAGTGAGTGAAGTTTAAGGAGTCCAGGCTTCATATATTTATTTAACCACTTTAATCATTGGAAGTGTTTCCCATTGCAACAACAGGATGGGAGGGCACTGTGAACTCCTTCAATCAACACTTCAATCAAGATGTTTAGTCTGACTGGGAATGCAGTCAGTCACATGTCCAATTCCAAATTAGTGGCCAAACTACTTAGTTGCAGGAGTAGAAACCTGTAGCTTACTTTGTGTTTAAAAAAATTCCAAATAAATTTGTCTCAAGTACCTGTGAATGATTATTGCACTTGTTTGTCTGCTTTAACCCTTTGCGGTCCTGTCGGACCTGGTCCGACATCGCAATTTTTCCTTTCCGGTCCAATATCAAAGAGACGCAAAAAACAGGTCTCTAGTCATTTTTTCTCCGGAAAAAGCCGAGAAAACCATTCAATGGCCGAGTGAGACCGATAGGTGCCAAGAGAAGCCGAAAAAGAAAAAAGGGGGGGGGGGGATCTAATGAATACTGATAGACCCGACATCACATAGATAACACGGACATAAACAAACAAGATAGCTGCTTCCGCATCCAGCGCTCAAAGAACATCACAGACATTTGCAAAGCGTTTTTTTAGATGTTATAGTAATAAAATAATGACTTGGATCGCATTATTGAGGAGTTTGCCGATAAAACGAGTGATCAAGAGATGATTTATCGGTATGTACTATTATTAAGAGGCATTTGAAAAATATAGCGAACAAGGGGTGGGGCGGGGCTGGAAATGCAGTACTGAGCGTCCTGTTG
This sequence comes from Acipenser ruthenus, assembly GCF_902713425.1. Lineage (NCBI taxonomy): Eukaryota > Metazoa > Chordata > Actinopteri > Acipenseriformes > Acipenseridae > Acipenser > Acipenser ruthenus. The sequence goes on along the minus strand of NC_081207.1, from coordinate 6,830,271 downwards.
ATATGCAGTGCCTTTTAAACCTGTTTTACTGTGAAGCGTGTCTAAAATAAACTGCGCGTGTGAAAATAAATTGGACCTGACGCGCCTGACACGCGCTGAATAAATGGACCGCTAAGGGCTAATTATGATTGTGTAGTATAGGTTGAATTTACTAGCAGAACATCATCAAATATTGATGACATTCTTGTAAAGTAGAGTGCACTAAAGGCTAAACTATAGAATGAGGTAGTGAAGAGTGTCCCAGGAGTTCAAGTTTGTTGTAGTATTGGAAACGATTGCCAGACCTTGCAGTGCTACCCTGGTGCTCTTGTCCCCACAGCCCCCCGCTGTTCCTCCGCGCTCCGCACTGAAGCGCTCAGATAATGGAAACAGGCTCCTGGAGATGTCTCTGGGTCGGCTCCTGCGACGTGCCTCCTCAAAGGCCTCTGACCTCCTGACCTTTAACCCCGGCTCTGGCGGCTCTCGCTCTATCCTAGATGGGGAGATCATCTACTCCAAGAACAACGTGTGTGTGCATCCCTCAGAGCTGCTGCAGGGGCTCGCTGAGCACCACCCAGGTACCACCTGACTTACAGCAATGAGCAGGGAGCAGGAATGCTTACAGGACACACATTCTGCAAAGCCTGCTGTCAACCTGGCCAGATTTACTGAATTAGGGAATTATTCAGTGTTGAAATAACGAGAAAGCAAATTGTTGTTGTTGTTGTTATTACTATTATTATTATTATTATTATTATTATTATCATTAGCAGTTACCGATAGCAATTGTTATTGGTATTATTATGTTGTTTTTTTTTTCAATAAATAGTGATCTGCTAATGAAAAGCATGACATTTAAATAAAATGTATTTTATTTAAAATGCATCAGTGGACCAATAAGTTTTAATTTAATTGAACTAATTTGCATAATTTGCTTTCCTGGTAACAGTTTTGAAATTTAGAAGAATTTTTTCAGGCATCCTTTTAAAATGAAAGTAATTCAAAAAGCAGCTGTTATAACTGAGCCTGTTTGCCTGTGTGCAGGGTACCTGTGCATCCACATGGAGAAGGACGAGTTCCTGGGCACCACGCTGGTCCTCACCTGGGTCCCCAACTCTCGAATCCAGCGGCAGGACGAGGAGGCACTGCGCTACATCACTCCGGAGAGCTCCCCGGTGCGCAAGGCTCCGCGCCGGAGGGGCAGACACACGCAGGGGCACGGCCGAGCCCAGGCCGAGAGGAGGGAGCCGGTGAGGATAGGCGAGGCGGAGCAGATCCTGAGCGTGTCTCCCAGAGTGACGGATCCCGTGCACCTAGCCGATACCCCTTCCCTGGAAACCAGCTCCACACACACCACACACAGCGACTCAGGAATCCTGTCGACAATCAGCGGCGCCTCCGGAGAGGAGGAGGAGGAGGAACGGCCTGGGGACAGAGCCCCCGAGGCCGGGGAGGACGAGGGCTCGTGTGACCTGTCTGCCGACGACGTGAGCAGGGACAGCACCATGGGCTCCGACTCGGACACCTTGTCCTCCCCCTTCTGCCTGTCCCCCATCAGCGAGGCCCTGGGGGAGAGCAGCAGCGTCTTCCTGGACAACGAGAGCAGGTGAGCTGTACTGGGAAGGGTATCCACTGACAAGGAGTTGGCCTGAGCAGATCGGTAGTTTTGTGTGATGGATTTTTTTTTTTTTAACTAGAACAGTCATTCACAATTTTTTTTTGTAGCCTATTTGTGATGTAGCTCACTAAATAATTCCATTAATCTGGCCTGTCTCACTTCCAGTTGTTGTTATTGAGTCCTGAAAGATATACTTTTGAAAGAAACACATGTTATAGCAAACATTTCATTTTAAAACACGGTATCTGGTACTGCACTAGGCTCAAGAATTGCAAGTCTTGCTTTCAGGTCCACCCCTGGCATTAACCAGCCATCTGCTTCCCCTATTGACTAACTAATCCAACCAATGTCTGATATCGAGCAGTGTAACAAACTGTAATAGCCCTATTGTGCTGGTTTTGGATATTCGGAGTAAAGGGCCTTGGAATAAGGAAGGCTTGGACAAGGTGGTTGATTGAAGTATTGTTTGGCATTGTTTGCATTCATACTGCTTTGAGTTTCTGATACAGACATGTAGGTTTCCATCTGTATGTGAGTATTGTTGTCACATTAATTGCTGTTCTCTCTACCTGGAGTTTCTTTGTTTAATAAATGGGTGTTGGCCACTTAATGATCCGTCAACTCCAATACTGCATTAAAAGAGCAGAGCAGGAAAATCTGCTTGCGCTAGAACACCCTTGTGTGTTTTGTATTTAGAAAAACAATGATCTCCTATGAAACCTCAGAAACAGGGATTTTTGGGGTAATACACTACACAGGGTTTTGAAAGGTTCCCTTCTAAGCCATAAACAATCTAAAAATCCAAACATTGCATTAAGTAAGTGACCAAAACTGAGAGTGCATTATTTTTACGGGATGGGGAGAAAAAAAAAACAGCCAGTTAAAATATCATAATGTGTGATGTGCCATTAGTATTAAAAAGAGAGAAACCCATGGGATGGCATAGTGATTTTCTGACCGATCTGCAACATTGGCATTTAGTTTTAAAAGAACAGTCATTTCATTAGCATTTTAGTTGGCATACTAACAGTATTTGCAAAAATAATTGGCATGCATTAAACATGAATTTTAATTTAGAAATGTAAGCACCAAGGCTCACAGAATTCTAATATGTACTGAGTCATCCTGTTAAATAATCAGACATTAACGTTAACTTTTTATAACTATTGCTGGCTACTTGGTGAAATGGTTGTGGAGGTGTCATAATCTATGCACATGTGACCCACTTTTTGCCACTTCTTGGGAATGAATCAGTCATGTAACGGTTCTTGTGCAAAAAGAAACATGTATTTGGAATTTAAAAAATCATATGCATATATTTACATTTTCAAAATGTGACAATCTAATTATTTGGTTTAATGTTAAATTTAACAGTTCATCGTTGATGAAAAGAATATACTGTGTTTTAAATAAACTGAAATTACCCTCGGTTTGTCACTAGAGGGCACTAGCATCAGCAAGCAGAATGAAATAGAGAAGTCTGCTATTGATTTACCGTAGAAAGTACAAAGGCCTTATACACATTTAAACTAGCAACCGTATATTAAACCCAGTTTAAAGCAGGAATATTTTAACACCATTTACATTCATTATTTGCCTCAATTTGGGAATAATATTTAACTAAGTGTGTATAGCTGTGTTCAGGTGTATTTTTTTTTTTAAGGTTTCAGCAGCATCCCCTGTTCTAGAGTCACTATAAAGGCTGGAGTAAAAGTCTACTGTGACTCAATGTAACCCTTTTGTGAAATCTTCAGTATGGTGAGCTACATGGAATGCCATTCTTTTTGTGATCAGTCTGAACACCACAAGTAAAAACAGCATTTTAAAATCTGTTTATAGATTAAGAGAAATGCAGTAAGCAATCAAAAAGTAGAAAATATTGCAGGGCTGGAAGCAAGACACCCCTTGCATAGCAGTGTGATCCATTCTTGGTTTTACTATGAGTTTAACAAGACACGCCCACGCTTGTTACCTGAACACTAGCTTATCAGGTTTGTTTTAAAATCTGAAATGGGTGAAACTGTTATGCAATTTTATTAATAATAACAATAATAATAATAATTATTGATCATTTAGCAGACGCTTTTATCGAAAGTGACTTACAGAGACTAGCAGGCACATGCTGCTGCAGAGCCACTTATAACAGGACCTCAGTTTTATGTCTCATCCGAAGGACAGAGCACAAGGAAGTTAAATGACTTGCTCAGGGTAACACACAATGAGTCAGTGGCTGAGCTGGAATTGAACTGGGAACCTCCTGGTAACAAGCCCATTTATTTAACCATTGGACCACCAAGCCTCCTGAGACACTGGTGGCGGCTCACAGAATGTGTGAAGCAGGCATGTGTTTAAATCCTGGAGCATTTGTAAACAGTTTACTCACAGGACCAAATCACCCCACTGACTAATTATTTTGTCACAATGACTGGGAGGCTCTGCTAAGGCTGGGCCCAGGCGTCTTCTTACCATCTCTGTATTATCTGACTTCACTTACACTGTTTCACTGGGTAATTCAAAACAAAACATTCCAGCAGTAACTTTATTTGAGCAGGATTGTTTGTGAACCACCCAGGAAAGACCACCTATTCCTGGGAGGATTTTGTTTTAGGGCCGATTCTGTCCTGGGTCCAGCCTTAGCAGAGCCTCCCAGTCAAAATTGGTATGCCTAATATCAGAATGTATCCTAGCTTAACTAACACTTCAGAGTATACCTGTTTACTTAAATACTATTTACCTTTTCAGTACCATAATATATATATATATATATATATATATATATATATATATATATATATATATATATATATATATATATATATTATATGTATTTTCCCCAGTGTTTCCTATTGTTACTTCTACTATTATTTACCATGCATCCTGCTGTTCCATATCCTTCTTTTTAACCACTTCTAAAATTTGAAGTTCTAAAGTTGAGGTGCTGTGAGTTTAGTAAATAGAAATTTGCAACTGTTGTCACAGGAACATCAAGCTGCTTGGAGATGGTCTTGTAGCCTTTACCTTTACCATGCTTGTCTATTATTTTCTTTCTGATCTCCTCAGACAACTCTCTCCTTTGCTTTCTCTGGTCCATGTTCAGTGTGGTGCACACAATGATACCAAACAGCACAGTGACTACTTTTCTCCATTTAAATAGGCTGAATGACTGATTACAAGATTGGAGACATGTGTGATACTAATTAAAGAAACTAATTAGTTTGAAATATCACTATAATCCAATTATTTATTACCTTTTCTAAGGGGTACCAACAAATGTGTCCAGGCCATTTTAGAATATCTTTGTAGAATAAGCAATAATTCATCTCTTTTCACAGCTTCTTTGCTTTATTCTATGACATACCAAAGGCATGCAATTATACATGATAAAATAGCTTTTAATTTCATCACTTTTCAGGAGGAATGAAGCATTATTTCAATGAGCTGTAAGGGTACCAACAAATTTGAGCACGTCTGTATATATATATATATAATCGGTGCCTATAGAAAGTCTACACCCCCTTGAACTTTTTCACATTTTGTTGTGTCAGTGCCTCAGAGTTTCATGCATTTAAATGAGGATTTTTTTTCTACTTGTATTACACCATACTCCACACTGTTAAGGGGAAACAGTTTTTATTGAGAAAAAAATTATATTAAAAATACAAAACTGAAAGATCATAATTGGATAAGTCTCCACCCCCCTGAGTTAATACTTGGTGGAAGCACCTTTGGCAGCAATTACAGCTGTGAGTCTGTTGGGCTAGGCCTCTACCAACTTTGCACACCTAGATTTGGCAATATTTGACCATTCTTCTTTACAAAACTTTTCAAGCTCTGTCAAGTTCCTTGGGGAGCATTGATGGGCCGCAATCTTCAAGTCATGCCACAAGGTTTCGATTGGATTTAGGTCGGGGCTCTGACTGGGCCACAAAAGGACATTTACCTTTTTGTTCCTTAGCCACTCCAGTGTAGTTTTGGCTGTGTGCTTTGGGTCGTTGTCATGCTGAAAGGTGAACTTCCGTCCCAGTTTCAGCTTTCTTGCAGAGGGCAGCAGGTTATCCTCAAGGACTTCTCTGTACTTTGCTCCATTCATTTTCCCTTCTGCCCTGACAAGTGCCCCAGTCCCTGTCGATGAAAAACATCCCCATAACATGATGCTGCCACCACCATGCTTCACAGTAGGGATGATGTTCTTTGGGTGATGTGCTGTGTTGGGTTTGCGCCGAACATAATGCTTTGCTGAAAAAGTTCCATTTTAGTTTCATCAGACCACAAAACTTTTTGCCACATGGCTACAGAATCTACAGAGTGTTTTTTTTACATACTTAAGACGGGATTCAAGGTGTGCTTTCTTGAGTAATGGCTTCCTTCTTGCCACCCTACCATACAGGCCAGATTTGTGGAGTGCTTGGGATATTGTTGTCACATGCACACTTTGACCAGTCTTGGCCATAAAAGCCTGTAGCTCTTGCAAAGTTGCCATTGGCCTTTTGGTAGCCTGTCTGATCAGTCTCCTTCTTGAGGGACGGCCTGATCTAGACAGGGTCTTGGTGGTGCCATACACCTTCCACTTCTTAATAATCATCTTGACCGTGGTCCAAGGGATATTCAAGGCCTTTGCTTTCAACAACTTTGTCGCGGAGTTCTTTTGAAAGCGCCTTGGTGCTCATGGTTGAGTCTTTGCTTTGAAATGCACTACCCAGCAGAGGGAACCTACAGGAACTGCTGAATTTATCCTGAAATCATGTGAATCACTACAATTTAACACAGGTGGAGGCCACTTAACTGTGTGTGATTTTGAAGGATGATTGGTTACACCTGAGTTAATTTAGGATTGCTATTACAAGGGGGGTGGACACTTATCCAACCAAGCTATTTCAGTTTTTATTTTTAATTAATTTTCTACAAATCTCTAGAATATTTTTTTCACTTGGAAGTTGTGGGGTAGGATGTGTAGATAAATGAAAAAAAATTTTTTTTAATGCATTTTAATTCCAGGCTATAAGGCAACAAAAGGTGTAGACTTTCTATAGGCACTGTATACACACACACAGTCTAACTTCATTCTAACGAACCCCTCTGGAGAAATGTTCGTACCGGATTTAAAAGTATGTACTGTATTACAGTCCACGTGTCCTCTCTTTTGGCAAGTGATATTTTCAGAATCATGTTGTTCTGAATTAAAATACTTCTGTTGAATATAGTGCTGTACCAACAAAACCAACTACAGTACATCCAAATGGAAGCCTACTTATTTTAAAACACAGTCCTTTCAGTTAGGGTTGGAAGAGGCCATAATGAAATAATCAGATATGCGTGACACACGCTTAACTGTCGTTGAAGTCAAATTTATAGGTTTGGATATGCCAGTGCTGACTGTATTCCAGTTTATTTGAATTAAAAACTACTTCAATTAGATCACGTTTCAGACTCCCAAATTTCTAGCAGAAGGCAGTTTTTTTATTTTATTTTAATACTCCAGAAAGTCACATTATCTCATTCTAGTCTGTAATTAAGCACTTCAGTATAAGACACATGTTTCAGAAACAGACACCGGGGGAAAGTATACCCTCTTGTGGTGCATCTGAATTATGACATGACTTCAAGATCATTATGGCTGATGATGGTGAGCCAATAATTTACCAATAATTTGCCAGTTTTATGCTATTGTAGGTCAGGACCAAGGCCATGCGTTATTGGTCAGAGAGAGTTAAAACAACAGCACATGTTTAAATCACATTACTGTGCTTTCAATTCACAAGATATATATATATATATATATATATAATATTACTATGAATCAAGTCATTTACAAAAATAACGGTGGTTCATTCAGTCTTTGTCTTCCAGTATTTTTTACAGTTAATTATTTACTGGTTTGTGGCAGTAAAGATGTATGATTGCACTTAGGACAAATAAGCATAATATGTACAGAAAACCACAATTAAACCATGTACTTAATTTTATAGTAGATGGCTGCTAGGAGATTAACAAGTATTTTTTGATGAATTTGAATTAACAAATATGCAAGGGAGCTTCATTAATTTAACTGCATAAATCATGAATTTTCAGATTCTGTTAGGTAATTCATATTTGTACATTTTCTGAGAAATAAAGTTCCTGTCCTTTTATCAGTATCAAGTACAGATATCTTCAAAGGCTAAAACATCTTGTTTCTAATGTAATCCCTCCTTCCTCAGGCTCCCACCGTCTGGATTCAGTTGTATTGTTTACACCTGGCACATAGCAATTGACACACATAAGTTTTGTTTTATAGCTTGTGTGGTTTACGCTAGACATGCATCCTGTCTTGTCTAACACAATCACAGCTCAGACCTGTGTTCTAAGGAGACATGTTAAAGGTTAACGTTTTCTTATCAGAATTGTTTGTCAGTTAGCTCAATGGTTTTCCACTGAAGCAGACCACTGGCAGGCTTCTAGAATCATCAATCACAGGGGTTTAAAAGGTAATTTGACATGGAAATCGGAACTGAAAACGGAATGATTTAGGATGTAGCCCTGAAGTGTGATCTCCAACCAAAAAGTAAAGCTGATTTATTTATACATTTTATTTTTATTTATTTTGGATTTGATTATGTAAAAATAACTTTTGCAGATTTTCACTGATTAAAACTGCTTGCCAAGTTTTGAATAACCTTCTAGTGCAAGCACTGAAGCAATACAATTTAGATTACAGCTAGGTGAAATACATGATATTCATCAAAATTATTATTATTATTATTTATTTCTAAGCAGACGCCCTTATCCAGGGCGACTTACAATTGTTACAAGATATCACATTATTTTTTACATACAATTACCCATTTATACAGTTGGGTTTTTACTGGAGCAATCTCGGTAAAGTACCTTGCTCAAGGGTACAGCAGCAGTGTCCCCCACTGGGGATTGAACCCACGACCCTCCGGTCAAGAGTCCAGAGCCCTAACCACTACTCCACACTGCTGCCCCAAAATGTTGCCCCAAAATGTTGCCCCAAAATGTTGCCCCAAAATGACGCCCCAAAATGACTATTGTTTATGTCACTATAGCAGGTAAACCTAATACAGGGATGAAAACAAGACTCCGACTGCATATCACTTTCACCATTTCCAGGTTTTACTATGAGCTTAATTAGCCATAGTGTATAGGTAACAAGATCAGGTGTATCTTATTAAACTCTACTAAAACCAGGAATGGATCAACCTGTTATGTAATGGGAGTCATCCCTGTAATAGTAAAGTGTTGGCTTTTTTAATTTATTTAAGTATTTATTTATTTATTTTTATTGAAAAAGCTGAACTAAGAGATTGAGTAACCAAACTACTGTAGTATTGGAAATGAGGGCTCTGTGTTGTATGTTTTAATGGCTCATACTGTGTTTTATAGTGATACAGAACAATCAGTTTGATTTGCTCCTGGTAATCAGCAACAAAGAGGGCTTCTATATATTCAGAAGTACGTCTAAATGGATTTGTATTTGTTTTTTAACAAATGTTTTTTATCTTACTTTTTCACTGGGGTTATATGTATATGTGCATGTGCCTTCTGGACAATAATTTACAATTATTACTTTAATGTTTAATGAATACTGTACCCCTGTGTACTAAATTTGGCTAATGAGAGGAATTGTTTTAATTTAAAGGAAAATGTCTTGATTGTAACACCTGTAGATTAAACATATAAAATAAATGTTTCATTAGAATCGGACAGCTTAGATCCCTTTGTTCTGGAGGGTTCCTAGCTTGTTTTGCTTGCTTGTCGTTAATACATCTCAGATCAGCAGCCTCAGAGCGTCTCTCTGACGTCCTCGCACCAGGATGATGCAAACACAGCGAGGCCTCGGCGGAGAGCTAAATTGCCATTTAGTTCACAGGGCTCGGTCTGTTAGGGAGAGTGCGCTGTGCCAAAGGGAATCCTCCCTGGCACTCTTGCATCATTGCCACCTGAGGGATAAAATGTGTATCAAACACATGCTAAAAGAAAGCGACATGATATTCGCATGAATCTGTAGCATACTATATATATATATATATATATATATATATATATATATATATATATATATATATATATATATATATATATATACAGTGCCTTGCATAAGTATTCACCCCCCTTGGACTTTTCCACATTTTATAGTGTTACAACCTGGAATTAAAATGGATTTAATTGGGATTTTTACCATTTGATTTACACAAAAAATTGTGACACAAAAGTTAATTAAACAAAAAAAAAAGACATTTTGCATAAGTATTCACCCCCCTGAGTCAATACTTGGTAGAAGCAATTACAGCTGTGAGTCTTTTTAGGTAAGTCTCTACCAGCTTTGCACATCTGGATCCTGCAATTTTTGCCCATTCTTCTTGGCAAAATTGCTCAAGCTCTGTCAAGTTGGATGGGGACCGTTGGTGGACAGCAATTTTCAAGTCTTGCCACAGATTCTCAATCGGATTGAGGTCTGGGCTTTGACTGGGCCATTCTAAGACATTCAGGTTCTTGTTTTTAAACCACTCCAGTGTAACTTTGGCTGTGTGTTTAGGGTCATTGTCCTGCTGGAAGGTGAACCTCCGTCCCAGTCCCAGGTCTCGTGCAGACTGAAACAGGTTTTCCTCTAGAATTTCCGCATATTTGGCTCCATCCATCTTGCCCTCAATCCTGACCAGTTTCCCAGTCCCTGCCGATGAAAAGCATCCCCATAACATGATGCTGCCACCACCATGCTTCACCGTGGGGATGGTGTTCTCAGGGTGATGAGCAGTGTTGGCTTTGCACCACACATAGCGTTTTGCGCTAAGGCCAAAAAGTTCAATTTTGGTCTCATCAAAACAGAGAACCTTTTTCCACATGTTTGCTGTGTCTTCCACATGCCTTTTGGCAAAATCCAAACAGGATTTGATATGGGTTTTTTTTCAGCAATGGCTTTCTTTTTGCCACTCTTCCATAAAGCCCAGCTTTGTGGAGCGTCCGGGTTATACTTGTCCCATGGACGATTTCTTCCATCTCAGCTGTGGATCTCTCCAGCTCCTTCAGAGTTACCATTGGCCTCTTGGTTGCTTCTCTGACGAATGCCCTCCTTTACCTGGTCACTGAGTTTTGGTGGACAGCCTTCTCTAGGCAAAGTCACGGTTGTGCCATGTTCTTTCCATTTTTTAATAATGGATTTAACGGTGCTCCGGGGGATGTTCAAAGTTTGGGATATATTCTTTTATAACCCAACCCTGATTGGTGCTTCTCCAGAACTTTATCCCGGACTTGTTTTGATAGCTCCTTGGTCTTCATGATGCTGTTTGTTTAGATATGCTCTCTAACAAACTCTGGAGCCTTCCAGAAACAGGTAGAAGAAAACCAAGACACTGCGCAGGACAGTGCAGCATCGTCTTTTAAAGTTTTACTGGAAGCTTTTCTTAAAGTGAGTAGGCTACTATTAATCGATAATGAAATAGAGATTGTGTGTACTAAAGTAAGACGGACCACCAAACGAACGGTCTGAATAGGTATCTGCAACAAATGACATGTTTGGAAGTACACTCGTAAATGCAGTGTGGTATAAAATAAAGCTGCTTCTTGGCTAGAATATTCAGATAAAAACGTCATGATGTTTTGTTGGGCATGTTGTTTTAGTGTAATTTACACAGCAAAAATGAAAGAGCACTCAAAACTGCAGCTGAATGTGCATTATCCAAATGTGAAATGCTACACATGGATTTGAGTAGATCGGTCAAATATAAGTTTAGATTTATGTAAAAAGGATAACGTTTGCAAACAGTTTTTATTTCGCTAAAGTGACATCACACATGCAGTATGGCTTGCCTACTTGATTACTGAAGGTGAAAAGTAGCCTACCGTTTTATTGACAGTGTGTGGGGAATTGAATATTTATATAAATTACATAGCTGTCTTAACCTAATGAACCTTTTTCTTGTTGTCTGGATTCAGTTTGTAACATTTTCTATTTCAGTCTTTTTAAAAACTTGAAACACCTCCGTGGCCTGCACAGAGTTCCCAGAATCCTGTTGAAACTCTCAGTACATCCGGTACACCACTGTGCAACCAAAAACCTGCCCAGTACCCCTAGTGAATGAAATAAATACCACACTTTATCTACAGCACAGTATAGGGTGTCACTTATATCTCACGCATTTGTAAACAATACACAGTTGCTTTTTATTTGTGTTTTAGTGTTTCATTGTAATGTAGCTATTCATTTTTTAATCGATTTAAACCCCAATAATAGTAATATACATCAAGCATTCATTAAGTCTCAAAGCACTTCACTTCCCTAATTACAAAAGGTTTATTTTATTATGCAGAGTACAAATACTTTTATGGATTAGACCCAAACTATGAAAATAACTATGTTTTTGGCTCAGGGAGTGTGAATAACACAAATTTCCTGGGAGGAAGGGAAAAACAATCCTAACAAGAAGTGTAAAAAAAAAAAAAACAAACAAAACTGCTGTACCCCACTCTATTGCAGGGACCCAGGATTGTAGTGTTCAATCTCCACCCTAATTTGCCTATCTTTTAAACACAAGGCTTGCAACAGTTTCAGACGGCTACGTGCAAAGGGAGTAATAGAGTCCCCGCTATGTTCTCCCAGAGGGAATGACACCAGGCTGACATTCTGCAGTGTGCTGTGATCTTCCTTCTCCGAGACTGAAATACTGGCAGCAGAGCTCTGCATTGTCAGTCATCTTCTCCACAGGGCAAACTGACAACAAACTTGAAGGTTTCACAATTCACAAGTCTGAACTGAGAAAGGAGGAGCAGGGCTGGATAGAAACACACTGTCTGTGCTCAGAATGAAGGGTCTGTTAAGTCTTGGATCGCTTCTGTTGGGTTCTTGTTGGTCAGGGATGGGCCACTGTGGGTTTCAACTCGCAAAGGGACTGTACAGATGGAACCAGTGGCTTTTTACATGTGAACGTAAAAAAACCAACATGTTTTTGTTTTTTGCATGCTATAGTGAAAATTAAGTGGGTCTGTTTCTATTTCTTACTCTTTGTTGTCCTCTTCCAGAGAGACATGTGACGATCCCATGACTCACTCTGCAAGCTCTGCCTCCAGTCTAGACAACAATGCCGCCTTCCTGGAGAACAGCAGCCAATCACAGAACAGCAAGTGGGAGGAGCAGCAGAAGGTGCTGGCGCTGGAGCAGCTGTGTGGCGTCTTCCGTGTAGACCTGGGCCAGATGAGGTCACTGAGGCTTTTCTTCAGGTGAGCCCATTGACCTTAGACTGGGAGGAGGTTCCTATCCGTGACCCAACTACCTGAAATAGTTTCTCTTTAGCATATACATTGATTTGATATGATTTTTTTTGCAAAACTTTAAGAAACAAAGTGATTGGATTGAACAGCCTATTGCGCACTGGGATAAACCACAGCTAGGTTTTACAGGATATACCCTGGGATCACCTTTTAAGAAGTGGTTGATACAATCCAAGTGAATTCCCTGGTGATGTAAACATCAGCTGTGGCTGTGGTGGGTTACAGATTGATGAAATAATTGCACAGCTGCTTGTGGTTATTGAGTTTGACAGGATTTATTGCTGATGACTGAAGATTAGTGTTAATCAGAAAGGAAAGTTTTAACATGACACACAGGAAACCCAGCTAATGGGAGCTCCAAAGGCAGCTTGGTGTTGGGGCTCTTGGAAACACTATCTCCCAGCAGCCTTTGCTAGCAACATCTCCTATGAATCAAGTGATAAGCATCCAGTATAGAACATTAAAACACTCTGGACACTAAAAAGGATTGTTTTCTTAAAGAAATAAAATCATTTTAATGATATGAAACTGTTGTAAATTGTGGTTATGAGAAATGCATGTAGTTCTATGTGATTCAAATTGCTGTATTCTTTTTAGAATAAGTAAGTTCTTAAATAGGGTTCTTGACCCAGGTGTTGACTCAATAGTGCTGCATTTAAGGTATAGCTTGAGTTACTAAATGCATCTATTAGCTTGAAGTGTGTTAACAGACCCTGCCTTTGCTTGTACTCCAGTGACGAGGCCTGTACGAGTGGGCAGCTGGTCATTGCCAGCCGAGAGAGCCAGTACAAAATCTTTCACTTTCACCATGGGGGCCTTGATAAACTCGCTGAAGTGTTCCAGCAGTGGAAGTGCTGCAGAGAAACCCAACTGAAAGATCAGGTAGGTGGAGGAATGACCTTTCTGGGAGCGATTCTGCTAACAGCACTAGTCTTTATTTATTAGTCAATAATCAAAGCCTTTTATTAGCTGTAATGGGATGCTGGGACATATTCACAAAGCACGTACAACAGTGCAAAATTGACACGGTTTTATTTGATGTTGCAAAACCTAGAACAAGAAAGTAATAAGGTGCACGTAGGAGCGCCTCAATAATTCATGTTTTCGACATGTTTATTATGAATCTACTGTACAAAGCAAATACTGTGCATTTCAGGTTGGTAAGAGCAGCTCACCAGAACAAATGTGCTATTTCTCTAATTCGCTCGTGGCTAAAGCTACACTCTGGGGTACCAGATGTGCTTGCAGGTTAAACATGTCGCCAGGATGTGATGACTGCAGTACAAAATGAATCTAAACAAGAAAAAGAATACATTAGTTATAATAACTGATGTGTCAGGGCCCTCTAACAAAACATGATTATGTGTTATTATATCTATTTATTGGGGGATTAGTCAAATGAATGTACTTTTTAAAAAACAAACCTTAAGAAGACTTTAATTCTTCCCATAGCAATATTAATACACAAAGACTGTATTCCCTGTCTGTTTTTAATAAGAGCGTTTTATATTCCACTTGCATCTAGTTTTTAATAAAATCTGACTTCCAGGAAATTATATACAGGCTCTCATAATAATTTCCTTACAAAATGAATTGTAATAAAATGCCTTTCTTTCTGTTTGCTGTTAATATTGCATTAGTTTATTGATTTACTTTCCATTTTGCAAACAGCATAAAATGGAGGTGTTTTAATGGAACTTGACTGGAGAATGAGTTACAGACTCATTTCATCTCTCTAATACTTGATGTTTTAAGAGTGTCAAATGTCATTTAATAATCATTTAAGGATTGTTTTCTGTAGTTTTGTGTGAGGGGTGAAGTGTAACTGTCCTAAAAAACAAAACACACTGTAATCTAGAACTGAAGTGCTGGGCTGCTGCTGATATCCTGAGGTCTGCAGTGTTGGATCAGCGTTTTCTAGAGAAGCAGTGGAACTCTGTTTGTAACATATGTATGGCCAGTTAGCTGTAGTTTGCAGAAATTTTATTTCTGAAGCCATTTTGGGGATCCTCTGAATGGAGTTGTATGTTGGCTCAGGGCATGAAATTGACCGCATTCCAATTTCGCGCTGCATGTGACTTCTGTTCCTAAATGATTTTAACTTTATTCTGTAAAATGACCATGAGGTCCGTACATTTAACTATGCTGAGGTATTTTGACATGGTGCTCTGTTTCACATTTGAAATGTTAATAAACTTTGAGAGTGCCCTAAGAGACCTTGGGGTCTATTCGCTTGATCGTAACGGTGGCAGATCTTAATAACACTGCCATTCAAGTGAAACAAAAACTACTCCCTGAAGTTTTATATGTTACTGAAAGAAATACACTGTATTATAATGAAAGACTTTGCACCATTGTATTGTACTTTACTTGTTTTTTAAATTACCACTATGTAGCTCGTTTTAGCTTATGGGTTCAGGTCAGTTTAACCAAGACCTCCAGAGAGGCTGGATTGGAAGATGAGCAGGTATTTCCAGCTCTCCTTCAGGCCTGTTTCCTTCGCTTGCAGGTGGCAGATGAGAAGTCATGCATGCAGTTTTCTGTCCGGCGCCCCAACCTGCCTTCCGCAGAAACACATCCAGAGGAGAACATGTACAAGCGGCTAGACGTCTCCACCTGGCTCAAGCACCTGAACGAAATAGGGCAGGTGGAGGAGGAGTACAAACTGCGCAAGGTACGCCTGCTTACCAGCAGCTATTGTTTAAATCGCCATGTCGCTGGAGGATCTTGCATTCGGCACAGGGTCAGATTTGAAAAATCCTTTTTTTTTTTTTTTTTGGGATCAAATTTTTATTTGAGAAATGAGATATACTTAATACATCAAAATGTAACAAAGTAACATTCCCATTCTCCCCCCATGCCCCCCTCCCCCCTTTCCCCAGGTGGCAACCCCACAAACCCTGCATCACCTCACCCCATCCCACCACACATAGGACCCTCAGAGTCTGTATCAGATATTAACAACCAAAGGCTAATTGATCAGCGATTTAATGGCATCTGCTGCTGCTCCCCAAGCCTGTACCGTCCCCTCTCTGGCCCCATGGACCCAAGCAATAGAAAGCTCTATATAAATGATGTTGAGGAATGTGTGGGACCACCCGCGCCAGGGAAGGGAATGCGGAGGCTGCCAAAGCAGTGCTAACATTTTTTCTGCAGTAGTAAGACCAGCCAGCCAAATCCGCCTTTGTTGCAGTGACAGATCAAGTGAAGAGTCATCGTTTAGCAGCACGACCAAAGGAGAGCAAGGAATGGCTTTCCCAAGCATCGTGGATAAAATTCAGCAAACCCCATCCCAAAATATAGCCACATCCAGACATTCCCAGATCATGTGAAAAAAGGTTCCCATGGCTCCCTGGGAACAAAGTGCACACAATGGGGTATCAGAAAGTTTCATTTGGAATCATCTCAGAGGAGTTAGGTATTTTCTATGAATAAAATTATAATGGATCAGCTGGTGATTAGGGTTTTTAGAAGCACAGCACAGACAGTATCCCAGCTAATGTCTTCATTTGCAGAAGGTATGTCCCCATTCCAGATAGTTTAATCACCAATGGTTTATACAAGGCTCGTAATAAGTGAGTATAAAGTGTAGACACCAGCCCTTTTGTTTTACCCCCTGTGTTCAGCAAAAGTATGAGTTGACGGCTTTGTCCCCCAGGGAACACCATAGGCACGCATTGCAGAAGATTTTAATGAAACTGTAAGTCCTGGAATGCACCTAGGTAGTCTATAGTAATGACTGCTACAGTATGAACCCCCTTTTCACTCCAGTGAGGGAGAGAAAAAGGGTGGCCGCCCGATAAGAGTGTGAAATGAAATATAGGCAAGTGAGGAGACCACTTCATTCAAGATCTAATGTGCTTTTCCACCAAACGCCACACCGTGATCAAATAAGAAGTTATGGGTCCAAAACGTAATTTGCATTGCTTAAGGGGAATGCCAGAATAAACCAAGTCTTGTAGTCTAATAGGAGATACTAAGATTTCTTCGAATTGTCACCAGGATACCAGAGTATTAGCATCAAACCAGACTGTAATCGGTCGCAACACAAAAGACCAGGAGTAAAATTTGAAATTTGACAAAGACAGTCCTCCTGAGGATTTTTCACAATGTAATTGTATGAAATTTAATGCGTGGCCAGTTCCCTCTTCACAGAAAGGAGGGAGTTGAAGCATCGAACTGAAGTAATTTATAGTGGAAGAATATTCATTTTTATTATGGAAATGCGGGCTTGAAATTAGTTAGGGAGTTGTGTCCTGTTTAGATCATCCTCCACCTTTCTAAATATCTTATTAAAGTTAGTGATTAGTCATATGTAAAGATGAATTACAAGTGTTTTACAAACTGTATGTCTGTGGGCAGCGCTATGTCTGCGATTGCAGCATTCAAAGGCATCAGTGCAGATTTTGACCAGTTAATTTTATATCCCGATAGTGCACTAAACTCATCAAAAAGGGCAAGCAAATGAGGGAGCGTTTGGGAAATATTTTTAATAAATAATAGTAAATCGTCAGCATACAGTGAGATGGAGTGTTGCGTATTCTTGATATCAATGGGGATAAAAGTAACAGATTAATGGACTGCTTGTGCTAGGGGCTCCAGTGAAAGAGCAAACAGCAAAGGAGAGAGAGGGCAACCCTGATGAGTACCTCTAGAAATATCAAACTGCAAAGATCATTTGGTGCCAGTAAGAACCATCGCTGATGGATTTGCATATAAAATCTTTATCAGTTTAATAAACTCTGCCCCCAGTCCCATGTGATCTAATACTGACCAGAGATAATCCCATTCGAGACAGTCAAAAAGCCTTCTCAGCATCTAACGGGAGGACAGGATCAATATCAATGGCTGAATGTATAATATAAAGGAGACGACGAACATTATCTGCCACTGACCGGGTCTTAATAAAACCAGTTTGATCATGGTGGACTAATTTAAGCATATGAGATTCAAGCCTACAAGAGAGTACTTTGGCATATAACTTGACGTCTGCATTTATCACCGATAGGGGGTGATAACTAGCACAGAGAGAAGGGTCCTTTTGTTTTTTCATCAACAATAATATATTGGCACTGTTAACATCTCTGTGGAAAGAACCCCTCTCTATAGCCGCCTGCACCATCCCCAGTAGCATGGGTCCCAGTTGATTCCAGAAAGTGAGAAAAAATCAGGTGGTATGCCATAGCTATAGCTATATCTATCTTTTTTTCTACGTAAGAGATCCAGACAACTCACTCTTTTGTTTGGAGAATTAAGCACACATACATTCCAGGACAGATGTTTAAATCAATCATGGGTGTCAGAAGAAAAATCTAAGTTCAGAAAGAGACAAGCAAGAAAATTGAAAGTAAATCCACGGCTCAGAGATGAAAAGGTATAGACATAAAAGGACAGGTCGTACCATACTAGCTCAGTCAGTTTAAGACCAATGCTATCTCCCTCAAGGTCCCACCCCCTCCCACAATATAGCCACCATTCTCCCAAATCCCCCCCAACACAGCAACATCCCCCCAAAGAAAACGTCCAGTACCCCCCAACCCATACAATAAGTACTTGTGGCACTGGAAAACAAGGCAAACAGAGCTCAGTCATGTTGCAGCAGCTTCAGGTCCATACAAAATATAAGTAAAAATAAAGTAAAAAAAATCCACTGGCAGCCAGTGATCCCCATTGTCGAGAGCAGATGAAAGCTGATTCAAGAGGACCACATCTCAGTATAGAAATCAGTTCAGCTCGAGACGTCGTGCAGCAGGTCCACTCCTCCTTGCGCCAACAGGGTGTAGCTCATCAGTAGGAGCAGGAGAGAGACTCTGGTCCTGGGACGGAACAGCGATCCCAAGGGAGTCCAGAAAGGCCTGGGCATCCTCAGGAGAATGAAAGAGGTGATTCGCAGAGTCGTGGTGAATCTTGAGAATCGCCAGGTAAAGAAGGAATGCCTGCAGACCTCTGGAGCGAGCGCAGCCAGTGTGGTGGGAAAAGGCCTTGCGACGCTGTGCTGTGAAGTTGCTGAAGTCGGGAAAGAACCTGATATTATCGGCAACAGAGCAAGAGGAGTCCTTCCTGGCAGCATTCAATGTGGCCTGACGATCAGAATACTTTAGGAGATTGAAGATAAGCGTGCAGGGCTTATTTTTTCTTTTATCTTGATTGGACTATATGCGATGTGCACGCATTATCTCAATAGCCCTGCCAGAGAGAGACAGGAAACACAGAGGGAAAAATTAAATGGGATCAGAGCCTTTGTCTCCCTCCGTCAGTCCTACCAGGCAAAGATTGTTCCGTCCTGGCTCTATCCTCGAGGTCTGCCATCTTAGATTCCAAACGGTCAGTTCTAGCTTCACAAGATGTAATCGCTTTCTTATTGTGGTTTATAGAGGAGCGGAGAGCCGTCCGGTCCGCCTTGGGGGCCTTGACTTCCTGGGTGAAAGTTAGGAATTCATTTTGCAGGGTAGAATTCATTTTGCAGGGTCATGTGTTGTCCTTTCCCTACATTTTATTTTAAAAAGATACAGGGACTGAAGTGGTTAACTTAATATATATATATATATATATATATATATATCATTATAGTAGTCTTAATTTTTGTTTGTTTTATTTATTTGAACCTTGGTGGTCCTCATCGATCCATGTTTGTCAGAAGAAACTGATCGTCTAATTTGCAAAAAATTTACATACCGAGGGATTAAAATGTATGCAAATTAATTTAATAAAAATGCATAATTAAACAACAGAAGCACATTGTCAGGAGGATCTAAAAAATCAAATGTTGTTTCCTGTATAAGCTAATGTGGAGGGTCAGTGTCTGCCGCCATTTTATCTAGAACTCGAGTTTTAAACTGTTTTGCAGTGATTCTTTTTCACATTCTGTCTCCTCTGTTACAGGCCATTTTCTTTGGCGGCATCGAACCCTCGATCCGCGGGGAGGTGTGGCCATTCCTGCTTCGTTACTACAGCTGTGAATCGACCTCGGAGGAGCGAGAATCGCTGAGAGTGCAAAAACGACTGGAGTACGAGGAGATCCAGCAGAGGAGGTAGCAGGACATGGAGACATAGCCTTACTGGCTGTGCACACTGACTTGAACCACCCACTGCACTGTTAAACTGACTTGGCTTTTATACATTTCACATCATTTAAATGTGTTATTACGTTAAGAACTGTTTAAAGGATTCTTTTTAAAGCCAGTTTTGCTTAAATAAGTTGAGAACAGGGCCCAATATTCCATAGGTAACTTAGTGTCCATTTAATCTCTAACCTGAATATTTTGCCATCTTGTAGATATAACATGTATTTATAGCAAAATGATACGCATCATTCAAAACCACATTTTTTTGAAAAAACAAAACTTGCAGTGGAAAGTACAAAACATCACTAGGGTATCTTCACTCTAACCCAATCACTGTTTTACATCTATCGTAACAGACAACAGGACAGACATTTCCTAGAACAGTAATGTATGTCATCTGCAATGCCAAAGAATATATGTACAAATAAATGCTTTGTTCCCTCTTTCCTTGGTTTCAGTTTGAACAAGTCTTTATCTGTAAGTTAAATGAGCCAGATTCTTTGCAAGAGTGAATTTCATGTGGCAGGGAATTACGCAAATGAAGTGTAGTTGGCCTTTTGCCAAAAGACAAGGAACAGGGAGGAGGGAGAGGGGGGCTTGTGCTAGGTACTGTTTGTCTTCAAGATAATTATATGTGCTATTATGGTGAGCCAAGGAAAAAAATGCAACACAAATGTTGTGTACTAGACAACCTCCTTCATTTAGGGTGGATGCTGAGAAAGATCAGAATGTTAGTTAGCCCCCAGGAGGGGAGCGCCCCACTCTCGCTGGCTCACTTAGGAAAACACAGTGAAGGGAAACGCTCTGCTATCATCCAACATTTCCAGAGTTGCTTGAAGTTGCATCAGGTTTCACTGGCAAAGTTGCAGCAAAAACAAACAGGCTAATCAGATGACTTCTGCTATTGTTACTCTCCCCAGGAGTGAAAGCATTACCTGGAGGTGAAAGAAACAGGCATTTTCTCATGCAAGACTGACTTACACATTAGTAGAAAGGCATAATAACTTTCAAAGTGTTTGTCCTTTTTAACATCATTAATAATGTTATTTAAATAATTACAACTTAATTAAGGTGGCTGTAAATACAAGTTTATTATTGTTATTGTGTTGTTATTATTTAAGCATTTATGTCCAAAGCAGCAACCGTTAACTGCTCAGTAATTGGCTGCAGCAACTGTTAGGTGTCCCAAAGTGAAGGCAAGAGCACTTAACGAAAGACAAGGTCATTTATGAAAAGATGATGACCGCTGCAAAGGATAGCAATGATATACAAAACTAAACAAATGTTATTTAATGTTTTACTCTGGACTGATGGCTTAACCTGCTTAACATGTTTGTCACTGTGTAAACTGAGTTAGAAAATAACATTTTAAAAACCTGTTCGCATTTTGAAGGCATCTATCTGTCTGTGTGATAACGACGGCTCTACTCTGACTGCTCTGATCCCCTGATCCGTGCGACTTACAATACGGTTATTATTGCTGTATTATTGTTAAGCACTTGTAATAATATTAATTACAGGTTATTTCTACATAAAAATGATCAGAAGCAGAAGATTATTTAAGATCATTTGGAAGGTTAGACTCCTGTCTGGAGGGGTTGCAAGAATCCAGACTGATGCAGGCTCTATTCATGTTAAAAAATGAAATCAGTACAGTGCTCATGTTGAGTTCCTAATGGGTTTCCCCCCCTGCAGGTTATCTATGACTCCGGAGGAACACAAAGAGTTTTGGAGGAAGGTCCAGTTTACAGTCGATAAAGATGTGGTGAGGACAGACCGCAGCAACCAGTTCTTCAGGGGAGAGAACAACCCCAATGTAGAGATTATGAGGTAAGGACCAGTCTACCAAAAGGACCCAATAGACAGAAAGGCTGTAATTCGCCCGAGCATTCAATTAAGTAGTTTTTTGCAACATATTTAGTGTATTAGAATATCATATGTTGTATTTTTTAATTTTTCCTTTTCCATTTTGTGTGATTAGGGGTATAGTTTGATTAGATCCTCTACAGGGATTTTTTGTATGAATAAAAACTTAATCATTCTGGCTTATCTTTGTGCATATTCACTCTTGGGGCCTGATTTATGCAAAGGTTTAAAACAATTGTAACCGAATAAAAATTGCAGGAAACTGCTTAGTTGCAGGAGTAGTTTCTTCAGAGTATTGTACAGTAGCAATACAAATGTTCTTTATAATAACTAGCCTAACAAAAATGAGGCCCTTTCACAATGCACACTCCTACTGAGAAATCATTAAAAAAGGGGGGGTAAATAAGTGAACTAGAATCGTATTTCTCTCGATGTGGTGTCCCTCCAGGCGTATCCTGCTGAACTATGCCGTGTTCAACCCAGAGATGGGCTACTCCCAGGGGATGTCGGACCTGGTGGCTCCCATCTTGACTGAGGTTCAGGACGAATCCGACACGTACTGGTGCTTTGTGGGGTTGATGCAGAACACCATCTTTATCAGCTCTCCCAGAGACGAGGACATGGAGAAGCAGCTTGTGAGTCTCATCACAGTATTTCTTCACTGCTTGCCCTCTCTGTCCCCTCTCTCTCACCCCTCTTCCCCTCCCCCCCCACCCTCTCTTGTGAGTCACTTGTTAAATACAAAACTCATACCCATTATAATATTTACCGTTTTCTCTCTCTCTTGCAGTTTTTCGCTTATCCCTCGTGTTTGTGTTGCTCACTGCTGTGTGTTTCAGATGTACCTGCGAGAGTTGCTGCGATTGATGCATCCTCGTCTGTACCAGCACCTGGTGATGCTAGGCGAGGATGGGCTACAGGTGCTGTTCTGCCATCGCTGGATCCTCCTCTGTTTCAAGAGGGAGTTCCCTGACGCAGAGGCCCTGCGCATGTGGGAGGCCTGCTGGGCACACTACCAGGTGCGGTACCCTCCACACACCTCCATACAGCTAGAGAGGACGTTAGCTAAGTTCAGTACCCTCTGCACATCTTATACAGCTGGAGAGGACATTAGCCAGGTGCGGTACCATCTGCACCCCTTCATACAGCTGGAGAGGACGTTAACCAGGTGTGGTACCCTCTGCACACCTCCATACAGCTAGAGAGGACATTAGCTTAATTTGACTGCCGCTAAATAGTATACCTGCTGGTATCCCGGGGGTTGTATATCCACTTCAGTCAAGATTTTTTTTATTTACATTTTTAGAAATTTTGAAACAGTTTGAGAAGTTGCCCTGCCAAAACCCTGAACTAACATATATGCGTTATAAAATGGATACATAGATAGAAAACTTAACATGATACAATTATACACGCAGTGACTGAAAGGGATATGAATGACTAAACCATAACTATAAGGTACTCAATCATAAATATAAGGGAGATATGCTAAACAAAAGTAAAATTCTTTGACAAACATTTTGTCTTTATCAGTGTTGTCATACGAGGATGGTTGTGTATCTGTAACTATAAAAACACTGTGATAAAATATGTAGTAATACTAAAATAAATGTTCACGGTCTGGGACAGGTGTTTTCGACTAGAAGTTTTCACAGGTTTAATTTTGTATTAGACAGGTTTATTGTAAATCAGCTGCCTTAATGCTAAAGGCTATACGTTACGAAGAAAGTGCATAAATACTGTAGGATCTCTCCATCTGGTATTTGAAAAGGGTACGCTGCCCCTTTAAGCTAGGCCGTGCCTGTGGTGATGCAGAAGGAGGTCAGTCGCTGGCAGGTCATGTGACTCTGCTTTCCTCCCAGCACAGTTTCAGAGCTGGATTCAGCTGCTCAGTCACACTGTGGGTATAATCTGCACATCACAGTTCATACGGATTCACACTTTTTCTCTAAATGACCTGCTCTTAACCCACTAACCTACTGTTCACATTACAGCTCAAAGTGCATTAGTATAGTGTGAACTGCAAGATTTTTAATGCTGCATGACGTGCTGGAAGCCTCTTCGTGCAGATGTGATGAAGAGAGTAAAGTGGCATGCTTGTGTTTACTGAGACCATTTCTCAGCTCTCTGTCAGGCAATTATGTTTGGAACCTTTTCAATACATGCATGCATACTAGGAGTTTTAATCTTGGCATTTTCTTTTAATCGATTAATCACCCCATCAGGACAGTTAATTAATCGATTAATCACACCCATTTGCTATAATATGCAATTGTAATGAAAGACAACTAAAAGTAACACTTGGTATTAATGCTATTTTTTGCAAGTTTGTATTAATGACACCTAACGTTTAACAGGCAACTTTTAATTTAACAATTTGACAATACATGAAAATGTTTACTTCCATTTAATCGTTTTCTCCCCAGTTGGGAAAGCGCAATTCTTTTTTTTTTTTTATTTCAAACCGGCTCACTACTGCCACTCCCACGCTGACTCGGGAGAGATGAAGACGGATACACACGTCCTCCGAAACGTGTGCCGTCAGCCGTCCGCTTCTTTTCACTCTGCAGGCCCGCCATTCAGCCACCTCAGAGGCAGCTCTGAGCTGCTTACAAGCAGGCCCACAGGTGCCCAGCCAGTCTACAGGTGTCGCTGATGCGTTGTGAGCCAAGGACACCCTGGCTGACCTCAGCCCTCCCCACCCAGGCGGCACTCGGCCTATTGTGTGCCGCACCCTGGGAACCCCCCCATCCACAGTCGGCAGTGGAATAGCCTGGACTCGAACCGGTGACCTCCAGGCTGTAGGGCGCATCCTGCACTCCACTTGGAGTTCCTTTGTCAGATGCACCACTCGGAGCCCCTAAAGCAAGTCTTTAAAATAATACATAAAATACTGTGCCATGCGTACAGATTTAAACTAATAGAATACATTGTTTAAAAGAAAAATCAACTTACTTGCAACACAGATTATAAGATAAACTCGTAGTACTGCCGTGAAAGGACAGCACCGAAGAGGCAAATCTTGCAAGTTTGTATTTTTTGGTCTTTTTTCCTTCCTTCTGAGCCAATGGTTCCCAAACTTATTTTGCTGCGCCCCCCTTTAGAGTTATTTATTTTTGCTGCCCACTCCCCTTCTAATAAACAGTAAAATAACACACATATATATATATATATATATATATATATATATATATATATATATATACACAGTGCCTTGCAAAAAGACCCCTGACCAATTCTCTCATATTACTGAATTACAAATGGTACATTGAAATTTCGTTCTGTTTGATATTTTATTTTAAAACACTGAAACTCAAAATCAATTATTGTAAGGTGACGTTGGTTTTATGTTGAGAAATATTTTTAAGAAAAATAAAAAACTGAAATATCTTGCTTGCATAAGTATTCAACCCCTGTGCTGTGGAAGCTCCCAGTTTACACCGATGAAAGAAATTGCCCTAACAAGGACACAATTACCATTGGCCTCCACCTGTGAACCATTAAAGTTGCTGTCACATTTTCTGGATAAAAACACCACGGTTGAAGGATCATTGGTCAGGCTGTGAATCTGAAGGAAAATGAAGACCAAAGAGCATTCTACAGAAGTCAGAGATAAAGTAATACAAATGCATAGATTAGGGAAAGGGTACAAAATAATATCCAAGTGTTTGGATATCCCAGTGAGCAGAGTTGGATCAATAATCAGGAAGTGGAAGCTGCATCACACCACCCAGGCACTGCCAAGAAAAGGCTGTCTCTCAAAACTCAGCGCTCAAACAAGAAGGAGACTTGTGAGAGAAGCCACAGATATGCCAGTAATAATTTTGAAGGAGCTACAGAGTTCAGTGGCTGGGAGTGGAGTAATGGTGCACCAGTCAACCATATCGAGAGCTCTGCATAACACTGGCCTGTATGGGAGGGTGGTAAGAAAGAAGCCGTTACTCAAAAAGTACCATCTGAAAACATGTCTGGAGTTTGTCAGAAAGCATGAGAGTGACCCAGCTGCGATGTGCGAAAATGTTTTGTGGTCAGATGAGACCAAGATAGAGCTTTTTGGCCAAAAATCAAAGCGCTATGTGTGGCGCAAACCTAACACTGCCCATGCCTCAAGACACACCATCCCTACAGTGAAGTATGGTGGTGGCAGCATCATGCTGTGGGGATGCTTCTCATCAGCAGGGACTGGGCATCTTGTTAAAATTGAAGGAAGAATGGATGGAGCAAAATACAGGGAAATACTGCAAGAGAACCTGCTTCAGTCTGCTAAAAAACTGGAAATTCACCTTTCAGCAGGACAATGATCCCAAGCACAAGGCCAAAGTAACATTGGAGTGGCTCAAGAACAAAAACGGTGAATGTCCTACAGTAGCCCAGTCAAAGTCCTGATCTCAATCCCATTGAGAATCTGTGGCACTATTTGAAAATTGCAGTCCACAAGCGTCGTCCAACCAACCTGAACAATGTAGAGCAAATCTGCCAAGAAGAATGGGCCAAAATCACTCCGACACTGTGTGCAAAGCTGGTACATACTTACCCCAAAAGACTTAAAGCTGTTATTGCAGCGAAAGGTGGCTCTACCACCTAATGTGTGGGGGTTGAATACTTATGCAAGCAAGATATTTCAGTTTTTTATTTTTCTTAAAAATATTTCCCAACATAAAACCAATGTCACCTTACAATAATTGGTTTTGAGTTTCAGTGTTTTAAAATAAAATATCAAACAGAATGACATTTCAATGTACCATATGTAATTCAGTAATATGAGAGAATTGGTCAGGGGTCTGAATACTTTTGCAAGGCACTGTATGTATGTGTATATATATATATATATATATATATATATATATATATATATATATATATATATATATATATATATATATATATATACACACTACCGGTCAAAAGTTTTAGAACACCTCCATTTTTCCAGTTTTTATTGAAATTTACGCAGTTTAATGTCTCAGTGTACTCTGAAATTAAAGCATAGAACAAATAAACAATTGGAGATAAAAAAAGAAATCATGGAATCGTTTTATTTAACAAAATTTAATCTAAATTTTTTACTCAAAGTAGACACCTTTTGCAGATATAACAGCCGAACACACTCGTGGCATTCTTTCTACAATGGAAATCAAATATTGTTCGGAAAGTTCTTCCCAACACTGTTGCAGAAGTTCCCACAAATGTGTTGCACTTGTAGGTTGCTTTGCTTTCACCCTTCTGTCCAGTTCATCCCAAACCAGCGATGGGGTTTAAGTCTGGAGACAGTGCTGGCCATTCCATGATTTGAAGCCTACCGTCTTGTTCTTTTCTTCTAAGGTAGTTCTGACATAGCCTGGAGGTATATTTTGGGTCATTATCTTGCTGTAGGATGAACCCCTGACCAACTAGGCGTATACCAGAGGGTATTGCATGGCGCTGCAAAATGCTGTGGTAGCAGTTTTGGTTCAGGGTGCCACTCACTCTGTGCAAGTCGCCGACTCTGGATCCAGCAAAAGAGCCCCAGACCATCACGTTTCCTCCTCCATGTCTGACAGTTGGTGTCACACACCGAGAAACCATCCTTTCGCCTACTCGACGGCATACAAAAACCCTGCGTGATGAACCGAAGATTTCAAATTTTGATTCATCGGTCCATAAGACCTTCTTCCAGTCTTCAGTAGTCCACTGGCGGTACTTCATGGCCCTGGCAAAGCCTCTTTTTCCTATTTTGTCATCTTAGCAATGGCTTTCTTACTGCCACTCGACCTGTCAAACCTGCAGCTCGAAGTCTTCTCTTCACAGTTGAAACTGAGACTGAGGCATCTGATTGGCCCCAAATTTATTCTGCAGCATGACAACAACCCCAAACATACAGTGAAAGTCATTAAGAACTATCTTCAGCGTAAAGAAGAACAAGGAGTCCTGGAAGTGATGGTATGGCCCCCACAGAGCCCTGATCTCAACATCATCGAGTCTGTCTGGGATTACATGAAGAGAGAGAAGCAACTGAGGCTGCCTAAATCCACAGAAGAACTGTGGTTAGTTCTCCAAGATGTTTGTGCCAATCTACCTGCCGAGTTCCTTCAAAAAATGTGTGCAAGTGTACCTAGAAGAATTGATGCTGTTTTGAAGGCAAAGGGTGGTCACACCAAATATTGATTTGATGTAGATTTTTCTTCTGTTCACTCACTTTGCATTTTGTTAATTGATAAATATAAACTATTAACATGTCTATTTTTGAAAGCATTCTTACTTTACAGCATTTTTTCACACCTGCCTAAAACTTTTGCACAGTACTGTCTATATATTTACACACCTTATTATATAACTCCAGTACAAAGAACTAGTCAATTATTAAAATGCTGTGCTCTCGTTTTCTCGTTCTTCATTCCACTTTTAAATGAGAAAGTAAGGACATGGAGGATTTAAAAGCCCATGTAATTGTTTCTCAGCAAAACCCTGTAAATGAAACAGATTTATTATTATTATTATTATTATTATTATTATTATTATTATTATTAGTGTTATTACAGTATGCCTGTGACTAGGCTTTAAATAATGTTAATGCAATTACAAATAGTAATTGTAATGTTTGTCCAGCTTATTTTTTATTATAACTTTATTTAAGATTGTATTAAACATTTGTTTAATACAGTGTTGCACCCCCGTTTGCTCGTTTTCTACATTCTGCACGCAGCAAATCCAGTTAATTTAAACTAAATGCTAAGCCCCCCTCCCTGTAACCCGTTTGCCACCGTCTTTTGAAGTACTCTCCGCCATCTTTCTAGATTTCTTTCTCAAGCACTGCTTTTTGCTACAGCACGTGGGTAAAATATATTAATCGATCAATGATTTTTTTAATTGATCAACACCCACAGGCATGATTAATCGATTAATCTTTAATCGATTTAAAACCCCTAATACATGCATACATACTGTAACACGGCTGCTCTCACTCACATTCGTTTGCACCTATAAAAACGTAGACCCGACACAAACTTGAGGTTTTGGCGCTTTTTACACGCACTTTTAAGAATACAAAAACAACATAAACACCTAGCTCCACTCAAGCACTAACTAAACATACAGGAACACACTAACTATAAACAGAACAGCTAAGCTGTTTACCCATTAACAAACAAACACGCTGTTTTACACACTGTAGCACGGTAACACACAGTACCTTTCATCTGACTGCTCGGCAGCAGGGTACACCTTCCTGCTTCTTTCTACTCAGCACTGCAGAACAGACTGGCTGTCTCCCTTTTAAACTCTGCACCTGGCTTTAATTTACAATAACTGCCAGGTGCAGGTGATAATTTAACAATTAACAATAAAATTAAACAATTAACACACGCATTTGCATGTGTGTTTAGCAGGGAGGATTTTAACCCCCTCCCTGCCTTGATACCATACATACATACATACATACATACATACATACATACATACATACATACATACATACATACATACATACATACATACAATAAATAGTGCTAAGAAACAATATAATGTTCATCCAACTGTACATAATAATGGCAGTTCCATCAAGGGGCTATGGTGGCATAGTAAACTACAAGAAAAAAGGTGAAGATGGTTTATCAATGTCACCAGAACGCTGAAATGGAATTGTGACGGGGTACACCCCGCCTCTGTGCATATCATTTTTGTATTATTTTGGTATTTGTATTATTATTTAAAATGCAGGGCGAATGAAAAACTGTCCGCCATTACTGTTGTTGTTTGTATTTTATTGGAGTACTCTCGTGAGAATGCGTGACTGATCAGCTACTGATTATTGAATTAGCTGACAGTCATGCAGATATATTAAACTTGTGCAAACTATGGCCGAGGGGTAAATAAGATTATTAATAGCCAGTTAATCCCTCGGCCATAATACAAAAGACCTGCAGCTTTGGCTGCACGGGGAGTGTGTGTTCGGAGGCGGAATGAGATACGTGGATGAGAGAAAGAAGCAGACCTAAAAACAATTGCTACCCATGCTGGTAGTACTTCAGCATGATACTGGTTTGGTTCTGTCTATTTATTTTGACTAACGCGCCGTTTTGTTTTGTGTTTTGGGAAAGTGTTTGTTCAGACCTATTGTTTTGTTATTTTGATTAATAAATACACACATCAGCGCTTTGCATACCTCGCAGTCCTGACTGTCTGCGCTTCTGCTGGGTCTGACTTCACCACACAAGCCATCCTGCCACAGGAATTCTAAACTAGTACTACTGCATTTGTGTATATTGTACGCTGTGATTGTAGAAACCTGCAAGGTTGCAGGAAAGAACTGTTTTTGTACTGCATTAGTGTAGTGTTTGTGACATCTTGCCTACTAGAAAAGCAGCTCTGTAGAATTGTTGCTGCACAGAACCCTGTATTACACGGCTAAGTCTTATGAAATGATTTATTTAATTGAACATAATACAGCAAGACAAGTGTGGCCAAAAACTGACTGTTTACCATTATAACATAATGAATCACTCTTTTAGTCTTTTAAAGGGGAGTTCAGTCTGAATCTCAGTTCTAATATATACATTGGTGGGTGTCATTAAGGATAATATGTATTTCCAATCTCTTACTACGTATTACAAGGCAGGGGAGACAGGAGCACAATAGTTCAAATCATACACGTTTCAGAATAGGAGACTTCAGACCCAGGCGAGGAGACAGATCAGTAATTACGGGCAGCAGTGTGGAGTAGTGGTTAGGGCTCTGGACTCTTAACCAGAGGGTCGTGGGTTCAGTCCCAGGTGGGGGACACTGCTACTGTACCATTGAGCAAGGTACTTTACCTAGATTGCTCCAGTAAAAACCCAACTGTATAAATGGGTAATTGTATGTAAAAAAAATAATGTAATTGTATGTAAAAATAAGGTGGTATCTCGCCCTGGATAAGGGCGTCTGCTAAGAAATAAATAATAATAATAATAATAATAATAATAATAATAATAATAATTCAACTATGAAGTTGTTGCTTATCTTGGATTTATTTTGATTCATAATTGAAGTTGATGTCAGGATAAGTCATTTCTTGTGAAGCTACACTTAAACTGCTTCAGAGTTATAAACAGATTCCCAACTCTGTGCAGTTTTTCATTTGTTATTTAGATGTATAGAATATGTATATAATAATAATAATAATAATAATAATAATAATAATAATAATAATCCTTATTCTGTGATAATTGTAATGTTAATTGTTTCTTTTAATAGCAGTGTGATTCATCCTGCCTTGTTTTCCATTTAAGAACATGTAGGTGACCTCAATTTTGCAAGCCAGCAAATTCCATACACATCATTTTCATAATGATAGCACTTAGTGTTTTGCTTTTACAGACGGACTATTTCCACCTGTTTATCTGTGTGGCAATTATAGTGATCTATGGAGATGATGTCATCGAGCAGCAGTTGGCAACTGACCAGATGCTCCTCCATTTCAGCAACCTGGCTATGCATATGAACGGGGAGATAGTGTTGCGCAAGGTAGGTGTAATAAGCCAGCACAGTGTCCCTCGTAATATTGCTGTCTGCAAATTCAGTGTACTAATATAGCATTCCATTCCAGATGATATACTCCAGAACCTTCGTCCTACATTTATCAAAAACCAGGTCCAGGTCCACAGGGTGGCAGTGGCCCTCAAATTACAGAAAAGTGTAGTTGCCTAGAATTATCTCAGAGACATGCATAGTGCTCTGTTTAAAAAGCTGTGTGGTGTGGGTGTGAATTGTATTCATCATCTTGCTTCATTTCACTTTGTATTGTTTTCAGTTTCATTCATCACATCTGGTGACTTTTGAAAGCTCAAATGTTTAAAGCACACCTGTGTAATAGCCATTAGCCTGCCCCCTGTACAGCTGTGACCCTTGTGGATGTATAAATACCAGTGTTCTTTGTGACATTTGTTACTGTATATCCACTTGAGGCAGAGTGCTGCAGGGGGCATGATTCTCTGTTGGGGTCACAGGTGTGCTTTTAAAGTTTGAAAAGATGACCAGGGTGGGTTGGTGAAAAAAGTAAATCTAAACAACAAAAATAATTCATTTGATATCTCGCTCCCATACCAAGTTGCTGTTTAGAGTCCGGCCGTAGACAGCAAATCACTGCTTTCCTTGCTGAAAGTGTTTTATATGTACTTACTAATAGCAATTTGCATCTCTCTTTATCTCTGTTGATGATATCATTTGAATAAGCCTATTGTCCACTGCTGAATCATAAAACACAATTTAACTTGCTGTCATAAACTACCTCGCAGGTGCAATTATCAATCTGTTATGATTCAGTGTCGGCACCTGTCTTTATTCTCGTAAGCAGCTTTTTATTGAACAAGTCTGCCAGAAAAAGGCGGCTGCAGAAAATGTAGTTCTCTTTATAATATTTGCTTTGGTAGGCAAGCCAGTCTGCTTTGACCACTGCGTTTTAATTGCATTTTATATCAGAAGCTGCTTAGATTGATTTTGGTTTTATAAATGACAATGGAAATTCTGATTTGGCTTTCCTCTTCAATAGTGAGGTTTTGTTGGCCACCAGGTGGTGCCAGTTGCGCCTGTTTTCAAAGGAAAACAATAACACCTGAAAGGGGCAAGTGAATTATGCCACACTCTACGCTTACCCAGACAGTTTAGTATAACCAGTCTATGCACTATGCTGTTGTTTGTTGGTAAATACTGAGAGGACATTGTTTGTTGTAAGGAAAAGGGGATGCTCACTCTATGGTTGCCTGTGCTGTTCCTGCTATTTGGATGGCAGAAGGACATGAAGCATTTTAAAATAAACCCCTTTACATTTGCAATGCCCTGTAGCATATATATTAATACTGTGCTGTGCCAGTCCCTTTTAAAACCACAGTAACTAATGCATAACATTGTTAATCTGTATACATCTTTGCCCAGTAGCTGAATTGGGGTTATAAAAAAAATGAGACACGTGGAGGAGAGCAAAAACTATTGAATTTAATAGATGTTTGTATACCAGTCTAATTGTGTTCACCTGAATGATATCAAAACAGAATTAAAATGGCAGAAAAACTTTAGGAAACTATGCAGACAAAGTTTCTGATTTGAGTGTTTTTGAAGTTGTGTTCCATGCTTTCACCCTTCCAGGCCAGGAGCTTGCTGTACCAATTCCGCCTTCTTCCCAGAGTCCCCTGCAGCCTTCATGACCTGTGTAAGCTGTGCGGGCCAGGCATGTGGGACAGCCGCTACATCCCGGCAGTGGAGTGCTCAGGAAACCACCCCGGATCAGAAAGCTGCCCGTACGGGGGCACCGTGGAGGCCCCTTCCCCCAAACAGGCCAGCGAGGGCAAGAAAGGCTCCAAAACACGAGACATCTTCAACTTCCGTAAGCAGTCCTAAGGCACAGTGGGCAGGGCTTCTAGCAGAGGGGTGCCAACTACACACTGGGTTCTGTGGGCCTGTTTTTCAAAGCTGGGCTGCATACTATACAAATCTCATTTGAGTTTCTTTTTTTGTGTTTGTTGCTCAAATATTGAGTTATTATAATTTTTCTTACTCTTACTTTTTAATTCTGCCTTTACTTGACTTTGAGCATGCTTTGAGCTTGTCCGGAGAGTCCCAAGTGCCTGGACTGAACATACTTTCTCATTCCTGTAAGTGTGCCAGGTCATATTGGCACATGAATGGAATGAGGAAATCTGTTCAGGCAATTAAGGAATTTAAATCAACTGGCAAAATGTACATATACGATTCATTTGAGGATCCTCTTAAGTGCACCTTGGGTTCTGACGAGTTTAGTTTTTAAATCAAGCACATTTTTACACTGGTGGTTCAGAAATCAGCATGTAAATGTTTACATTAAATTTTACATTAGCAATGTAGCTTACATGAGCAAAATACTATTTTAAATGATTTCATTCAAAACCGCCCTTGTAAACCTCTTAACCAGCTTTTGAAAATTGGCCATTACATTGGGGGTCAGGTGGCTTTGTGTTTAGGGTACTGGGTGACTGTGTGGAAGGTGAAGGGTTAAGCAATCGACAGGTGTCACTTCCAAGGTGAAGGGTTAGCTGGTGTAAAACAGGTACAGTAAGTACTGGTTTATAATACTGATACACGGGACTCTAAATTGGAAGATGCTGTGTTGAGAGAAATCCAAGACATGATACAGTCCTCCATGGGTAGCTGGTGCCACTTAGTAAGTCATAGGAAGGAAATAAGGACCTTATCAACAAAGAAGAAACGCTTGTTAAAAAAAAATGCAGAGTGTTCTGCAGTGAAGGACGAAGTAGTGTTTAAAATAAACTTTCGGGGGACACTCCTTCTAAATGAGAAGATACTAATGCCTCCACATCACCTCTGCACTCCTCCTGTTTTGTGTAAATACAGTATAGGAACATTTGCTTTGCTGCTGAGTCATCTTTTATGAACCTAAGTAATCAAACAAAAAAAGGGAAGATGCGCTTCATTGTAAGAGTTTGTCCACTTGAGCGCCACTTCCATCAGCTCATCTTGGCCTTGAAAGATTGTTCATTTATTCAGTTTAGTTTGTTTACATTTGTTTTTGATTTGCACTCTTGGGTGAAACCAAGCCTGGATATATATATATATATATATATATATATATATATATATATATATATATATATATATATATATATATATATATATATATACTACCGGTCAAAAGTTTTAGAACACACCCATTTTTCCAGTTTTTATTGAAATTTAAGCAGTTCAAGTCCAGTGAATAACCTGAAATGGTACAAAGATAAGCGGTAAACTGCCAGAGGTTAAAAAAAAAAGTTTACGTTACCAAAAACTGAAAAATAATGTACATTTCAGAGTTATACAAAAAGGCCTTTTTCAGGGAACAAGTAATGGGTTAACAACTTATAGCTGTTCTGCAGCAATGGAAGTAAATTAAGCCTTGAAAGTTGATGCTAACAATTCCTACAGGTGTCCCAACTTTTGTTGATTACTTACAAACCCTCTGTCTGTATAAAAGCAGTGTTGGAACAGACTGTGTTACTACACCCTCTTAAGCATTATTTGGACAGTATTGTACTGCAGGAAGTAGGATATTGCTCTCATAATGGCGAGAAAAAGGCAATTAACAAAGGAAGACAGACAGACCATTATAACCCTTAAAAGTGTAGGTCTTTCCTTTAGAGAAATTGCAAAGAAAGCCAAGGTGTCAGTGAGTACAGTTTCCTACACCATCAAAAGGCACTTGGAAACTGGAGGAAACTCTGACAGGAAGAGGTCTGGCAGACCCAAAGCCACAACAGAATCAGAAGACAAGTTTCGGAGAGTCAACAGCTTGCGTGATAGGCGGCTCACAGGACAACAGCATCAAGCACAGCTTAACACTGGTCGAAGTAAGCAAGTCTCAGTTTCAACTGTGAAGAGAAGACTTCGAGCTGCAGGTTTGACAGGTCGAGTGGCAGTAAGAAAGCCATTGCTAAGATGGCAAAATAAGAAAAAGTGGCTTGCCTGGGCCATGAAGCACCGCCAGTGGACTACTGAAGACTGGAAGAAGGTCTTATGGACCGATGAATCAAAATTTGAAATCTTCGGTTCATCACGCAGGGTTTTTGTACGCCGTCGAGTAGGCGAAAGGATGGTTCCTCGGTGTGTGACACCAACTGTCAAACGTGGAGGAGGAAGCGTGATGGTCTGGGGCTCTTTTGCTGGATCCAGAGTCGGCGACTTGCACAGAGTGACTGGCACCCTGAACCAAAAGTGCTACCACAGCATTTTGCAGCGCCATGCAATACTCTCTGGTATACGCCTAGTTGGTCAGGGGTTTATCCTACAGCAAGATAATGACCCAAAACATACCTCCAGGCTATGTCAGAACTACCTTAGAAGAAAAGAACAAGACGGTAGGCTTCAAATCATGGAATGGCCAGCACAGTCTCCAGACTTAAACCCCATCGCTGGTTTGGGATGAACTGGACAGAAGGGTGAAAGCAAAGCAACCTACAAGTGCAACACATTTGTGGGAACTTCTGCAACAGTGTTGGAAAGAACTTTCCGAACAATATTTGATTTCCATTGTAGAAAGAATGCCACGAGTGTGTTCGGCTGTTATATCTGCAAAAGGTGTCTACTTTGATGAGTCAAAAATTTAGATTACATTTTGTTAAACAAAACGATTCCATGATTTCTTTTTTATCTCCAATTGTTTATTTGTTCTATGCTTTAATTTCAGAGTACATTGAGATATTAAACTGCGTAAATTTCAATAAAAACTGGAAAAATGGAGGTGTTCTAAAACTTTTGACCGGTAGTGTATATATATATATATATATATATATATATATATATATATATATATATATATATATATATATATATATATATATATATATATATATAAATAAATAAAATCTCCAAGGAAGCCCAAAGTCTCTTGTAAATGAAAAGGAAAAAGCTGAAGGAAAGCCATGGTGTAAAGCCTGCTGCTTGGTGGTTTTAATGTCCAGAATGTGACTTATTTTTCATTGTAGACACTCACCAGGAAATGTATATTTTCTTCATCTTGTAGGAAACTGGTGGCGCAGTGCTATCTGTTTCTGGAAGAGGGATTTTCTATAGTCTGCTTCAACTGTGTATCAGTTTTAAATGGATTTGTCTGGATTTTTGCTAGATCTGCTCTTCTGTTCTCAAAACCACAGGGCCGATATATTGGATTTTGGTCACCATTGTAATAAATATGTCAGACATTAAGGGTTGATAAGAAGAGATCCCGTAAATAAAAACAGACAGGTTGTTCACGTCCAGTATTTTGTATTTGTAGTTGTTTTGCAGCACAGTATTGGGATAAACACACACATTATTTTGATAATATTTTGTTGTGTTGCATCTGGGCTTAGTTTTCTAAAGGGGAAGTATTGAAGAAAGTGAATCAATGAGTTATCTTTTATTTTTTCAGTGGCACTGCACAGATGACTTTTGCCTAAACTGGCACACGAAGGCAATGTACAAATGTAGATGTAGCTTTAGTGCAGTACAAGGTAGTTAAGATTAGGGTTAAAGTTAGTAAAACACTAATATTGTTGCCTCCATTTATGACCATATTTCAGTAAATGATATATACATATATAAATAATCACATAACCATTCTGTATATATTGCACATATCATATGACCCTTGCATGTACTTAGATATAAAAAGTGTGACTGGGTTTTGGGGCCTCTGAAAATTAGGAAAGAGAAAATACATTAAATGCATATATAGGGTGTGTTTCAGCCCCAATAAAACTGTTTGAATTTATATAAAAAACTGTGATCAGGAGCTGTATCAATTTGGCAAAATTATTTATAGAGCCTAAGTAAGGAACGGTTTGAAAGTTACAATATCTAACCAAAAATGATCTACTAATTTGAAAAGAAATGGATAACATAGTTATCCAGAGAGTATTCCCAGGATTTAAACATAATAGGTGCACAAAACAAGAAGCCAAAGTTTTATTTAAAAAAGAGAGGAAATGAGACCAATTCCCCCTGTCAAAAGATTTGCCTAATAACCAGGTGCATGTTTGACCTGGAGGTGATTTAGTGAAGTGTGTTGTACAGCTGGATCAGCATTTTGCATCAGAGGTCTGCACGGGGATCTGGTGTTCACAAACTATTCAAATACCATGGCTGTGGACTGCATGAAA
The DNA here is from genome assembly GCF_902713425.1 of Acipenser ruthenus. Classification (NCBI taxonomy): domain Eukaryota; kingdom Metazoa; phylum Chordata; class Actinopteri; order Acipenseriformes; family Acipenseridae; genus Acipenser; species Acipenser ruthenus. Next base: position 6,792,859 of record NC_081207.1, on the reverse strand, counting down.
AGCCAAACTGCTTCAGATTGAAGTGCCACTGCCCTAAAGCGTACAAACCTGCTCTGTTGCAAACTGCTTTCCATTTTATTGTTCCATTTAATTTATTTATGTTAATAAAGTGGGTTGGCTGTTAACTCCTCAGTGGAAACACCTCTAGGATTAACCATTCTACAGTGCTGTGGTTTCCAAGATCCATTCCAATCAAATCCTAGCTTAGGCTGAGTGTCAATGGACTAATTTAGGACTTCATTGGAACAAAGTAGTGGACTGGCACAGACCTCAAGGCAGAGGCGTGGGTCCGATTTGTATGACCTGCTTCTGACCCGGACCTGCTACTACAGAACCCGACCCTAACCTCAACCTGCTGCAGCACCATGTTCTTACCCATGACCCAACCCAACCCGATCCGAACCCGCAAGCATTTGTCCTTTACCTACTGCCTGCGTCGACTGACTCTCATGCTCTCACATTCACACACAGATATCTCTACCATTCTCCACTAATTGAGTTTAGGCTATATGGCATGGTAGCTTTCTCTAGTGGCCTGGATATATTTTAACATTTGTAACACATTAACTGTCTCTACTTACTTTACTATAAAATACCTGTCTCTTCCTTTCCTGCCACCAGTTGAAAGGGAGTTACACCTGTGCTTTCGCATAGTTGATGTACCACTTTTGTTGCTGTCGTACACAAAAACATGATGACAGGTTTTACAAACAACAAATCCAGTCACATGTTCATTATTTTCATTTGCTATGATTCCAAAAGAATTCCACACTTCTGATGTACCTCTCAAACTATTATCCACTACATATTAACCGTGTGCTATCTTTTGTTTCACCTCATCCACATATATTTTTTATTTCACCAAGCAGACATGTTAAAAGGATCTTGCGACAAGCGGCAATACAAACCGAGAACACTGCTTAGTAGTCAGCTGACTCCTCCCTAATCACCTTCTGTTTTAGTGCAGGTACATTTACCTTCTAATACGTTAATTGGGAAAGGGTTACAGACGAGTATGCTGAAAGGACAGAAAACATTTTTGGTAATCCAGATTCAGACCATTTTTATTACCTGAACCGCAAACAATGAAAAAGTTCACATTCCGACCCGAACCCAATCTGCTTTGCGGGTACCTGGCCCAATGCAGGACTCTACCTCAAGTGCCAGAGTTCGGAACCTCTGACACCCCATTAAAGGGTGGCAGTATTTAGATCTGTGATTGATTTGATGAGTGGTCCTAACTTGTGCCTAATTGAACCCATTGCAGTACAGGACCTAGCTCCAACCATACCCTACATTTTGAATTGAGCTTCCTAGAACCTTGTTTCAACAGGTCTTTAATTCTTATTTTTTTTTTATTCAGTAGTTAACACCCTGAAACCATGTGATTGCCATGTGAATTCATGTGCAATTTTCTAAAAGTGATTTTCGCACATTATTTAGGCAGAAAAGGGTAAAAAAAAAAAAAAAAAAAAAAAAAAGCCACAACAAATTAGTCCCCTGAATAACATCTCTCTACAGGAAATAAAGTGATGTGTGTTCTAATTCTGAGTTTCCTGTTATCACGAAAAACAGCATAAACCCCATAGGTAGAGCAATTGCTGGGTAGTAAAATCTGCTAATTATAAACTGTAGTACATAGTATAGTATTGTTTTATGTGATGTGGATTAAGAATCTAGCACGGGGTGGGATGTACCAGCATTTGCCAAAAATCAGACTGTGAATTGTAATTGTAGTTCTAAGACACTGACTACAGTCCTCCCTCTATTTCATGATTCCACAGTTCACTAATTTGATTAAATCATGGTTATGCTGACAGGAAATTGTACAAGTACAATAATTTGCTTTAAAGAGCTCTTCACTAATCCATTATTTTCAGTATTTCATGTTTTTTATGTGTAAGATATCGCTGTACCTGCCGACTTTTTGAATGAGATGAAATTGGTACTTGGCATCTCAGTTGTTGGCTTCAGCAGATGCTTTCCACCAAAGTTGAAAATACAGATATGCTGTTTGAACCCGTGCTTTCGTTTTGTCATTTTTAATAGTCCTTGGAATTAAAGAAAGAAGCTTGTGTGGAGGGTTTTGTCATTCTTTTAAAGGCAAGTCTCATTTCTTAGGTTCTGTTTTTATATTTTCTATAAGAGGCTACACGGCCCTTTACAGGCTTGTAAAACCTTAGATGTATTGTTTTATGGAAACCAAATCCACCCTAAGGTGTTGTTTAAGACTTAACCCTTTCAGAATCGAAATGTGTTTTTGTTTTAGTTTGTCTCTAATTGACTTTTCGCATGTGGTAAACCCATCCAACTTGGCTAGCCAAGTGGCCGGGGATTGTGGATGACGTGCAGAGCAGCTGCAGAGCCCAGCGCTGGGCTGGAGGGACTTTTCTGCCTGAGGGAGATAAAACCAGGCTGATGTAAAAGGCCATTGCCTGGGGAATGGGGAGTGGAGACTGCACTGGAAGAGCACCTTTCACAGGAGACACCAGGGAGGTTATTAGGATAAATTGCAATTAACTCTTATACTTTTTATTTACAAGGAAAGAAGCTGATGGTTCCTTGACTCGTTTTAAAAGGCCATATTAAATTTGTGTCACATTTTAAAATAAATGGCCACCGTATGATTTCCAATGGAATAGCCAGACATTTTGGAATTTTCTTTGTGCCTGTATAACTAGAATAACTGCTAAACAATAAATGCAAAATAATTGAAATGATACGGTCGTTGCTACTATAAGTGAAAGCCGTTCTTTCCTAATGCATGCCTCGCTGGTTTTGGCAGAAGCCTTTTCTGTAGAAAGAATCCTTTTAATGAGCCTGAAAACTGACAAGCATTTCCATCTGAAAAGAAATGTGAGGATTACACGGTGGGGAGAGTTTAGTACGACATGCAAAACAAGATCTGATCGACTTAAAAACATCAAATCGTGACTACAGAATTTAAGACCGGAGAGTATGGATGGATTTAATGGCTTTGAAGTCCTGTCCTACACCTTTGTAATTCTATTCAAATCTTTCTCTTCAGATTAATCCTTCGACCTTAACTTAGCCCCCATTCTGTTGCCTTAGAAAGCAAACACAATATATAACACACAAACATGTTTTATCAGGTAAACAACTTTTAATTACGCACATTTGACAAAAGATAAACTGCTTCTTTCACATGTTAAAAGATACCAGTTTACATTCATTTTTCTTAATATGTTTGTTATAATTTAACCTACCTGTTTTAACTTGACAATAATTTAGTATAGCAAAGAATGACACACAAAGTAGTTTTTATACATATAGAGTATTTCACAAATAGTCCAGTCAGATAGGAGAGGGGGAGGGTATAGGAGATTGTGGTTTAACCTTTGAAATTGGCGGCCGGACATTTCAAACCACAAGTGTATTCACGCTGATGAGAAAATGATGCTGCTATGTTGTTGCAAGGGTATGTTGTCGTGTCTTTATTTTCAACGGCAAGTCAACAGAATGAAAAAAATTGCAAACTAAAACGTATTCTCTCAAAAAGAGACAAACAGTTATGGTCTTGCATCTTAATACCCAATTGGAGCAACAGACTGCAACCGTAGCTCAGCAGAACTAAACTGTACATAAAAGTCTTGAAGATTCAAGATGGAAATTTGTGTCAATATAAATTTTGTTTGTGAGCTAGTTTAGACACCACAGCTAAAACTGGTGTGGTTGGGACTGCTTAAGACCTGAGATCAGAGTCTCTAATGAAATCACTTGACTGTGAAACATGGGATGATGAGGCACCAAGACAATAAACCACTCATTCTAAAACGGTTGCTTAATAAGAGACAGGAGTGATATTGAGCATTTGTGTAAGGGTTTCCATTATTGCACTGTTCTGAGATACTGGTCTTGGTCCTCCTGATAAAATGCAACACAATCCGATTGCACAAATATGATTTAAAAAAAAAAAAAGATCCATCATTAGGTTACTAAAGATCCCATGTAAAGAACCCAGACACGTAGTGAAGCATTGCTTCATCATGTATACACCAGTACTGTGTGACTGAGATCTGACCACAGTGCATTACCACACATGCACTGCACATTCCCTTCACTATTATTCATTTGATGTTGTTATTATTTATTTCTTAGCAGACGCCCTTATCCAGGGCGACTTACAGTTGTTACAAGATATCACATTATTTTTACATACAATTACATTATTTTTTACTCATTATTTTTACATACAATTACCCATTTATACAGTTGGGTTTTTACTGGAGCAATCTAGGTGAAGTACCTTGCTCAAGGGTACAGCAGCAGTGTCGTCCCCCCCACCTGGGATTGAACCCACGACCCTCTGGTCAAGAGTCCAGAGCCCTAACCACTACTCCACACTACGGCCCAAGAAAGCATCAGTCACAGTAAACACTGAATGAATTGCTTTTTTCCCCTCCCCAAAGAGGGAAAGACATGTTTACCTCATTCCCAGCTGCTTTGCAGAGACAGCCCCTGAATGCATATTGGCTTGCAGTAAAGCTTGGAATACTCCAGAGGTATATTGGTTCAAAAGCTGTTCTATAGAACAGTTTGGCCAAATAACACTGTACACACATGCACCTGCCATAACACTGCCAATAGTGTACAAGGGCACCATGGGCAGTCAAAACCGCATTCAATAGGGCAAGTCTACAAGGTGTTGTTCTAGATGTCAACATAACCAGTTATTTGTGGATGCGGAAACACCTGCCAATTGAGCATCTACTATCAGTACTAACTTGCAACAGGGAGATGCATCTTTTATAAGTTACAGAATGAATTAAATTGTGTTAATGTTCCCATTTACACTACATAGCACAGGTGTTTCTAATTGTTTACAAGAGCTGCTCAGTGGTAGTGTCTGGGTGTGTTGTGGAAAACTTGTTGAGTTCCACTCACACACTCCTCCAAGCCCTGCCCAAAAATAATTTTGGCAAGGCTTTGTTTTCTATTCTCAGTGGCAGGTAAATAACATTCACATAGATGGAGCAAGGCAGGGAATTTGAATGGAAAATGACCCGTAGTCCTATAACTTGTTGGTGCTGATCAGTTTCGCAGACATTTTCAGTTCTCAGTAAAAACTGATTCAGCAGCTACTAACTGATTACTGCAGCCCACGCCACAGCAACATCTGTCACCTGGTTTTGTGAGAATATTTCTGAGTAAACTCATTTTAATGTGTGGTTTCTGCATGTGTTATTACCTTTTCAAGGAATGTTGTGCCTAGAATCATTTTACTTCCATTAAACTAAGTTGAGTTATTTCAGAAACTGAGTTTTGTTTTTATTTTATTTTTTTGGTGGTTGAGAAAAAACTTCTATTTTGTCTCTGTTCTTGGTGAACAGGTGTCTACTTCACAGAGAGCCACATACTCATGACTACTAATGCACAGTAGTATGAATAGATCTTCAACTACACAATCAGGAGGGTCTGTAGGACAAAAGCCTGTTTTTTGTAAAATATATTATAACAACAACAAATTAAAACTTGGCTTTTTTTCAAAATTTTGTTTTGCATCAAGTGCTATAACAGAGTTTGATGGTGTTGTGTATAACCTACTGCTACATACAGAAGTAGGAGCTTGTTATTGGTTTTTAGAGCAGGCTTTTAGCAAGTGGTTGGTGGAGTTCTTCTTTCTGATCAGTTAACTATTAAGGAAGATAGACCCCAAGGAATTTAAGATTAATCCAGAATACAGTGTAATAAATGTTCTGTGAATCTGAAAAATTAATATTTTTTATTTTACTTCTACAAACAAACATATCCTTATTCCGAATAACCAGATCCTCAATTATAGTTGAACTTTAAACATACGAACCACACGAGAAAAAAACTCATTTTCTTGGAATGTTTAAATTACACAATAGTCACCTTATTTGCATGTGTGTACAAACCTCAGTTGCCTGAAATATCAGAAGTATGACTGCTTGCTTACTCACTTGATTTTTACAGTATGAAGTCTCCTTTTGTTCAGAGAAAAAGGATGAGCGCTTATTATAATGTTTGTATATTTTTGCGGATCCTTCCTATCTAGCCAGTGTTGTGAAGATTTGTGGCATCCTACTGCTATTTCAAAAATGGAGTGTATTTTAACGCTTTCTAAGAGGGAATGGTGAATGAACTTAAAGGGGTGGTCCTGTGCCCTTTTAAAAATACTTTTTACTTATTTAAGTTTTTTTTCCTGTGAACCAGTGCTGGAAATATGAGCTACAGTATGTTGACATTTCTTAAAGATGGGTTTGGTGTAAAGGTATGGTTTTTGCCTCTTGAACTATACCGTAGCTTGGCTGCAGGAGCATGTCATAGTGTGAGACAAAAAGGTTTCAATGAGTCATATAGTCATGGGAGTGTAGGTTCGCATCCTGACAGTGCCGGTCTTCAGTGGGGATTCTGGAGGGAGCATAGCAGTGGCCTTGGCGCTCCTGTGGGTTAGGGAGGCAAAACCATAAGGTACTGTTTCTCCTCGTCGTCATGGGATCGGAGGACATCCACTGAACCTTCAGTTTCCTTGATCTGTGTGCAGTGAGGGGAAAAATAAAAAGAGGAGCACATTCTAAATTGGGAAGAACATCGGGTAAAATGATTAGGCACTAAATAAAAATAAAAATGTCTCAATGAGGATCAAGTCTGTGTTCAGAGAACTCAATTTGATCTAGAATTTTATAACTTTCTTTTTAGTATTACAAAAAGTACCACCATATTTCCTTGTGCTCTGTACATTTTAGGGATATCAACCAACTATAAACATCAAGACCTGCTTATGAAAAAACAACAGCAGCAGCAAAAAAACAAATAAAACCCCACAAAAAGACTACTGTTCTAAGCCTACTTGGATTGATGCTGAGAGCATTGCAAATACCAGAATCTAGCAAGGTACTTCTGGGCATACTTAACATGGCTAGATGAAAGGATTTGTCAGAACGTAGATCCATAATTCAAAAGAACAGGAAAGCTGTGTTCTATATATGGCAGTATCAACAGGATGTATTTTTCTGATTTTTAAACATTAGCTTTAAAAGGTGCTCCATGCATGGGAATACAGTAACTGTTAAACTACGTCCTTTTATAAATTGTGTTTCAATGCTGAAAGGCACAGGTTGAGATGTAGACTACCTCCTTATGCTTTTTTTTCAAACATCGCAAATGTGTGCATACCAGTATCTTAAAAAATGAAACCGTGTGACATTTTTAAATGTGTTCATTTTTATTAGGTACTATTTTATGGTCATGTTCTATGAAGGGATGCATCCCGGTTTTAATAGAAGGCTTTTCTGAAATTGAATTCTATCCAGGTTATATAAGATAATTATTTATTATGGCAACCTTACCTCGTGTTGTCATCTGACAGAACTTCTTCTGATGTATTTAGAACTTGGCTGTGATGTTCTAGAACTGGATATTTATCATGTTTCCGTATCCTATTACATGGCACAGCAGCACTGAATTTATGTACTACGATTATCAAAATGGTAGATTTAAAATTAAAAATAATAATGTATTTAGGGAATTAATAGGTGGTTAAATAAAAAGGAACACTGGGTGAAAATGGAAGTGAATTAATATAGACTTAACAGGTGGCTGTATTTAGATCTGCCGCTGTTTAGATCATTAAAATAGACACTGATGTGTTTGTTTAAAGGCTGCCCGAGCTTCAGGTTTAATCGCTTTCAATACATCCTTAAACCAGACCTCGGTCGCTTTGAAACAGGGTTTCATCATCTTGGACGACAGAAGAAAGGAAGATTTTCTTTACTCGAAACAAATCTGCTTTTTGTTTGACACACTGCTGCTCTGTTATATTAGAGGACAAAGCTGTAATTGTTACTCCATGAGTGATAAAGTCGGTGGTCTAACTGTAAGAGTTCAGTGGCAAATGCAGTCTAGAACACCTCCAGCAGTTCACATTAAAATCAGCAAATCAATTTTTGGGGTAGTCTTTTAAATGTCAGGTGTTTCCTTGTTTGGTTATCTTTTAAGATATTTTGAGCAACTGTACTCTTCCTTTTCTGATCCAAATCAACCTCTATCTTGTAAAGTTGGGTTATTCCAGAGGTGCAATTTGATTGGGTATCTTGCTTTTTACATTAGTTACCCATGTTTATGCATTTTATTATATTGGTACAGATTTCATAACCCACAGCTACACTTTACCTATATATAATATATGGGAAATTTCAGATTAAATGGCTGGTCTGTAGTACTATACAAAACCTCAAACCATAAAAAATGTGAACTAGTAGTATTTTTAAATTGAGCATAATAAGGACATTGTTATGCCCATCAGAACCATTATGCACTACCCTTAATGTACAGACGTGCTCAAATTTGTTGGTACCCTTACAGCTCATTGAAATAATGCTTCATTCCTCCTGAAAAGTGATGAAATTAAAAGCTATTTTATCATGTATACTTGCATGCCTTTGGTATGTCATGGAATAAAGCAAAGAAGCTGTGAAAAGAGATGAATTATTGCTTATTCTACAAAGATATTCTAAAATGGCCTGGACACATTTGTTGGTACCCCTTAGAAAAGATAATAAATAATTGGATTATAGTGATATTTCAAACTAATTAGTTTCTTTAATTAGTATCACACATGTCTCCAATCTTGAAATCAGTCATTCAGCCTATTTAAATGGAGAAAAGTAGTCACTGTGCTGTTTGGTATCATTGTGTGCACCACACTGAACATGGACCTGAGAAAGCAAAGGAGAGAGTTTTCTGAGGAGATCAGAAAGAAAATAATAGACAAGCATGGTAAAGGTAAAGGCTACAAGACCATGTCCAAGCAGCTTGATGTTCCTGTGACAACAGTTGCAAATATTATTAAGAAGTTTAAGGTCCATAGAACTGTAGCCAACCTCCCTGGACGCGGCCGCAAGAGGAAAATCGACCCCAGATTGAACAGAAGGATAGTGCGAATGGTAGAAAAAGAACCAAGGATAACTGCCAAAGAGATACAAGCTGAACTCCAAGGTGAAGGTACGTCGGTTTCTGATTGCACCATCCGTCGCTTTTTGAGCGAAAGTGGGCTCCATGGAAGAAGACCCAGGAGGACTCCACTTTTGAAAGAAAAACATAAAAAAGCCAGACTGGAATTTGCTAAAATGCATATTGACAAGCCACAATCCTTCTGGGAGAATGTCCTTTGGAAAGATGAGTCAAAACTGGAGCTTTTTGGCAAGTCACATCAGCTCTATGTTCACAGACGAAAAAATGAAGCTTTCAAAGAAAAGAACACCATACCTACAGTGAAACATGGAGGAGGCTCGGTTATGTTTTGGGGCTGCTTTGCTGCGCCTGGCACAGGGTGCCTTGAATCTGTGCAGGGCACAATGAAATCTCAAGACTATCAAGGCATTCTGGAGCGAAACGTACTGCCCAGTGTCAGAAAGCTCTGTCTCAGTCGCAGGTCATGGGTCCTCCAACAGGATAATGACCCAAAACACACAGCTAAAAGCACCCAAGAATGGATAAGAACAAAACATTGGACTATTCTGATGAGTCCTGATCTGAATCCTATCGAACATCTATGGAAAGAGCTGAAACTTGCAGTCTGGAGAAGGCACCCATCAAACCTGAGACAGCTGGAGCAGTTTGCTCAGGAAGAGTGGGCCAAACTACCTGTTAACAGGTGCAGAAGTCTCATTGAGTGCTACAGAAAACGTTCGATTGCAGTGATTGCCTCTAAAGGTTGTGCAACAAAATATTAGGTTAGCGGTCCCATCATTTTTGTCCATGCCATTTTCATTTGTTTTATTATTTACAATATTATGTTGAATAAAAAATCAAAAGCAAAGTCTGATTTCTATTAAATATGGAATAAACAATGGTGGATGCCAATTATTTTTGTCAGGTTCAAGTTATTTCAGAGAAAATTGTGCATTCTTTGTTTTTTGTGGAGGGGTACCAACAAATTTGAGCACGTCTGTACTTCTGAAAATACAACAAACTCTGCAATTAACCAGACTGTAATTCCGTAAACGTTAGGTATGAGAGAATCCCAATGTCTTCCATAAAGCTAGCACACTTTTGCAAAGTCCTGCTTGACTACACTTGCAGAAGCTGTTTGTGAAAGTACCTGAACCCGTTTCCTATGCATTTAACTGTACAAGTTTAAATTGGGTTCATATTTGTTTCCAATACTAACGATGCTGCAAAAACAGATCTCAAGAGGTAAGGAATGCATGGTTGTGTCATGTGCATTCTGGATGTGAGCTTGAAATGACCCAAAAGGTGCTGTTACCCACCCGGTTATACCCATTTCTAGTAAAATGTAATAGTTTGGAGATGAATTCATTGTTGAGGTGCATTGATCACAAATAAGCACAGTGACTACCAGCGCAAATTAAATGTTGGTATCACGACCACCACAGGGTATTAATGTAAAACTGGTCCTAGTCGAGCAATGTCTTCGGATTGTCTGCAGTTTGGGTGGGGCTGACCTGAGAGTAGTCTTGAATGGGGAGCTGGATACAAGAAGGCAGTTCGCTGTAGCTGATTGCTGCTGGGACACCAGTCAAGTGGTTAACAACAGCTTGACATTTCCTGTCAAGCTGTTGTGAAATATTTGAGAAGTTTCATTAGGTGTTTTTTAACCAACCGAAACCTGTAGCAAAAAAGCTTTCAGCAATTTATTAAATCAACAGACAAAGCAAACAACAGCAAGTATGGGTTCATGTTGCAATGCATAAAGACACTGTAACTCACAGTTTGAGTTCATCTGATTAAGTCTGACACAAATATCAGTAAAATCACTGGAAGCCTTTTCGCAAAGCTTCTGCTGCATCTCCAGTTGGATCCTCAGTCTGTAGACTGACCCCCAGTTAGGTCTATTGATTTCCTCACCAGAAAGAGAATCTTACAAGGAAGAGCCATTGGTATTGCAGAGCAGCCGTTGTTTCAATGGCTCCCATAAGACTTCTGATCTGAAGGCTTTAAGTATATTTTAAACTGATTAGACAAGTGGGGCCAGTCTACTGGGAGGCTATATTGAGCAACCTGACGAAGAGATACTGACTTAAAAATATCTAGCTATTGATTTATGACAAACTGTTCAGTGCAAATTTCTTTTTGAGTGCCCACTCTATTTTGGAAAACCATGCGGTCTATGTTCAGTCTGCTTCCAAAAACAAAGCAAGTTTTGTTTGTGTCAATTTGACTCAGCCAACATTACATGTTGGTCAGGTATATTAAGTTGTTCTAAACAATGTTGGATCTAAATACTGCCATGGTTTGCATAATATAAATAGTAACAAACCTGAGCTTTTCCTTAAATGTACTGAATAGAGCTTGCTTTCTACAAAGCCCCCTTCTGTTTAATGAAGACAGTATTTAGGTCCACCACTATTTAGATTAATGAAATAGACCCTTTTCTGTTGAAATTCATAACAGACATTAAAAAGTAAAAATTTACGTTGATATCTTAACAGGAAAGGGAAAAATCTTATGTGAAATTCATGTGTCACAGGAGAAAAGCACAGCTTTTGGCGTCTAACTAGGTATTTAGATGTAAATGGCCTAACTAGGTGTTTCAAGTTTAATTTGAACACTATTTAAAATGCTTTTTTTTACCAGTTGTGTTTATCCAGTCCCATTCTTATACATCTCACACTTTGTTTCCTAAACTAACCTTACTAAGGTGGGATAAGGGTTTCTTTTCCTTTTTTAAATTCTCATCCCTGTTAAAACAAAGTGAAGTGGCTTTTTCTTCAGGCCTGTCTTGATCCTAAGGGGTAAAAAGTGGCTCCACATGTTGTTTATATTGCGTTGTTTTGTTTGTTTATTTTTCAGATTTTGAATTGGAGTTGTTTTAACCAAGAAGGCATGTCATTTATAATTCTGTTGTAATCGTTTGCACTAATTTACTACAGGAAAGCACAATAAAATGAAAAAAAAATGTATTACAGCATCACTGTCCACCATCGCCTTTCTGAATGTGAGCGAGTGAAATTATAATATCTGTTGTTATCGATGAATGAAGGATTGATATATTCCAGTAAGAAGTCAACTTTACTTACACCCTTGAAGGAGGACTACAGACACTTTATTATAAAAAGGTGTTCCACAACTTTTTTCACAATTAAAATCCTAACCTGTAACAACCTGTCATAATGGTTTTTGAAGTAAAAAAAAATATTAACTATCTCTGTGTGTCATTTTTATTCTCCTAACTGTGCTGTGTACATTTTCATAACTTGCAGTGCTTGGGGCATCAGTATTCACACTCATTCTTACCCAGACTTAGAGGCTTCATCAGAACTAGATGGTAGACGTCCACGAACACTGTAATACACGGGCCCTTTCATCAGGACCTGTACCTATATCGGGTTGGCCTACTGTTTGCCTGGGTCATAGCCTTGTTGGTATGTGGCGCAGACTCAACAAGCTGCTGGAACATGTCTACATTAATATTTCATGCAATTGGTGACTAGAAGTGGAATGTGATGACAAAATGCATCATTCAAGGTCGTCCCAAATGTGCTGATTTGGATTGAGATCTGTGGTTTGTGGTGGCCGTGGAAGATGCCTGAAGTCTCTGTCATGCTCCTCAAACCATTCCCACACAATTCTTACTTAGTGCAGCATTGTTTGGTGGACTTGATCCACAACGATGCTGAAGTAAACTCCAATTTGGCCCTCCAGAGTAATCCAGGAACCAAGGGTATACCAGGAGAACACCAGGGCAATGCCAAATCCAATCCAGTAGACAGGTCATGTGGAAGTGCCCATCTTTTACAACATGGTGTTAATGTGCATGGTGCTGGTGGATGTTAAGTTTTATAGATGAGCTGCTGAACCACATGTTTAAACCTCTTACCTTTGTAATTATTATTATTATTATTTGTTTATTTAGCAGACGCCTTTATCCAAGGCGAGTTACAGAGACTAGGGTGTGTGAACTATGCATCAGCTGCAGAGTCACTTACAACTACGCCTCACCCGAAAGACAGAGCACAAGGAGGTTAAGTGACTTGCTCAGGGTCACACAATGAGTCAGTGGCTGAGGTGGAGTCATTCATATAGCCCTTATCCATATAGTATGTTGTTTAGACCTTGTTGGGAAATATCCTAGTTGCTTTACTACTGTCTCCCTGATTCCAGGAAAAATATGTGAGACTTTGACCTTCCATTTCTGATGGCTGTTTATGTGATCTTTCTGGAAGCAAAGACCAAGCAACATGGAGTCCTATAGCACTAACAGCAAGGCATTCATATAAAGAACACTGAAATATTGAACTCTGTAACTCTATTAATCATAATAAAAAATAGAAGATTTGAAGAACAAAAGGGCATTACTTTTCTGGACAGGTTTTGTGTTATTGCACATCTGCCAGGCATTCATGTTTTAAATTATAGCTAATATGTGGTATATATGCTTTTTTTTCCTATTTCTCAGTCATCCAGGTTTTGCATATATACTCTGAAAGCTTGCTAATGTGTTTAAAGATAGTTTTCTATTTGAAAAGGAAAGTGTGTTTGATTGGGAGGGGGGTATTTTACATGGTCATTTGTATAAGAAAAACAACTGGTATGGCGTAGCAAACAAACACAGCAATTGGACTGTACTTGTTTAGCTGTAATCATGTTTGAGTCACTGTTGTGATTCATCTTTATTTTTAGCCACAGCGCAAAATTATTTATTTGTGATTATTCTCTGTAATTGGATTTAAACATCTTGTAATAGTGTTTTCTGGGCTACAGTGCAGGGAGCCATCCATACCATTGCTGTAATTGAGTTCATGTTTAGCATTGGGGACAATACAAGCTGATGTGAATCTTTACCTAATTCAAAGGCCATAATCCCAGCCCAAGGTGGAAAAGAGGTGGTAGTGATTTATTGTTTCATTCTGTTTACAAGCCAGCAGAAATACATAGAAAGTAGTTTTGTTTTGACAAAAACAAACAAAACAAGTTTGACACACCAACCCTTCTGTCTTCATTCCAATATAACATGGGGACATTCCACCCCATGTAATTGAATGGTTTCTTAAACAATTAAAAGGGCTGCCGTGACATAAATATACATATACAAGTAGTTTACTGTTTACTGATAACTTAAAAAGCCTTTTGTAAGTTATCAGTAAAATCAGTTTTCATTTAATGCAGTATGTTATCTAAAATAACCTATTAGATTTACAATATTCTATAGAACTACTTCATTGCAAAGATGTATGTGAAGAAAAGGCTGGTACATGCACAAAAAGTGTCAATTCAACACAACCCCCAAAATACATTAAAACAATTCCAAATGTACTATTAAGGGGAGTCATTCATATTAAGAACTCTTAAAGGGTATTAATGTAATACAATTAATAGGGCCAAGAAGAGGTAAGAGAATATATTTTAAAACAAGCACTCAGTTAACAAGGGTTTATCAATATTCAACTATGGCTATGAAATCCTAAATGTTGTATAATTACACATTACTACAAGCATTTCCCAGTCCTTTTTTTAACTGGTATGTTTTTATATGAGTCATGACATTTGACTTAAATTTGCAAGCTTTTGTATTAATTTACTTTTCACATTTAATGCTTGAATGGACTAGGCTTGTCAAACCATCTCAAGTTACAATATTATGGTTTCATGGCAACAAAAATGTTCCACGCACTGACTCCTCTTGTGTCTGAAAGGGAGTGGCAGGGTGAGTGGACAGGATGATGGAGCTTTGAAGGTAATCAGCGTCTCCTGCTTCAGGCACAGTCAGGTTTCATATAGACCTACATACTGTGTTAATCTCATCTAATCAGGGTTGTCTTTGAAATGTCCATACACTGGGGAAAATACCTGTTGGAGGATGTATTGATTCACTTATTAAAATGTTTTCCCTATTATATCATCAGGGTTCATGATTGCTGGACAGTGGATACACTTTGGGGTACCACTGATCATTAGAACTTTAGAACTTTAGAACTTTCATCCACCAATCATGAAGCGCTACTGCAGGGTAGATAACCACAGAATATTCAGATAGAATGTCAAGGACCACACACTAATTTCCACTCTATTTCTTAGCTGAAACGTTTTGCATAAATGTGAGGAGCGAACTCTGTCTTTTGGGGAAAAAGAGGCACCAAATGCTTTTAAGCTCAAGCATCAAACCAGATTTGTATTTGTAAAAAAACGTCATCTTTTGTGTCTACATGATTCCAAATCTTTGCATAGAGTCATTTCTCAAGTTGCAAATTTAAGCAGACTAACTTTAACAAAGAACAAGGCATGGACCTGTCAGTTTAATTTGAGGCTGGGTATAAATTATACCTACTTTCTCCCAGGGGATAAAACTTGAAATCATTCCTATGGAAACAAATCAAAGTGTCCACACATGCCAAAAAAAACGTTATCATTCATTGGTTTGTTTTCCAGACTTGTTTGAGTTTTAAATATAATACAACTCAATTTGAGCAATTAAACAAGAAAAGAAAGCTTACACATGTGGACTCCCCCCCCCCCCCCCCCCCCCTTTTTATTCACTCTGGTACACAGCAGTGCTGATAAACATGACATTTGCCTTTGTACTTTATATTACAACAATACATTAAAAATATTATGCGATTTATGAAAAGCCTCACATATACTGTATATGCATTGCCCAGTATATTACTCTATAAATTACACTAACTGCACAAATAAAACTATGTGGTGAGATTTATCGAATGCCACGTCTTGCTATGTGCATATACAAATGGATTAACATAAGTAAGAAAAAAATAATAAATGTTTGCACACAAAACACGTTTGAAATGAGAATCTGTAGGGGTTTACACCTGCTTGAAAATAGCCTGCAGTATATTTGATAGGTTTCACTATATAAACACACGGTTTCTCAACGAGGGAGATGATGAAACTGCACTTTCAGTCAATGCAATTGGTCCCGCTTGTCTCCGCTGGTATGATGTAATAGTGAAATAGCAAAACTCTTAAGGGTTAACAGAGCGGGGAGAGGCAAGGAAACGGTGATACCTCCAATGAGGTGTGTGCATGCGTCCAGGGATAAGGCAATGACGCAAGCACGGGACCTCTGAGGACCAGAGAAAAAAAACAAGCCGTGGCTCCGGAGTCAACAACACAGCCGCTGCTGGTGCGGATGCAGATGTAATGGCAAATTTCGCCCCCCTGCCAATTTTGCCAAATTCAGTGTATAAGATTAGAAACATGTGAGATAGGTAGAATTATTATTATTATTATTATTATTATTATTATTATTATTATTATTATTATTATTATTATTATTATTATTATTATTATTATTATTATTATTCAAATATTACAGTTTTGTATATTGAAAAAGTAGATCTCATAGACAATGTGTTACAATTACATATTAAGGAATATTAAATACATATCATAAATAGAAAAGTTAGAATAATAAAATAATAATCTTAACATCTATGGTCTTAAATGCAGACAGGTTTATTTTAAGAATGTATCTGTAGCTTTCAAATATGAACCAAACAGCTTCCATGCAGCTTTAGAAAATAGCAAACTTCACATCCTAACTTGTTTTCAAGTGTTTACATCAAGATACATCTATCAGCAATGCTATTATATGATCAGCTTTTTGGAGAAACCCCACCCACGTTCTTCATTACCAGTTGCACATACATTTTATCATAAGAATGCTCCACCCTGGATTTGTTTTTGGTTAAATACTTTTTTGCAATTCTATAGACAGCATTTATTGTATTCTGTGTTGAAAATAATACAAGGTGTGTGAAATACGGTATAGAACTGTTTAAAGGTCTTCTGGGATAAACCCTGTTAAAATACAGTGCAGCCAGCATACAGGTAAGTAAGAGGGGACAGCAATATACAGTAAAAACATAAATGCAACACTGTTGCTGCCCAGTAAATTGTCACTTCCTGTGCTGTAGGTCAGCTTCACTCCCTTGGCCTACCAGAGTGAGGCTGACCGGCCAGCTGTTCCTTCACAGTTAAGGATAACACATATTTTGTGGTGTACTGCTGGTTCACAGTTGCAGGCAGACAGGGGAGCATTTGCAAAACGTGCAAGCTGTAAACAGAAGAGTGAGTGCTTTGCATCAGGAAGCAGGTGTGCACTCACTGTTTGCATTACAGGTGGAGAGGCTGGGAAAACAAAGAATGGGCGTTATCTACTGGGAATCTACAGCAGTGGTCGGGAGAGAGGACAAGCAAGGGATGGATAACATTGGAAATGAGGAGCCACTATGTTGATAAAATGGATGACTTGTTTAATTCAGCGGCTCCTATATTATCAACACTACACCAACAGGTTTTTAGACCCTTAATTGTTATGGGTGTGAAATGTCAGAGCTATCTTATGTATTCTTCTTGTTTAGATTCCTTTTGTATTTCTGATTCAATCATTGCATCCGAGTGACTTTTTAAAAGTTTAAAGCACCTCTGGCCTCACTAGGGTTCTCAGAATTGAACTTCCAAGTTCTTCTGCTACACCAGACAGTAGTCATTAACAAGTCGCCCTGCAACTCTAGTGAATGTAAGAAGTACATCACTAAGAAGAAATAATGTGGTATTTCTCAAATCTGTGATCTTAATTAGCGACTTCTAAGGAGTACAGAGTGGTTTTATAATTCATTCTATTTTGTAAAAAAGAAAATGTACTTTTAGAAAACAAAAAGAATGCTCTTAACGATTTGGAGTTAAAAGCTTTGAGAATCTAGCTCACTTTGTGCTTCAGTACCAGGTTAGGTAGGAACCACACAGGGCAATTACAAACATCATAACCAAAGTTAAGGGGACTTTTATTTACAAAGTAGTGATTTTGTTGGAAGAAAGCAGCACCACATTTTCAAATCAGAAAAGGAAAGTTTGTCTTTGTAGAGTGTGGTTATGCGCTTCATTCATTCATTCAAATATGTACCAGACTACAGAGATTAAATGTCTCATTTACATAGGTGACCCCATTCATCAACATCCGCTGCTGGAGGGAAAAGAACCAACAACACCACAGCTAAACAGTGATGCCAGATTCAACACAGACAGCGTCAATGATTGATTATGCATCCAGGATTATGTAAAAGCTGTAATGTACTGGATTTGAATTCTGAAGTACCTGAGATCTGTTGGTTTTTCCGAGTGAAAGGCAGTTCACCTCAAATGAAGATAATTAATATCTTAAAGGCATTAACAGTTTAGCGTTTACATGTTAGCCAAATGTTAAGCGTTTAGAAATAAAGTTAAGAGCACCTATCATACAGACAAGGTAAGCTATGGTAATGCCCTCTAATTATTTGTGAATTAAAACCAGTAAACCAGGCCTGTATTCCTATTCTGAACATTTACATTACACATTTATGTTCCTTCTCAAGGTCATTTCTTCTGTCTCATTCATTTTATAAAGACAATGGCAAGTCATTAATAAGATACAACAACAAGCGTTTGTCTATATTTGTTAGGTTTCATAAATAATTCCAAGAAGGGACACGGTGCTGTAAGAATCCTGTAGTGGAAGGAAACAAAAAAAGCACACACAAAATATAAATAAAACATCTGAGGCTTGTAGCTGGGATTCTTGCCATGTTTGCCAGCTGTTAGTAGTTGGGTTTTGCAACCACTACGACAGTTCTGCTTTCCCCCTGACCTGCTTGTGAATGCCAGACAAAACATTTTGAAAATATATTTGCTGCAGGAGGTTGGGTGCAGTTCCAGCCAGACCCCTGCTGTGAATTTGGCTTAGACTCACCATTCTAGTAAAAGCAAAGTTACAGCAGCATATTTGTGTTTCATATTGCACTCCAGTGTTAAAATCTGGGAAACTGATCTATATGTCAGCCTCTTTTTTGTACTGTAATTCTTTTGTTTAACCGTGGTGTCTTTAAAAAAGTGTTAACAATTTACAGCAAATGGCGAGAATCCAAATGCTGGAAATAATTATGCAACTTGCGGCATTTATATTTTGCAGATTTTCAATAAATGCTAAATTAGTGACAATTTTGCATATGTTATACAGTATAATATGACAAATAACAAAACAGATTTAAAACAGTCCTTTATTGTGTCATCCTGTGGATTGCTGTATGCGTTGTTGAGGAGTTGTGTTTCAAATCTTTGTGACTACAGTCTCTTCCACAGTATTGCTTTCATCCGCCACTGGGAATTACTTGAAAGCAATTTCAAATCAGATGTGTTCATTTCCATCAGCAGCTGATCGAGATCAAATCGTTTTCAACTGGGACTCTAGCTGGCAGAGCTTGATCGCTCCATCTCATGCTGATGGTGGAAGTTACTTAATATGTTGGCTGAGCATGAAGGCTGTGAATATCTTAAACTTTCAGGAAAATATTAGTTCAGTCAAGAAACTCATGCCATTATTAAACCTTTCTAGACAACATTACTATGCTATACATATTTTTATAGTGCATTCTTTGGCCTTTGGGCCCACCTTTCGAGGTACCCCTGCCCATAAATGAGCTTGCAGGTAAGTGGAGAGGCTGACCATAAGGGAAGTCATGGGCAAGGGGGCAGGATATCTGCCATCCTCATTAGACAAAGCCAAAAAGCAGATGGAGGCTGGGGAGGAGGAGGCCACAGTTTGATATTGGCAGGATGGGATTGAGCTTCACAGACTGGTTTCATGATGAAGATGGAAATGCGTCATCCGTACAGAACTACTGCACTGCCACTGAAGATCATTTCATAAGGGCGATACAAATGAGAAGCAAAGAATATCAGTCATTCCACCTCAACTTGCTACCTTTCTGCTGCGTCATAACAATAGGAGTGAACGTGAGTCGAGACCCGACGTTAAACAGTGCAAAGTATGCAGCTGAGGTCTCAGTCCTGTCCTGTGGAGCGTGGCGCATCCTAACTGAAACTTAGCGAAGTGAAATGGAAAAAAACTTCTGTTCAGAGCTAGATTAACAGCAGGGGAACCCCCAGGAAATTAGCCATTTCTTACCGACTGAAAGACAGCTGTTACTCTAGGAATGAGAACGACCTCCCCCCAGAGACCCAATCTGCAATCAACAGGGCCTAAAAATAGAACAGGCGTTCTACTGATGGCCCTTGCAGTCATCACACAAACATTAAAATGTAGTTTAGACGCGCTTCGCCATCTCCGCGCTTAAATTAAATGTGATATATTTGCTCTCTTTGATCCCCTGTGCAACATGTCTATCCTGTAAATAATTCAAGGCCTTTTCATCAGAGAAACAGAGATGCCTCTAAGACAGAATGTTTCTTTGGTTCAATAGTAACATCATGCAAGCATTTCTCTTGCTTTATATGGAGAACAGCTGCCTCTGACGTTCAGATTCAAACATAAAACTGAGACACACATCACGTAAAACCTTTGATAATGGAGGCTGTGTTACTCAGAGCTGGGACAGGCAGTCCCTGAAGGGTGGCTTCGTGAGCAGTTTGACAATTCCACAATGGAAAACATGAAATATAGGGAAGCTGTTTACTTCAGTTTGTGTGTGTGTGTGTGTGTGTGAAATCTGATACATATTCATAGAATTGCATGGTGTCTTCCTACACTGTACAGTGGCACAATTTTATAATATGACTCAGTTGTATAAAAACAATCGTTCTCAAACAACTAACTCTATACAAGATATTTATCTACATTAAAATAAATATTAAAACGCTACATTCGTGGGATAAAAAAATAACTTACTGAAAAATGTCAACAACAGGGATGAGAAGCTAAAAAAACAAATATCTGACCAACATTGAAGATGAACAAAATATAAAATGAAATGGAATTGACACATGATTTATTATTTTAATAATGTTTCTGACAGTTTAGGTGGCATATTTAAATTGGTGTTGTACAAATGAAACCAGTTTCAATTGTATAACCTGTATTAGCAATTGCCAAAATAAAGAGTTATACTGCAGCCCAAAAGCAAGCGCTAGTATATCTTAATTAGCGTGAGGAAGCTGCTTTTACACAGCCCTGTCAGCACAGCTGTCTGTGTGTGTTTCTTACTGATGGCTTTAGAAGAGACTGGCGTGTGAAAGGCTCAAACACTGCAATGAAACATTTGACTAATTTCATATCTTATGAAAACACAAATAGATTATGAAAAGTAAGGTCATATTATGTTAATGGCATCTAATGTGTATTTAAATATATTTACTTTGCATTTGCTTACAAAATCCTTCTTGCGTTCTAATTTCCATACCCATTTCCCTGGCTTGCTGTTGACCCCTCACTGTGGGTCCGAGGAGACTTTGTTAAAACCTGGGTGTATGTCTAACACATGCCCTGAGTGGTGGTTATAAGCCGGTTTGACTGTATGTCGCAAAACACTGATGTAATTAATTGCTTCTCAGCAAATCCTAAATTCTGTTGGTTGTGATGTATCCTATGCATCTCTGTCCTCACTTCACAGAAAAGCTTCTTATCAATAACTTTAAGCACATTTCATAAGATATCCAATGAGACTAAAAAGACATGTACACAGTTTGACAAATGTAGACAAACCTATAGATAAACCTTCACCCTACCTGGTAAAGACACAGTCACAGATGTTTTATTATATTAGTCCTTTAATATACCATGGAATCCACCTGGATTGTATCCACTTCTTATTTTTGATGTAATCCTGGGATAACCACAGATCGGGAATACAGGGCCATTCCCCTGTGCTGTAAAATAAAAAATAGGGTGCTTATCACAGCAGGGTATAGGACTCCCAAGCTTGTTTCTGTACTACTGAATATTGTACACTTATAAAAACAACAGAGGGTTCTGTATAAAAGGGGTCAGTGTCTGTTAATCCCGAATGTACACCATTTTATATTACTGCAGTCTTAATATGTTCCCTGATATGAATGGGCATACATAATTGGACAGTATTTGGAACCCTTAAAAACTGATTCTGTATGAAGCATCATATATTGGTATTTCATTTCAGATTTCACAGTTGAATTCACGTATCTTTGTCCTGTAGAGATTTAGAGTTGCAATGGATTGAGGGTTTTCATGTTGAGTTTTGAAAATGACTGTGCAGGAGATTATTATAAATAAAACGAAAAGTATGGATTGACATTTAAGACCAGAATCTCAATTTGACAGCATCTAACACAGATATTGGCTTCAGAAACATTTAGTTTTTATGATACCAGCTGGCTCTTCCACGACATTTGTGTACAGGAAATGTAATGAGCTATAGGTATAGGTGTCTGGTAATGTCCTAGACCTGCTCTTCATCATTTGAGACAGTATATTTATCAAGAAATATCCATTATAACAACAAACAACACAGCACTATGATTTTCTCAAAATTAACATGACTTATTAGTGGTCTTCGATTATTATTATTATGTTATTATAATCTTTATATCATCTTTATTTTCTTATTTTTTAATCGCTGACCTGTTTAATTTGTTATTTGACATGCTTTGTATTTTCGCAAACATTGCTTCTGAAAAGACTCCTAACATATTGCAATAAGATAGACATTCCAAAGGTTTAGATGAAAGAAAGTTACACGTCGATAATTTCTACGCGTTATCTTTCTGCTGGAATGGTGTAACCATTCCAGTACAAATTGTTTTGCTTTTAAAATTCCCTTTATCGTAAATACTCAGCATACCTTTCTCACATCACTGACTCAACGTGAAGGCCTATTTACATAATCCAGTTTCATAATGTGTCAATCCACTTTCGAGACTCTGGACTGCCGGTGTATGTAAATTCATACGAAACTCGGCAGGGCTTCTTTCTTACTGCTTAGTTCCTCATTTCAATACATTTTAAGTTTCTATCGTATTTCCCCCTACATAACGTGTTTAAAAATATAAAATAAATCTGTATCATTTTTTTTTTTTTTTACAGCTACTTATGTATGTTTGTATGTATGTAGGTATTTATCCACACTATTTAAAAATGTGGAACATTACGTAAAATGCAGCAGTATACTACTATGTTTTGTTTTGTTTGGTAATTTTAAGAAAATTACAAATTTTTTTTCTGCACATTTACAGACATTTCTTTCATTTACATTGCTGAATTTACCCATAATTGTAGTTTTTAACAGTGTATTATTATTATTATTATTATTATTATTATTATTATTATTATTATTATTATTATATTGCTTAACTTCACTGGTTAGGTGTGAGGTGTATTGCCTCAAGGCAACACCACATGGTTATGGTCAATTAAGTTTCATATTTACATGCATGTGTTCCGCTGGTCCAATTATGCCAATTCATTTAATAATAATAATAATAATAATAATAATAATAATAATAAGATATAGACAAACCATGCTGCAATTTATATTGCCATTTTTTGATAATGATTCTTGAATGACCCTGTGATTGACAGTGTAATGATACATTTACCAACATACCGTGTACCAAAGACACATGTCAAGTAAAATTAAAATAACACACACAATAGCCTTTTAAGATGTGAACAGACCCACCGTAGACTAGCCGTTAATTACATGTTTTGGGACACACTAGCTTCAAGGTCAGGAGGTAATTAACTAGATATGAAGGACCATTCCCAGTCTTTTCCTGCAGGCAGATTTACACAACACATGATATACATTTGAATGAATTTCAGTTGATTTGATTTAAATCTCATCAGTTCTACCAAATCTCAACTGACAGGGGCCACCAAGTACTCCTGCAGTGCGTTTTATTTTTCAACTGTTTTTTGTTATGTTGTATAAAGAATGATTTTTCTATATCAAACAACAGAGGGCTGTTGTTTTACATATAGAAACATTTTTTCAAACAGTCAAACATTCCGAGATATGTACAGATATAGAACAGATATCTATAGATATATATATATAAAACAAATCATAGTGTGTTTTTACCTGCTTTTATTTAATTATGTTTATATGACATCTTCCCTGTTGCCCCTCTCCCCGTTTCACTGTGAATCAACACTGTTGACAGTAATTATACTTGTCGAGGCCCTACAAGATAACCACGACACCTTTGATGTAACAATCATTAGTGTTGCTTAGCCACTAATACTGCATGTAATAAAACTGGTAGACGCGTTTTATTTTCTTGTCACTTTGTTGAACAATTGAGTTTGAGTCACTCAGTCAATCATGACCTGTAAAAACAAATATTCATCACTCTGCCCAAAGAATTTTCTTTCTTTCCAAAATAAACACTGATTCTATAAACAGTAACCTACATTTATATAAATTACATTTGTTTGTGATGTAATGTCATTAAACCTGTAACCACCCTGGCAATAAGACTGTAGCCTATATTATTATTATTTATTTCTTAGCAGACACCCTTACCCAGGGCGACTTACAGTTGTATACAAAAAATACATATCAAGAATTATAGTACAATTAAGAGCAAGATACAAAATACATTGACTTCAGTACTAATAAGAGCAATCACAAAACACAATATGATTTGATATCGGGGCAATTCAAGAGCAGAGAACAGTGTTGATAGTTACATCAGGGTTAGATACGAGTGCAAGTGAAATACAAAATACTACAGATTGGGTTAAGTGCAGGATTAAATACAGTAAAATAGGGAGCAGGTAAGTGCAAGTTAAAGTGCATTAAAGGCAGAGTACTATATTATCCAGAAGGGAAGAGTTGAGTTTTACAGGTGTTCTTCTAGTGTAGGAGGAGCGGAGAGGTCAGGTGGGGGTGTAGGGAGAGATGAGGGTCTGGAGGTAGCTGGGTGCAGTCTGGTCAAGGCATCGGTAGGCGAGTACAAGAGTCTTGAACTGGATGTGAGCGGTGATCGGGAGCCAGTGGAGTGAGCGGAGAGGTGGAGTAGCGTGGCAGAAGCGAGCAGCGGAGTTCTGGATGAGCTGGAGTGGACGCAGGGAGGCCAACCAGGAGGGAGTTGCAGTAGTCTAGGCGGGAGAGTACCAGGGCCTGGACGAGCAGTTGAGTGGAGTAGTTGGTGAGGAAGGGTTGGATTCTTCGTATGTTGCTCAGGAAGAAATGGCAGGTGCGTGATAGAGTGGAGATGTGCTGGGAGTAGGAAAGGCAGGGGTCCAGGGTTACTCAGAGGTTCTTAGCTGAGGAGGAGGGAGAGAGCATGGTAGATTCCAGAGGAATGGAGATAGAGAGATCAGAGGAGGGAGAAGATGAGGAGGGGAAGAAAAGGAGGTCAGATTTAGAGAGGTTGAGTTTGAGGTGATGCAAGTGCATCCAGGAGCAGATAGCAGACAGACAGGTAGAGATATGGGAGGGGATGGTGGGGTCAGAGGGGGGATGGAGAGGAAGACCTAAGCATCATCAGCATAGAAATGGTATGAGAAACCATAGGATGCAATGAGGGGGCCCAATGAGAAGGTGTAGAGAGAGAACAGGAGAGGACCCAAGACTGATCCTTGGGGGACTCCTGTTGAGAGAGGGTGAGGTGTGGAGGTTGAGCCGCGCCAGGTTACCTGGTAGGTGCGGTCAGAGAGGTAGGAGGAGAATCAGGCCAGAGCAGTGCCAGAGATTCCCAGGTCAGCGAGACAGGACAGGAGAATGGAGTGATCAACACTGTCAAAGGCAGCATAGAGATCAAGGAGAATTAGGACAGAGGAGAGAGAGGCAGCAAGGGCAGAGTTTAGTGAGTTAGTGACAGACAGGAGAGCAGTTTCGGTGGAGTGGGCACAGCGGAAACCAGATTGCAGCGGGTCGAACAGAGAGTGGTTAGACAGGAAAGCAGAGAGCTGGCGGCGTATTGCCCACTCAAGGGTTTTAGAGAGGAAGGGTAAGAGGGAGACAGGATGGTAGGTTTATTAAGGAGGGGGTGATAGAGGCTTGTTTGAAGGCAGAGGGAAAGAGTCCAGAGAGGAGAGAGGTGTTGAGAAGGGAGGAGATGAAGGAGAGTACAGCAGGTGCAGCAGCTTGAAAGAGGTGAGTGGGCAGCAGGTCCAGGGCGCACATGGTGGGTTTGTGGCCCTGGAGGAGGGAGGAGAGGTCAGTCTGAGAGGGGAGAGAAGGAGGAGAAGTAGGGTGTTGGGGTTGGAGTGGGGGGGAGGGAGAGGTGTTAAAGAGTTTGCGGATATCAGAGATTTTAGAGGAGAAGAAAGAGGCAAAGTTGTCACAGGAGATAGAAGAGGGAGGAGGAGGGGGAGGGTTGAGGAGGGAGGAGTAGGTAGAGAATAGTTTCTGGGGGTTGTTAGTGGAGGATTGGATAATAGATTGGAAATAGGAGTGTTTAGCAGAGGAGAGAGTAGAGGAGAAGGAGGACAGAGGGAGTGGTAGAGGTCTAGGGCAGCAGGGAGTTTAGTTCTCTTCCATTTATTTTCAGCAGAGCACAGTTTGGTTCTTGCTGAGCAGAGCACAGAGGAGAGTCAGGGTTGGGGAGGGGAGGGGACAGAGGGAGTCGAGGGAGGAGAAGAAGGTGGAGCTAGCAGAGTCTACAGAGTTGGGAGATAGAGTCAATAGGAGGGAGGTGAGAGAGCAGTGGAGGCAAGGGGAGAGAGTGGAGGTTATGGCGGGAGGTGACAGAGGGGGTAGGTGGAATAAGTAGAGAGGGGAGAGAAAAAGAGATGAAATAGTGATCAGAGAGGTCCAGAGGGGTGACAGAGAGGGTGGAGGGGCAGCAGGCCCTGGAGAAAGTGAGGTCCAGTTGATGGCCAGCTTTGTTGGTAGGAGAGGATGGAGAGGAGAGGATGGATGGAGAGAGAGAGAAGTTGAAGGAGTGAAGGAAAGGAAGGAATCTGGCAGAGTGGGTAGGGTTAGAGAGATGGATATTGAAATCACCAAACAGGACAGCTGGAGAAGACAGGGAGGGAGGAGAGGAGATGGTCGAGTTCATCGAGAAAGTGGGAGAGAGGTCCAGGGGGACGGTACTGTACAATTAGCAGGAGTTGACAGAGAGAGGTTAGTTGGACAGCGTGAAATTCAAAAGGTGTTAACAGAGAGTAAGGAGAGGTCAGAGGGGACAGTAAAGAGTAAGGAGGGAGAGAGGAGAATCCCAGTCCCACCTCCCCATCCAGTGAGACACAGAGGGATGAGGTTAGAGGGGTTAGGGGAGCAGCGGCGGAGAGAGAACAGAGTACGGGAGTGAGAGAACAGAATAACAGGGATGTGAGAGACAGTCATAGCAGGACAGGTGAGACAGATAGGTACAGTAGTAGTGGGAGCAGGAGCAGTGGGGGGAGGGTACAGACCTGTCTAGTAGTTTCGGATTTTCTCCAACAGCCTCTCCTCGCTGGACTCCCACTGCTAGACTCTCGGCTCTTTGGTAGAGAGGCTGTTTGATTGGCTGCCACTTCATGCTGGCGCACAAATAGGCTAGCTGTCTATTATACTAAACTGCGCTAAAGACAATACTTAAGCAATACAATAGTTTCAATGCACTTCAATGGGATCACACAACTACAAAACGCTGTGTGGAAACCAATCAAATTGCAAATCAACCTCTATTCAATTGAACCACACTCACCTGGTACTAATCACAAACAGTAGATCACCTAATTAAAACAACACCACCTTTATAATGTTACTTAAACACAGCTAATGTTAAAAGTTGGAATGAGGCCTCTAGTAGCCACTGGGAGAGATTTGGAAAAGGTCCTTGCTCTACCTGTCCCCGCTCTGACTGCCACAGCTCAGACTGCCCTTGGATGTGTGGCCCTTAGACTGCCACAGCTCAGACTTCCCTTGGATGTGTGGCCCTTAGATTGCCACAGCTCAGACTTCCCTTGGACGTGTGGCCCCTGGACGGCTGGTGCTTAGAATGGCTGGCGTTATAAGACACTGTTTACCAATTTATACTGTCCTGCAGGTCTAGAGCTGGTCCAGTTTACACGCTACCTAAATTCACTTCAATCAACCACAGCTCTGAACACTTTAGAAAATGAATTCCTTCAACCAGCTAAGGTAGTTACATCAGCAACAAGCATTCAATTGTACTTACCAAAATCGCTAGTTACTTCCTTCTGAGTGCAAACTGCAAAACACAATCCAAGCAGGTCGGTCGCTAGAACAACTGGTTAGCCAAGGGAAAAACAACGTTCATTTTAACACTACAGCCAGCGAAGAGACACACCCAAACAGCTGACTTGAAAATCACTGACCAGTTTACAAGCTATCTAAATTCACTTCAATCAACCACAGCTCTGAACACTTTAGAAATTAATACATTATGTATGTTGTATATTCAACAGCATGCAGCAGGTCATCGATCTGTTTTACACCAGCTACTATGCCTATGCAGAACACCACGCATTTTCATTCCCAATTATTTTTAAATAAGAAATTCGCCACATTTATTTGTACATTACTAAATAGGCTTCAATATAACTGTGCATTGTCCATGATATAGAAGTAAATCACTGTAAAAACCTGTAATTAACAAAGCAGTCCACTGCTCCAGTCAATCACAGTTTTGAATACAGTTACATTTCTGTAAATTGTTCTTGTCATTTCTACCGTTCAAAGTGTTGTGCCGTTTAATACCAAATTAGTGATGACACAGAGAACTCCCAGGCACACCTTCTTTGTAAAATTGGTAGTGACGTATACAAATTAAAAAATCGCTGTCGTGTTGTATTTCAGAGACTCACGGAGGTGTCAGTCAAAGAACAAATTTGAGAGCAGGGGCATATCATTTGCATGCCTGGTAATGGAAAATGACATCAGCGCCCAAATTAAAAAACGATCGGAGATTAACGCCTCATCAGTAATGGTTGCTTCATGTTTTATTACACAGATAGACCATAATACACCATATACAACTGCACATTCGTCATTTTCAGAGCAGAGCAGGGAAAACGCGTCCCCCCAAATGATGTTCCTATACTATAATGTGGTAAAATCATATTGATACGAAGAAAATGCAACACAGTTTAATGGGCTTGGTTAAAAAAAAGACAGACTTAGCAAAAAAATATTT
Organism: Acipenser ruthenus; assembly: GCF_902713425.1. NCBI lineage: Eukaryota > Metazoa > Chordata > Actinopteri > Acipenseriformes > Acipenseridae > Acipenser > Acipenser ruthenus. The sequence continues at coordinate 6,764,053 of NC_081207.1, read as the reverse complement.
CAAAACAGAACGCAAACATTCACAATAAGTGCACACTGGTGACAACGCCCTTATATAATTCGGGCTGACAACAAAGAGATTCCAAAATATCTAAAAATGCCATCGTGTGTGCATGACTAAACATGCGGCACGGTTTAAGGCAGTCACATGTCAACAAACATTTTAATATGTAGTTTCAATAATAATAAAAAACACGTATATGGATCCTGATTATCTGGAGATGTTTTTATTCAGTTAATCCTGCAAAAGCATATTATTAAATGGGATGTCCTTATCGACATCTGTAGTATACTCCCAAAATGGGAGGTTACTGAAGTGCAACCCTTAAATAGGTATAGCAATAAGTCATTTTTGAGAACACTGACGTGTGTCTATTTTAGACCTAATCCATAATGCATTAGTTGCAAACCCGCCGGTGTGGAAGAACCACAGCGTCCATGTTAAAGCAACAACGAGAAGCCCCATTCTTTGGAATTCTTGTCAGTTAATTTCTCCGACAAATACAATGCATTTGTTAGTCAAACAGTAGACTATGAGTAGAAAAACACTGCATTGTGAACAGGTAAAGTCATGAATCATTTTTTTATCATTTTACATTTTTACTGCAAAATTGCCACCTGCTTTTGGTCAATACACCACTTTGCGTAGATATGACAGATGGAAAAAAAGTCAGTGACTTAAATAATGTTGCAGCCTTCTGTTTTGCTTCTGAAAAAATCGTGCTGCAGGTACGCAGGTCAGTGCGAAAATAATAGGGATGTGACTTAGCATGACTCTTCAGATCATCCGGTTATTTTATATGAGCTCCTTGACATTTACTCGCTAAGTGACTCCTACAGTTTTCTTTTCTGGTGAAATAAATCAATTTACGTTGGTAGAAGATTAACTAAGCAACCTGCGTATAGGCTACAAGTGAATCCATCATCTGTTACAATCACGACGAGTCTGTTTTTTATGAATAAAAGAACAGTTTGATGTTCCAGACACTCTTTAACAGAAGTCTAAAGTTTCATTAATAGCAAACATTATTGTATTCTTCAAATAACTCATATGTGCCCCGTGTTTCCAAAGCATTGAACACTTATTTTTAACAAAGATATACGTTAAGTAAGCACCACTATTTCGTATTCAATAGAAATCGAGATATTTGAAAGCACGAAATGAATTACTTGAATTAATTGTATCTTGTCTATATTAGGTTAACGGTTAGTTGTAAAAACTAGTACTTTAGGATTTATTTTGATCTATGGGTTTGAAGCACCCAAACTATTATCATTGGAAGAAAAGCACATTCCTGACCAAAACGCCATGTATTGTGTATTGCAGAAGATTATAATGATTGTACATAACAAGTTATTAATGTCCTTATCTGCAGTTTGCATGCCTTCACTACCTAGTCCCTAGTCTATACAATCTTCACTGTAACCATGCTTATATAAATAGGCCTAGTAGTGTGCATAATTCAAGCCACCATTGTGAACAGTCATTGTCCAAAAGCTATTCTTTCAGAATATACTATTATTATTATTATTATTATTATTATTATTATTATTATTATTATTATTATTATTATTATTTATTTATTTATTTATTTCTTAGCAGACGCCCTTATCCAGGGCGACTTACAATCGTAAGCAAATACATTTCAAGTGTTACAATACAAGTAATAACTATTGAATAATCTATAGGAAATACAAAATACATGTACCTCTTGGAATCTGTCAGTTTATAGAGACGTTTATTTTAAAATATAAACTCATTATTATGGGAAAGACCAAGCACAAGATCATCATCTTAGCACAGCCAGTTTGGGAATTAATGTGAATGCAATTGACTTTTAATGACAAATGCATTGAGTTAGAAGCTTAATGTTCTGTTGTTAATTCTATGGTAGGAAGTTAAAATTCTAACAGTTTGCCTGTAAAGCAGTTAACTGAATAATGGACACACACATGTGTCATGTTAAGCAGGTGAATTCCTTAATCTTGGCAACAAAACTGTTGACAATGAGCTGTCAACCTTTGTGCACTCATTTAAAATGCTAAATAAAGACATATTCTTATCCAACCATGCTAAATCATTGATAAGAGACTGAATGCAAAGAACCGTAGGCAGTGACTGTTTTGTCAGTTTCATAAATGCCAGTTTAATTTTACTTGGATGAAGGTGCAGCTAATTATAATTCTAACTTTTTGGGGGCTTCTCAACTGGGACATACATTTAAGTAATTCGAAGAATGGAACACTGATGTGGTCACACGTTTCTGATTCCCTAGAAATCGAATTTAATTCATCTTTGCGACACGTCGTCTCTAGCGTGTGAAAACAGGTAGTTGGTACAATCTTGCGTTGCCAGCTCATACATTGTCGGCTACTTTAAAGAATGACTCCACCGTGGTGAGCACGAGCTCGAAGGGTTAACGGGTTTCTGGGTTTGAGGTGAAAGAGGAAGGAAGGAAGCTGTTGCTAACGTGTAGCTCTAAATAAAAATGCTGTCACTCTTTCATTGGTGAGTGGGATGGCGTTTAATGCAGCATTCTTAGTAACTAGAGAGGAAAACAATAGCAGCTGGGGTCGCCGGCTATTTGTTATGTACAGAGACAGCAACAGTGTGAAGCGAAGCAAGGCCAGAAGGGACTATTTTTAGACCTAAAGACGGTTGTTTTGTTGATGTATTCTTGTAAACCTGTAGACTTGCCGATAACCAGTTGTGCTAGCTAATGACAAGTTACCATTTAATAAGATTTGTGAGGGTGCTCTCTGGTCTTCAGTTGAAACAACAGCATGGGGGTTCAGTGTTGTTGGTCGTCACCCTGGCAGAAAGTATTATTCAAAGTCAGCTTTTAGCCCGCAGCTTGAGTTTTCGGATTAGTGAGGAATGTGTAATGAGTATCTTTCCATATTAGCAGGGGAGATTGTAGGGTATTGCACTAGAGCTTTGGAATTCCAGTTATTTCATAGATGTCATTTATTTGACTCTGAAGTCTAAACAAAGCAGGTCTCTTATGGCTCCCACATATACAATATTGACTCATTTTGTTATTTACTTGTTCATGGAAAGTTTATAAACTTTCAGGTTGCCACACCAAAGAAAGAGCATATTCAGATGTCATCCCCTGTAGAATCCATCCATTCATATGTGACCATTATTTAAAAAGAAGTCCTGGATCCTGTGACAGAGACCTAAGTCAATCTGTTTAGGTACTGTTTTTATTTGATGACTTTTACAACATTAACCTATAATGAGTGATTAAACAGGCTCTCTTCAAAATTCAGCATGGCAATACAATGTAAAGGTGCCCAAACTATATTTCCCAAGTCATAGTTGGAATGCAGTTTTTTTTGTGCCAAGGATCAAGACACATTTTGTCTAAATCCTGTTATCCCTGCAGCCAAAACAAACACAGTTGTTAATGGAACTAGTATCTGGTGCCTGGCAGGAACGTATAGGAACAGATATCATTTTAAAGCTTATTAGCAACTTCACAATCCCAGTAAAGGTGCCCTGTGAAGATCGTTTATCTCCGTTTGTTCTGTTAATTGTTCAGAGACAGCTGTTTGCCTGGGTATTTTGTGCATAAGGATTTATTAGAACTATAAATGCATTTAATCTGGGAATAGTTTTGTGATTTGCTGCTATATAAATTGTCCATTTGTCAGATGACCACATGCCAAAAATTCAAAATGAGTTTTATGTTCATTGAACATTGGCAAACACTGTAGTTTTATTGTATTTAGTAATGTTAATAAAGGTGTGTCAATACATTATTATTATTATTTATTTCTTAGCAGACACCCTTGGGGAAGATACCAGCTGGATTAATATAGAGTTGAAGATCAGCAGAATTAAATTCTAGTATAGTGTGAGTGTAGTTGAGCATAAACTAGTGCATGATTTTCGACTGAATTAATTTTGAACTCAGCAACCACACAGAAACTCAGCAACCACACGTTGTGTAAGAGACCCTGAGACATATTTTCAAAGTGTTTCCTATCCATCTTTAATGACCTCCTTGAATTACATTACGTAGTGGTTTGGCTTTAGTTTTGTAAAAATGAACAGGTGTTTTTCGTCTTTCAAAAAACAGGTTAGTCAACATTAGTGCATAATGAACAGTATCACCAAACACATTGATTTATTCATTCCTTTAAGTATATTAGCTCAGCTATTAGTTGGGTCTACTAACACACTGATTTGTAAATAGGCAGGTTCATAGAGCAGATAAATATATTGAGAATGTGAAAGCAGAGAGAGCAGGGAGTATGGAGTCTTTGTTAAGGTGTGTGTGTGTAGCATGTCAAAAAAAAGCCTGCATTTCTTCTGCTTGCATCATACCTGCCTCAATGGGTTATCAGATCTCCTTCACCGTAAGTATCTCTTAAAATAGAACCAAGTGCCTAACCATATTTTGTCAATTGCATTTTCAAAGACAAGAAGAAGCAACCTCAGATGATATCACTGAGTTTAATCTAATTCTTAAAAACAGGGGTATGACAAGTACAGTAAAGATTCACTGGTGGCTGATTCAATGTTGCTGTTTTTTTGTTAGATTTCTGTTCAGTATCATTTAAACTGGGGTCAAATGTATGTGACAGTGACAGATATTTCAGAGGCTGATCCAAACGCTCAAAGATCATTCTGTGCCTAATTCGACCAGCATTTCCGATAATAAGGATTTGCATAAAATACAGATGGAGGCATCATATTTTTTTTATGGGGCTCTGTAATTGAAACATAATAGCGAGTGGACTAAATTTTGTTTTGAATCAATCTGAAGTAGATCTCTATTCCATTCATTATCCTCCTTAATCAAAATCAGTTAATCACTAACCCATTCAATTATTTTAGTTGTTTTTATTCATTTTTATTTTATTATTTTGAAATCATAAAATTTAAAACTATAGTGTTGGCGCTAACATAACACCATCTGGTAGTGAAAGGTATTTACTTTGACCTAGAGCTGATGAATGTCCCTGTCATAACAGGGCGGTAGGTGGTTTGGGGGAAGGGAAGGGAACCAGCTTTTACTTTTCTGGCCACTGTGCATGAGTGTACCCAGCCCTCCCCCCACAACACCCAGTCCCTCTGCCAGTGCTGATGTCATCAGCAATTAGAGAGGTATTACTAAAGATCGCTCACCTCTGACCTGAAATATCCACAGCATACACTGAGTTCTCTTACTAACACTCCCAAGTTCATAGTGCCATGAATTGGCTGCATTGTGTCTGACTGTAATTGCTGGCTATAAATGCAAAACGAACTAACTAGCTAAATAAATAAACCGCTGAAAGCCCATTCACTGACCGGTTGCTATTTTAACATTTCCAGTGGGTGTATGAGAAGATCTATCCTTAGATTTTATGCAAAATGGGAGGTTCAATTTGCATTTTTCCCCCTAAACTAAACTAAGCCTCGAAACAGTTTATTAAAATAACAGCAGACCTATTATGGAAAATAAATAATCGTGTGATGATTTGAATGACCTTTACAAAGAATGTGTTGCAATCTGACTGTGATATAGTTGGGGGGGGGGGGGGGGGGGCTTGATATATTACACTGGAAACAGTAATGTTTTCTTGAGCAAAAAGATCATTCTAAATTAGGTTATTCAATTATGCACAGTCTTGATTTCTTACTTCAAGAAAAAAGTCTCATGAAGCTCTGGGTGTATTCAAGTAGGTTAAACCATCTATATTGCATGATTTCAAACTAGTTGACATATTTCTGTAAATTTCCACGTTCCACACTCTTGGTAGGTGGAATGAATCTAAATACAGAAAGCTTTATGACCTGCGTTATTTTTTCGGTTCAAACGTTCAGACAGAAGAGGACACCAAACATGCCTCTGTATGCTGAGTACCACCCAAGAACAGGAAAACAAAAAACAGCACCTTATGTTTTAATTGAATCCGCTTCTTGATTTAAAAAAAAAAGCCCTGCACAATCTGGGTCGCTTAACTTTACAGCCACTATACTAGCATTGGTGACAACGGAGATCGTGAACTTTTCCACTTTCATTTCATTATTTGGATGTCAGTATCAGCAGTTCCATTCAAAGCTTTACTAGCAGCTCTGTCAGGGCAATCATGTGCTAATCCTTGTTTACTTCCTTTTTTTTCTGAAGGACGGTTTCAACAGATTCTTTGCAGTGAGGCAGATAATCAAGCCGGGGTCCTAGGGTTGCAAGTCAAATGCATTAATTACTTAGCACTTCTGTGCACCGACTGTTCCCTTGGGCCACCTGTAGACAGCTGCATTTTAAATGTACAAAGTGCAGCTTTGAATTGCCTGGACACATATGTTACATAGAAATATATCTGTGTAGCTCTTTTACTGACTTCAAGTGTAAAACAAACAAACAAAAAATAACTTTAAAAAGCTATCCTGCACGTTTCAAAATATGCAGTTTTTTTTAGCTAAAATTAAAGAAGTAGTGTAACACTAAAGATGTTTAAATTGAGCCAGGAAGGACATTACAAACCGTAGAATGATATTGCAGTCTATAATACTGAGTTGCAATACTATAGTATAGAATAATTTTTTTTTTTTTTTTCTTTATTTATGTATTTGAATGTACAGTAAGGTGTTTTTAACATAAACGTCATTTTCAACGTATTTCAAAAGATTTGGGTCTCACTTTATTTCCATTTATAAAATCTGGACATTATTAAAAGGTTTTTCAATTGCTAAAAATGAATACAAGTTTATTACAATACCATTTTCATGACACATTACTAGTTTTAAGTTGCATGTCATGTATTAAGTAATAATACGGTTTCTTATAAATGCCTGGTACTGTATATGTCCTTCCAACACTGCTTTGCCATAATCTGTTGTTAATAGTAATACATTTCTAATATTGTTTATAACATTCTTTATAACACATTTAAAGATGTATTGTTGAATGTTTATAACAGCTCATGAAGTGAAAGTGTTACCAAGCATGTTACAATAAGCCTGAATTGAAAAGGGTAGTGCTATTGGTGTTACCTGCTATATGTAAACAAATACACCATTTGAATAAATAAACCAAGCTTTAATATGTAATTTATAAATTCATATTGCTGAATGTTATAGCAAGAGCTATGGGATTACTATAGCTTTAAACAACAAAGCTGAATAATATATTGAACTCTTTTGGCATTTGCTCCTATTGACTATTGAGCTAACAGCTAAGTGACTTTCTGTCACAGTGATTGTAGGATAACAATAGCAGAGAATTGTTGACACACATACAGTACTGGTATAGTAAGTTCCATATAAGTCTAGTTAATGGTTTTGTACATTCTTGTCTCCGGAGTTCATTGAAGCTTTGCAACCAGTGGTATACACTAAATACAGCAACATCATGTCACATCACTGTATCCACTTGTAAGCAACTGTGCAGCCGTAGAAGGCCTCCTCTGGCTTGTGATGTTGATTAGATGTGATCTTCCTGTTTCCTCATGTAGGTCATTTGTGTGATATCAGGTGCTGAGATCAGGCGAGGCTGAATGGGCGTGTAGATGTAGCTTGAGAAGTAGCCTATTGAATGCGTTTGACGACTGGTTGCAAAACACAACTAATGTGGTCTAAATATGTTGATGAGCCAAGAAGCAATATGACATGAAAAAGGGAGAAGGTGGGGTGCAGTGTCGGCATTCAGGCTGCCGAAAGAGCAAAGTTAGGTTCATCCCACACAGACACTTTGTATGTATAGGCTTCTTGGAAAGTCTAGAAGTAATGTGAGAGCTTTGTTATTCACCGTTAAATATTGTAAATATTGACAAATTGTTTTTATTTATTTATTTTTTCCTAGGAGTCGTGTCTACAGCATATCATTTTTTTTTTATTAATATTTTATTATTATGTTTTTACATTTTGTATAAACCTGCGCTAGAAAAATCTATAGTTTTTT